>NC_052317.1:26313055-26913055 GCF_016432855.1 Salvelinus namaycush | reverse complement strand
AGCTAATTTATTGAAAATGAAATACAGAAATATCTAATTTACATAGTATTCACACCCTTGAGTCAATACATGGCAGTATCACCACTGGTAGTGATTACAGCTGTGAGTCTTTCTGGGTAAGTCTCTAAGAGCTTTGCACACGTGAATTGTACAATATCGGTACATTATTCTTTAAAAAATTCTTCAAGCTCCATCAAGTTGGTTGTTGATCATTGCTAGACAGCTATTTTCAAGTCCTGCCATAGATTTTCAAACCGATTTAAGTCTAAACTGTAACTAGGCCACTCAGGAACATTTCATGTTTTCTTGGTAAGCAACTCCAGTGTATATTTGGCCTTGTGTTTTAGATTATTGAATTTGTCTCCCAGTGTCTGTTGGAAAGCAGACAAACACGCTTTCCTTTAGGATTGTGCCTGTGCTTAGCTCTAATCCATTTATTTTTATCATAAAAAGTGAGTCCATGCAAATTCTGCGTCATGTTCAGCAAATTTTTACTCCTGAACTTATTTAGGCCTGCCATAACACAGTGGTTGAATACTTATTGACTCAAGACATTTCAGCTTTTCATGTTTAATTAATTTGCAAAAAAATGTCTAAACAAAATTCCACTTTTACATTATGGGGTATTGTGTGTAGGCCGATGAAATCGTTAATGCAATCAATTTTAAATTCAGGCTGTAACACAACAAAATGTGGAAAAAGTCAATCTTTTTCACAATACTAATGACGGACCTGCTCCTAGAGAGATATTACCAACTACGGTTGCAAATATTAAGGTGTCTTATTCAAATGCTTATCCAATAAAATTGTACTAAATCACAGATTTGGCACATCATTGTGCACGTTAGGCTACACATTAAATATGTTGAGACAAACGACAGACAGTAGCCTACAAGTAGCAAAATAGAACGCAATTGATTCAACATAAAATGTATTTGATTTAAATAGGCTTGTAGCTTACTGTTTATATTTTAATACAGTCAGCTCAGTTTTCATTTTAAGCATATTTTTATACTTCACTTGTTTGAATCAAGTGCAAAGACATTGGCAACTTTGTATTTGTAGTCAACTTTGTTCTAAAGTTATCAATGGTCACAGAGAGATGGACGAACCATGTGATTCTATTTTTAACAGTGGTCTTGTGTACAAAGTGAATTCAGAAAGTATTCAGATTCCTTTCCTTTTTCCACATTTTGTTACGTTACGGCCTTCGTTACGGATTCAATAAAAAACATCTTCATCAATCTACACACAACACCACCTAATGACCAAGCGAAAACAGGTTTTTAGAAGTTTTTGAAAATTAATAAAAAAATAAAAAAATGAAATACCTTATCTATATAAGTATTCAGACCCTTTGCTATGAGATTCCAAATGGAGCTCTGGTGCATTCTGTTTCCATTGATCATCCTTGAGATGTTTCTTCTACTTGATTGGAGTCCACCTGTGGACAATTCAATTGATTGGACATCATTTGGAAAGGCACACACCTGTCTATTTAAGGTCCCATAGTTGACAGTGCATGTCAGAGCAAAATCCAAGCCATGTCAAAGGAATTGTCTGTAGAGCGCAGAGACAGGATTGTGTCGAGGCACAGATCTGGGGAAGGGTACCAAAAAATGTCTGCAGCATTGAAGGTCCCCAAGAACATGGTGGCCTCCATCATCCTTAAATGGAGGAAGTCTGGAATCACCAAGACTCTTTCTGCCAAACTGAGCAATCGGGGGAGAATGGCCTTAGTCACGGTTCAGGTGACCCTGACTAAGGTCACTCTGACAGAGCCCCAGCATTCCTCTGTGGAGATGGGAGAACCTTCCAGAAGGACAACCATCTCTGCACCACTCCACCAATCAGGCCTTTATGGTAGAGTCGCCAGACGGAAGCCACTTCTCAGTATAAGACTCATGACAGCCGGCTTGGAGTTTGCCAAAAGACACCTAAAGGACTCTGACCATGAGAAACAAGATTCTCTGGTATGGTGAAATGAAAATTGAACTCTTTAACCTGAATGCAAAGTGCCACATCTGGAGGAAACTTGACACCATCCCTACGGTGAAGCATGGCGTAGGCAGCATTATGCTGTGGGGATGTTTTTCAGTGGCAGGGACTGGGAGACTAGTCAGGATTGAGGGAAAGATGAATGGAGCAAAGTACAGAGATATCCTTGATGAAAGCCTGCTCTGGAGTGCTCAGGACCTCAGACTGGGGTGAAGGTTCACCTTCCAACAGGACAACGACCCTAAGCACACAGCCAAGACAACACAGTGGCTTAGGGACAAGTCTCTGAATGTCCTTGAGTGGCCCAGCCAGAGCCCGGACTTAAGCCCGATCAAGCATCTCTGGATTGACGTGAAAATAGCTGTGCAACAAAGCTCCCCATCCAGCCTGACAGAGCTTGAGAGGATCTGCAGAGAAGAATGGTAGCATCATATCCAAGAAGACATGAGGCTGTAATCGCTGCCAAAGGTGCTTCAACAAAGTACTGAGTATAGGGTCAGTGTTTTATTTTTAATACATTTTCCCCAAAAAATAAAACAGTTTTTGCTTTGTCATTATGGGGTATTGTGTCGAGATTGATGAGGAAAAAAACAATTGCTGTAACGTAAGAAAATGTGGGAAAAGTCAAGGGGTCTGAATACTTTCAGAGAAAGTACTTTTTTTTGTTGAGAAACTGGGCCCAGAGATAAAGCATCTCAGAGTAAGAGGGCCCATTCATAAAGCATCTCAGAGTAAGAGTGCTGGTCAAAAATCACTTTTACTTTTTAGATCGTAATGAATAAGATTGTATATCAAATCAAATCAAATGTATTTATATAGCCCTTCTTACATCAGCTGATATCTCAAAGTACTGTACAGAAACCCAGCCTAAAACCCCAAACAGCAAGCAAAGCAGGTGTAGAAGCACGGTGGCTAGGAAAAACTACCTAGAAAGGCCAAAACCTAGGAAGAAACCTAGAAAGAAACCAGGCTATGAGGGGTGGCCAGTCCTCTTCTGGCTGTGCCGGGTGGAGATTACAACAGAACGTGGCCAAGATGTTCAAATGTTCATAAATGACCAGCACGGTCAAATAATAATAATCACAGTAGTTGTCGAGGGTGCAGCAAGTCAGCACCTCAGGAGTAAATGTTAGTTGGCTTTTCATAGCCGATCATTGAGAGTATCTCTACCGCTCCTGCTGTCTCTAGAGAGTTGAAAACAGCAGGTCTGGGGCAGGTAGCACGTCCGGTGAACAGGTCAGGGTTCCATAGCCGCAGGCAGAACAGTTGAAACTGGAGCAGCAGCATGGCCAGGTGGACTGGGGACAGCAAGGAGTCATCATGCCAGCATGGTCCTATGGCTCAGGTCCTCCGAGAGAGGGAAAGAAAGAGAGAAAGAGAGAATTAGAGAGAGCATACTTAAATTCACACAGGACACCGGATAAGACAGGAGAAATACTCCAGATATAACAGACTGACCCTAGCCCCCCGACACATAAACTACTGCAGCATAAATACTGGAGGCTGAGACAGGAGGGGTCAGGAGACACTGCGGCCCCATCCGATGATACCCCCGGACAGGGCCAAACAGGCAGGATATAACCACACCCAGTTTGCCAAAGCACAGCCCCCACACCACTAGAGGGATATCTTCAACCACCAACTTACCATCCTGAGACAAGGCCGAGTATAGCCCACAAAGATCTCGGCCCAACCCAAGGGGGGGCGCCAACCCAGACAGGAAGACCACGTCAGTGACTCAACCAACTCAAGTGACGCACCCCTTCTAGGGACGGCATGGAAGAGCACCAGTAAGCCAGTGACTCAGCCCCTATAATAGGGTTAGAGGCAGAGAATCCCAGTGGAGAGAGGGGAACCGGCCAGGCAGAGACAGCAAGGGCGGTTCGTTGCTCCAGTGGCTTTTCGTTTACCTTCACACTCCTGGGCCAGACTACACTCAATCATAGGACCTACGGAAAAGATGAGTCTTCAATAAAGAATTAAAGGTTGAGACCGAGTCTGCGTCTCTCACATGGGTAGACAGACCATTCCATAAAAATGGAGCTCTATAGTTGAAATCCCTGCCTCCAGCTGTTTGCTTAGAAATTCTAGGGACAATTAGGAGGCCTGCGTCTTGTGACCGTAGCGTAGGTGTAGGTATGTACGGCAGGACCAAATCAGAAAGATAGGTACGAGCAAGTCCATGTAATGCTTTGTAGGTTAGCAGTAAAACCTTGAAATCAGCCCTTGCTTTAACAGGAAGCCAGTGTAGAGGCTAGCACTGGAGTAATATTATCACATTTTTTGTTTCTAGTCAGGATTCTAGCAGCCGTATTTAGCACTAACTGAAGTTTATTTAGTGCTTTATCCGGGTAGCCGGAAAGTAGAGATTTGCAGTAGTCTAACCTAGAAGTAACAAAAGTCTGGATTCATTTTTCTGCATCATTTTTGGACAGAAAATTTTACGCAGATGGAAAAAAGCTGTCCTTGAAACAGTCTTGATATGTTCGTCAAAAGAGAGATCAGAGTAACGCTGAGGTCCTTCACAGTTTTATTTGAGACGACTGTACAACCATCAAGATTAATTGTCAGATTCAACAGAAGATCTCTTTGTTTCTTGGGACGTAGAACAAGCATCTCTGTTTTGTCCGAGTTTAAAAGTAGAAAGTTTATGTCACCTGGTGATGAAAAGCTTCCTTTATTTCTGTGCAAACCTATTCAGGAGTGCTGTGTGTTCAAAAATGGAAGTGTGAAATCTAACGTGTGCTACCAATAACACATGTCCTACATTCTCACGTCTTTTAAGCTTGTTCACCAATGATATGCTTTAACCCAAATTGAGAGGCGACGTTCCTGCGTGCCTCTCTTTACACGCTTGGTTATGCACAGGTGAAGGAAATTAACGGAACTCCCTAAAAGACAGAAGCACACAGTCAGTGAGCGCGCCTCTCTCTCCACATCCGACGGTGCAGACACACAGCTCGCCAACGGCCACCTGCTCCTAAAATGCACAGAGCCCACATCCACCCCTGTCTCTGAACACTCGTTGCTACAAACACAAACAACTCAGTATAGTTATGTACTCTTTTCCTCTTGCCCTCGAAGTTATCATCTAAGGGTCAATGTCACTTCTGTAATGCTTGCACTTTGGATAAGCTATGATTATGTAGGATATGAGCTAACGTTGTGCTGAAGATATAGAAGTAAAAGGGAATTAATACTGGGAAACTGATACCTACCTGACTCAGATACTTACACTACCTTCTTCTTTCAGACGACAGATGAGGGCCCGGTTTCCCAAAAGCATCTTAAGGATAAGTTCATCGTTAGAAACATTGAGCTCAATGTTTTTGGGAAACCGGGCCCTGAACCCTACCTTCACGGAGACTGGAACCTGTGGAGAGAAAGAGTTTCAATTGAGAGCTAAGGAGAAATGGCTCAACTAAAAGTAGAGGAACTGATGCCACAGGATGGACTCAACTACAGAGGCTACATGTGGATGAGTATTGACTGTTGAAATAAAGATGCATGTTGATTCATGGATTTTACACTAGAGGCCTAAAGAGGAGTTGCTATTTTTGAGGAGAGACATTACACATTTTTGGACTACAATTTTTTAAGAGACATTTCCTACCTTGTCAAATAAAGTATTGTTCATTGTGAAGCTGGCCTGGTTGTTGTTCATTATTTTCCGAAATTGCACTGTGGAACAAAAGAACCTGGATGTTGACATATTTGCCATACAGACCGAGGACGGGCCTTAGGTCAGCACTCCTACTCTGAGAGGTTCCAGGCCCTGGTCCATTAGAAGACCGTTGCAGAGATATATGGGCTCTAAGGCATTGCATCTCAGCGCTAGATGCGTCACTACAGACCCTGTTCACTTCTTGGGCTGTATCACAACCGGCCGTGATCGGGAGTCTAATAGGGCGGTGCACAATTGGCCCAGCGTTGTCCGGGTTAGGGGAGGGTTTGGCCGGGGTTGGCCGTCATTGTAAAATAAGAATTTGTTCTTAACTGACTTGCCTAGTTAAATAAAGGTGAAATTACTTTTTTTAAGAGATGAGGAGCTACAGGTTGGATTTATGTTCTTCTCAACTTTCTCTTAGTTCTGAGAATGATCTGCAGAGCACCTCTCACATCTCCATAAGTTATCACTTCACTTCATTAGGGCATGCAAATGTTAAGCACTGATAGGTTAATCTATAATGATGCTGGGCAATAAGCAACAGACTAAGGTGTGTGAGAATGAGAAAGGTTTGACCCTTCTGGTGAAAGTCCTTGGCAGTATCTTTGAGCGTTGAAACTGAAAGCCCCCATTAGCTTATCTAGTCCTTCAAAGCAGAGTGAAAAACCTTTTGTTGCTATCAAAGCCAATTAACATATTCACTTCAGTAATTTGAGTGTTAGATCACTAATGCAAATCAGTTAACACAACAGCAAACTTGAATCTTCTTAGATCATCTTGTAGCATTGGGCAGAAGTGTGAAATAGCGTTAATAAAGTGAATAACACCCCAATGCTTATTGGCTTGGAGCTGTTGGTGTGAGGAATGACATTTGGGTCTGTTATCACTTCACTGCCAATAACCAGAGGTGAGGCTATCCGCCCCTCCTCCCCGACCTCTCCCCCCTAAGTAGCCTTTATCACTGTTGATGGGAGGCCGTGTGGAGCTCATCTGCTGCCATTAACATCAGTTTATTTACTTCTCACACAGCTCCAGACAGAAGGCCCTGCCCACTTCCTCCTGGGGCTGATAGTAGTGACCCTCAGCCAGCCAGATCACATCAGATGAGCAGCATGGCATGGCGGGCCTACACAGCCACAGGGCAATTGTTAAGGGACATTGTCACTTGCTGTCTATGGTCTGCAAGCATAGCTCAGAACCGTGGCTGGAGGCCACACAGGCTAGTCCCAAATGATAGGCTAAGGGACATTGTCACATGTCTCTGGCTAGTACTATTCTTCCGGCTGAACTGGGAAAGGGAGTTTGTGGTAAATGTTGGCCTATTTGTTGCTTTCCAAGTTTTTCCTTTTCATTCATATTACATTTAGAAAGATAAAAGTCCCTTTTCCAGATTCTCCTGAAAATGGAAATATCAGATTCTAATAACAAGAACATAAACAGAGAAATATGACTGACTGGTGCAAATAGATCAAAGGGACACCCGCATAGCAGGTGTTTTCATAATGCACTCTGCTGAAGGGTCATGGACACACTCACAGTATATCTTGTCTGTTTCTTTTGTCAAATCCACAAACGGCTACCGGTATAGGTATCGCAGACATTGCCATTGGCTGCACACAGTTCTATTAGTAGGAATCCCATGCAGCCGTGTTTACAAGTTCGAAAACTAGAATTTGTGATGTAATCTAGGCCTACATCTTGATCAATTTGAGCGTCATTACTTTTATAGCCTAGGCCTACACTTTCTCCTTCTGAAATTCTAACGCGAGTGGGACGGGTGTGGCTTTGTGATGATCACAAGAGTAGCTGCCCACCGATTGGAAAGCACCAACGCAGTTACAAGTTCGACACCGCCAAAACCTTGGCTATGCAGGTATCGGCTATCGCCGGTTAACGCTTGATCGGATTGAATCTAGGCCTATATCTGTTATTCAAGAGGGGACTTGGAATTGATTTGTGAAATTCCACCTCTGCTGGTATCTGTTTGTTTGAAGTGATTATAGAAATCCTAATGTAACTACAGGAGTCGAGAACGCAGAGTGTCAAGGGGATTTCATTGGCTAGGTAGGATGACGACAACACCAGAGGCACTCTGGGAAAATAAACTGCGATGAACGATCCTTGTGTGCAGAGTAATCCTTCCTCAAACTCCCCTGTTTATAGATGTTAGGATTTTTATCTGCAACTGCCACATTTTTCCCATACACTGTGAAAGTGTTTATCGTAGATAGAATGCAGGTGGTCGTAGGCAGAGCTAAGAGCAATTGTATGTTCTAGTAATTGTGTAAGCAGATACTGTAACAGACTTCTTTGTTTCAATATGCACACGTACGCACACATAGTCTACATGTGTATACACACACACAGTGGTTTTGTTCCCTGCGAAACACCTGATGGAAGTTTGCCAGTCGTCCTCAGGGACATAGTTAAAGTAGCTGCAGTATATCATTAATCCTTAAGACTGGCATTATGTGTGTTTGACAAGCAGGGATTTATCTCTCTCCCTGGAGGAGAGCGTCAGGCTAAATAAAGAGGCGGAGAGAGGGAGGAAAAGATGCTATATCACTGGGTAGAGAGATGGGGATTGTGTTTTACTGGAGTTAACATAGTAAATAAAGTAAACCAAAATTGCATGCTATTATACGGTAGTGAAGTGATATCAAATTATTTAAAATACACATATTAATACACTACATTACCAAGAGTATGTGGACACCTGCTTGTTGAACATCTCATTCCAATATCACGGGCATTAATATGGAGTTGGTCGACCCTTTGCTGCTTTAACAGCCTCCACTCTTCTGCGAAGGCTTTCCGCTAGATGTTGAAACATTGCTGCGGGGACTTGCTTCCATTCAGCCACAAGAGCATTAGTGAGCATAATCTAAACCTGGTATTAGTGAATGTAGAATGTGTCACCGTCAAAGTAGCTCTGTCTGACACACTGTAAGCATTGTTGTATGCAGCGTATGTCACAAATAAAGTTTGATTTGATTTGATTTTGACTGGAGGGGATTGGGTGGAACAGCCAGTGGCGTGGATTGTGGATCTAGCTGTCTGATAAAGCTGGATTGTCTGAGTGTAATCAGACCCAGATGTGGCCGTTGGGCCCTCACCGCCGCGGTGGTCCTTATCCCCAACCACATCTGTTGTGTCAGGGGCTAGGGGGGACAGGGGGAGGGTCCACAGCTGGACGACCCCTGTCCTAGAGAAGGGAACCACGAGCCATGCAGGGCTGACGGCTGCTGCTGTGGAAGAGGGAAGAGGCAGGCGACCTTGCGGACCTGCTATCATCTCTTCCTGAACTCACCACCCTTTATTACTTGTCTCATCGGACCGATCAGATGAACATGTGGCCAATAGCCATTCACCGTTCGCCATTGTCCTTTTGGATTAGTTTGGGTTCTTCTGTCCCATATATGAGATGATGTGTCAGCGTTGCTAAAATGAATATTCAGTTATTTGAAAGTATTTATTTAAAATCATCTAAATTATTATTACTTCCTATACCTAATGGCTTATGTCCAGTTTTGTTCTTGAAAAAATGTATATTCCCATTGAAGGATTTGCCTACAGCCTGTGTTGTTAAACTCTTCTTATCAGCGATACCTGTCAAAATGAAGGACTTTACTGGCATACATACTGCAAACTGATAAAAAGTCTGATCCATTCATCAAATTATCACTGACAATCAGAGATGAAATATGTTATCTGCTGCTGCATGGCCTCTGCCAGAAAGACTTCATCACATAAAGAAGTTGTTGTTTTAATGGGTCTTGAGTGATGTGTGGCTTTGGGTACAGGTTCTGGTGCCAGGTTTTAAAGGTTAGTTGAGGTTTCTTTCTCCATTGTCTTGGTAGTTCCATGTTGTAGGGAAATTCAGAATTCTTGCCTTTGTGTTGAGTGATGTGAATTTAAAAACAAACTCTGTTATTGATTGTCACTTCAGTCTGCACATCGACAACCATTCCTCCACTCTTTTTCATCCAAACCCATCTTGGCATGTTTCGCAGTTGGTTTGAAGAGTCACTACCTGCCACTGAATTTAAATCAAGTAGCAGGTGTGAACAATGTACACTTTGTCTCATATTTTAATGTCAATGTTATTACCAACTTTTATCACCTAACGTGACCTTTATTTAAGATACGTTTCTGATCATTTCGATAGTTTTGATGTTATCAGTGTAATTTGTGGGATCTGTAATATCTTAATCATGGGAACTAAGAAAGACACGACTATATCTAACACCACTAAAGCTGTCAGTGGTGCTGGTAGGCTGGATGACTTAGTGCCTGGAGGTAGGAAATGTAGTCTGCATGGTGATGTACTGCCTAGCCACAGCAGCTGCCACAGGACTCTATCTACAGTATATGGACATGGTCCCATGTCTTCCCTTACCGCTGGCTGAGCTGTGTTTGGCTCAGTATGAATCAATCATGACTTACTGTATGGACTCTGTGATCTTATCCTTTTTTTGTCTGGTGAATAAAGATTCTGGACTGTTTCATCCCCTGTGGGGCGCCACGGTCTGGTCTTTTGTAGATCTCACACATCTGTAATGGAAGACCATTTGAACCCTTTGCATATTTTATTGATATGCCTGAGTTCCATTCCATTTCAGCCCAAATCACAAACCATTTTCTTAAACACAAAGCCTTTTCATATCTGGTTCTTGATGGATAATGTGAGGTGGCTAAGCGGTCAAATGTAACTACCATACTCCATGGTCCCGGTTCCAGGCGATAGGGGATAGTACTCATCACTCTGGCTGCGTGTGCAGTTAGTGCCCTATCTCCTGTTCCCGATGATGGAGTCACCATAAAAACCTGAGATTTATCTGTCCTCACATCCGCACAGATGAACGAGGTGCTAAATGAGGTATTGCCAAGTCGACCTGTCTCCTCGGTTGCACTGCTTCAGGTGTCTCATATCCCCCCACTCCTCCACCCCTGGTTTTAGTAAAGTACTGGTATGTATTTATCAAGAGGAGAGACAGCTAAATGATTTCCTACTCCTGTGGAGGGGGTTATTGGATCGTAAGGGGAGTGGCCTGGCCACATGTCTGTATGAAAAGTCATAGTACGTGTTGGAATGTCTTAAGTTCTGAACTTATGTTGCTGTTGCTGCCCTGACAAAGGTAACGCCCTCACCTAGAAAGACACATTTGGTGATATACTGTAATTGCAATTGGGAAACATGCAACTCCCCACAGCGTACAGCATGTGATTGGGAAACATGCAAATCCCCACAGCGTACAGCGTGCGATTGGGAAACATGCAAATCCCCACAGCGTACAGCGTGCGATTGGGAAACATGCAAATCCCCACAGCGTACAGCGTGCGATTGGGAAACATGCAACTCCCCACAGCGTACAGCGTGCGATTGGGAAACATGCAACTCCCCACAGCGTACAGCGTGCGATTGGGAAACATGCAACTCCCCACAGCGTACAGCATGTGATTGGGAAACATGCAACTCCCCACAGCGTACAGCTTGCGATTGGGAAACATGCAACTCCCCACAGCGTACAGCATGTGATTGGGAAACATGCAACTCCCCACAGCGTACAGCATGTGATTGGGAAACATGCAAATCCCCACAGCGTACAGCTTGCGATTGGGAAACATGCAACTCCCCACAGCGTACAGCATGTGATTGGGAAACATGCAACTCCCCACAGCGTACAGCATGCGATTGGGAGGCTTCCAACTTGTCCATCTATGCAAAAGTACTTTGGCACATCATAACTCACAGCGATATTATTGGCATGGCAGGTTATTTGGTCTGCTCTGGCTTATCGGGATATTACGTGGTGATTAACAGCATTATAAGCATCATCATAAATCTGCCTGATGGTTTATTGATGAGCCAGACAGGAAGATCGTAAATATACTCATGTGCTGGACAGAAGCCTGCCTTGTACTGTTACTGTCATCTCCAAGCCAGTATTAGCTCATTCATCACCTTTAATATTAGTTTCTTATTTTTGATTTATGTTTGATTATGCAAGTAACTGATACATTCATAGCAACTAGGAAGTCCCCTGTACAAATATGATTTACTGATTTGGAAAGATAATGTTTTTTATTTGATGATATTAAGAAATCAGAATTCAGTTAAAGTGTCAGGGAGCTATCATTTTTCCCCTGGGCTGTTTTTGGTAAACCTGTGAGATCCAGCATGTGTTTTTATAAGTAAGGAAATAATCGGTGTTGCAGCATGTTAATTGCATAGCAACTCAGGATAGGGTTGAGACTGTTTTCAGCCTGTTTACCTCTATAGGCCTGCTGTCCCCTGCCCTTCCTGCTGGCGGCCCTAGAGAGCATAGAGTCATTCCATCAGTACAATATCTGAACTTTCTGCTTCAACAATCTATCTTTTAATTAATATAGGACAGCATTCTTTCTCTTTTTCCGTACAGAAAGTGCAGTTTTCGTAGGTATGCCTGACTTGTACTGCTTAAGTCTGTAAGTGTTGTTAAGATTCTGTGCCATAATGACATGGACAGCGTATGTCCTTCTATTGGATGAACAGGGAAGGGTGTATGTGACAGTTTTGGATTTTCATGATTTACAATCTCATCATGTGGACTCCCTGTTAATAACCTGTATAACTACTCCAATAAAATGATTGACTGGCAGCCAGAGATTTCCAGAGATATGACATGCATTGTCGTCTCTGTTCAAGATGTCTGGAAAAATCTCATCTGCCTGACAAAAAGTCACTCTCTAGTTTATCACCTGTCTGAGAATAAAGTATTATTCATAAACTATACGAAAGAAATAGGAGAAAGAGAGAGATTGCAAGAATGGACGGAAGGTTGTACTTTAATTTGACAGCTCCATATCAGCTCTTACACTTCACGTTGCATAACACACTGAATCACCACTCTTCGATGCTCAGGCATTTCCTGAAAAGAAAGGAAAGAGTGTACGTGTGAATGTCAGACTGGCATGAGGCACAGCTGTGTGTCTCGAGGAGCATTGGAGTTGGGGGTGTGGGTGTTGGGGATGTGGGGCTGGGCGGGGCGGGGCGGGCGTGAGTTGGGTTGACCTGTCATGTGTTTGAGTGACAGACGGCCAGTTGCTTCTCGCGGGCAGCGGTGAGGAGTGTCTGTATGGAAAGAGGCCCTGTCTCCATTGTTCTCTCCAGTGGCGCTCCCTGTCCCCGTCATGGACCAGCGAGGGCAGGTGCTTTGGGGTGTGAAAATAGGAAGCCCTCCCTCGCCCTGGGACAGGCTTGGCTGAGGTCCATGCCCTTCTGAGATAAGACAAAAAGCCCAACTCTCACCTCGTTTGGCACAAAAGGGAGATTAATATGTCTTTAACAAAAAGCTGCTGCCTGGCCGACGGAGAGGAGACTCCGGAGAGTCTTGCTCAAACAGGAAGCACCAACCTTTGGACCCAGATGAATGTTTTCTGGAAAGAGTTGGTCATCCCCTTTATCATGTTTCATCAGTAACGTTTGACATAATGCCGATAACACGCTTGTTATGGTCTTTCGTCTTTCGTTGATATGAGGATGATAGATCGATGTCCACTATGAGTTATTTTTATATTATGCTCAACATGTTATTGACCCTAAAGGGCAATTACATTATTCACTATGGTCAGCAAGACTTCTTTTAAAATGTATAGATTAGAAACAGATAAATTGCTATCTGTGTAGTGAGCTTCTTGTAGTTGCAGATATCAGTGTGAGTGACCATGTACTGTATATAAACAGAGGGTGAATCCACGCTAGCGGGAGAGGAAAATAGTTTTGGTATCACACATTGTCCTGGCAATTCTCACATACGAACTTCATTGGGAGGCACGATGTTTAACATGCTTTTAACATTTGTATCACAAACCATTTTTGTGAAAATCATGATGAAATTGGCAATTTTAGGCCATTTTTAGACCTTTACTTGCCTCCTGTTAGACACTATGATCTGCGAACCGTACATGATACACATAATATCTTGCTGTCATTATCCTCCTTATAGGGTTCTCTCAAATATGGACTATGTCTAGATTCTGAAATACACATTTTCACATTCATTTATTCAACATTAAAAATATCTATTAAAAATATCAAAACTTATTTTTTGTAACAATATACTCTTCAAACACGAGAAATGTCAAGAGTGGGCTCTCTGGTACTTTTAATAGTATGACTCATTTTATACATAGAAATTGACATTATAGGTTATTAACCAATCACAGTCCTCCTTTAGGCTTGCACGTTCAGCAAGTCAACAGCAGAGTGAGGTCCCTTTGAATCCATTTTCCCATTCACTGTGTTGGTGGTGCTCATAAAATTGAATTAGCAGAGAGTCCACTCTGGAAATCGTATAATATTTGTAGAGTATATTGTTCCAAACAATATCTCTTAAAATGTACAAAATCAATATGGGTCATTTTGAGATATTAATATGAATATTTTTAATGTTGAAAAAATTTGATACTCCAAATTTTTGGGAGCACACTATATGGAGTATAATCCCGCCAAGATGTTGTCTGTATCATGTACGGTTCACAAGGTCTTATGGGAGGCCTGGATAGGTAAAAAAGGGCCTAAAATGGCCACTTTCATCATGATATTCAAAACAAAAAATCTATACGAGAAATGCCAGAACAATCTGACATACCAAAAATGTTTCCCGGTGTGGAATTAACCCATACATGTTTTTTGTTTGACAGACATGAAAAACAGATTAATCTGAGGTCAGGTCCGAGTTGAATGTTAGCTGCTAGCTAGCCTACTTCACCAGTCAGCAGTACTGTATCATTTTAGTCAATAAGATTTTTTGCAACGTGAGCTTAACTTTCTGAACATTCGAGACGTGTAGTCCACTTGTCATTCCAATCTCCTTTGCATTAGCGTAGCCTCTTCTGTAGCCTGTCAACTATGTGTCTGTCTATCCCTCTTCTCTCCTCTCTGCACAGACCATACAAATGCTTCACACCGCGTGGCCGCCGCCACTCTAACCTGGTGGTCCCAGCGCGCACGACCCACGTGGAGTTCCAGGTCTCCGGCAGCCTCTGGAACTGCCGATCTGCAGCCAACAAGGCAGAGTTCATCTCAGCCTATGCTTCCCTCCAGTCCCTCGACTTCTTGGCACTGACGGAAACATGGATTACCACAGATAACACTGCTACTCCTACTGCTCTCTCCTCGTCTGCCCACGTGTTCTCGCACACCCCGAGAGCTTCTGGTCAGCGGGGTGGTGGCACTGGGATCCTCATCTCTCCCAAGTGGACATTCTCTCTTTCTCCCCTGACCCATCTGTCTATCGCCTCCTTTGAATTCCATGCTGTCACAGTTACCAGCCCTTTCAAGCTTAACATCCTTATCATTTATCGCCCCCCAGGTTCCCTTGGAGAGTTCATCAATGAGCTTGACGCCTTGATAAGTTCCTTTCCTGAGGATGGCTCACCTCTCACAGTTCTGGGTGACTTTAACCTCCCCACGTCTACCTTTGACTCATTCCTCTCTGCCTCCTTCTTTCCACTCCTCTCCTCTTTTGACCTCACCCTCTCACCTTCCCCCCCTACTCACAAGGCAGGCAATACGCTTGACCTCATCTTTACTAGATGCTGTTCTTCCACTAATCTCATTGCAACTCCCCTCCAAGTCTCCGACCACTACCTTGTATCCTTTTCCCTCTCGCTCTCATCCAACACTTCCCACACTGCCCCTACTCGGATGGTATCGCGCCGTCCCAACCTTCGCTCTCTCTCCCCCGCTACTCTCTCCTCTTCCATCCTATCATCTCTTCCCTCTGCTCAAACCTTCTCCAACCTATCTCCTGATTCTGCCTCCTCAACCCTCCTCTCCTCCCTTTCTGCATCCTTTAACTCTCTATGTCCCCTATCCTCCAGGCCGGCTCGGTCCTCCCCTCCTGCTCCGTGGCTCGACGACTCATTGCGAGCTCACAGAACAGGGCTCCGGGCAGCCGAGCGGAAATGGAGGAAAACTCGCCTCCCTGCGGACCTGGCATCCTTTCACTCCCTCCTCTCTACATTCTCCTCTTCTGTCTCTGCTGCTAAAGCCACTTTCTACCACTCTAAATTCCAAGCATCTGCCTCTAACCCTAGGAAGCTCTTTGCCACCTTCTCCTCCCTCCTGAATCCTCCTCCCCCTCCCCCCCCTCCTCCCTCTCTGCGGATGACTTCGTCAACCATTTTGAAAATAAGGTCGACGACATCCGATCCTCGTTTGCTAAGTCAAACGACACCGCTGGTTCTGCTCACACTGCCCTACCCTGTGCTTTGACCTCTTTCTCCCCTCTCTCTCCAGATGAAATCTCGCGTCTTGTGACGGCCGGCCGCCCAACAACCTGCCCGCTTGACCCTATCCCCTCCTCTCTTCTCCAGGCCATTTCCGGAGACCTTCTACCTTACCTCACCTCGCTCATCAACTCATCCTTGACCGCTGGCTACGTCCCTTCCGCCTTCAAGAGAGCGAGAGTTGCACCCCTGCTGAAAAAACCTACACTCGATCCCTCCGATGTCAACAACTACAGACCAGTATCCCTTCTTTCTTTTCTCTCCAAAACTCTTGAACGTGCCGTCCTTGGCCAGCTCTCCTGCTATCTCTCTCAGAATGACCTTCTTGATCCAAATCAGTCAGGTTTCAAGACTAGTCATTCAACTGAGACTGCTCTTCTCTGTGTCACGGAGGCGCTCCGCACTGCTAAAGCTAACTCTCTCTCCTTTGCTCTCATCCTTCTAGACCTATCGGCTGCCTTTGATACAGTGAACCATCAGATCCTCCTCTCCACCCTCTCCGAGTTGGGCATCTCCGGCGCGGCCCACGCTTGGATTGCGTCCTACCTGACAGGTCGCTCCTACCAGGTGGCGTGGCGAGAATCTGTCTCCGCACCACGTGCTCTCACCACTGGTGTCCCCCAGGGCTCTGTTCTAGGCCCTCTCCTATTCTCGCTATACACCAAGTCACTTGGCTCTGTCATATCCTCACATGGTCTCTCCTATCATTGCTATGCAGACGACACACAATTAATCTTCTCCTTTCCCCCTTCTGATAACCAGGTGGCCAATCGCATCTCTGCATGTCTGGCAGACATATCAGTGTGGATGACGGATCACCACCTCAAGCTGAACCTCGGCAAGACGGAGCTGCTCTTCCTCCCGGGGAAGGACTGCCCGTTCCATGATCTCGCCATCACGGTTGACAACTCCATTGTGTCCTCCTCCCAGAGTGCTAAGAACCTTGGCGTGATCCTGGACAACACGCTGTCGTTCTCAACTAACATCAAGGCGGTGACCCGTTCCTGTAGGTTCATGCTCTACAACATTCGCAGAGTACGACCCTGCCTCACACAGGAAGCGGCGCAGGTCCTAATCCAGGCACTTGTCATCTCCCGTCTGGACTACTGCAACTCGCTGTTGGCTGGGCTCCCTGCCTGTGCCATTAAACCCCTACAACTCATCCAGAACGCCGCAGCCCGTCTGGTGTTCAACCTTCCCAAGTTCTCTCACGTCACCCCGCTCCTCCGCTCTCTCCACTGGCTTCCAGTTGAAGCTCGCATCCGCTACAAGACCATGGTGCTTGCCTACGGAGCTGTGAGGGGAACGGCACCTCCGTACCTTCAGGCTCTGATCAGGCCCTACACCCAAACAAGGGCACTGCGTTCATCCACCTCTGGCCTGCTCGCCTCCCTACCTCTGAGGAAGTACAGTTCCCGCTCAGCCCAGTCAAAACTGTTCGCTGCTCTGGCACCCCAATGGTGGAACAAACTCCCCCACGACGCCAGGTCAGCGGAGTCAATCACCACCTTCCGGAAACACCTGAAACACCACCTCTTTAAGGAATACCTAGGATAGGATAAAGTAATCCTTCTAACCCCCCCCCCCCCCCCCTTAAAAGAGGTAGATGCACTATTGTAAAGTGGTTGTTCCACTGGATATCATAAGGTGAATGCACCAACTTGTAAGTCGCTCTGGATAAGAGCGTCTGCTAAATGACTTAAATGTAAATGTAAATGAATGTGAAATAATGGGGGAAATGATTCTGAGGAGTATTGATGTGCAAAATAAATTGATTGTCACAGTGCAAAATAAATGGGAGAGGTATAGTGAAGAGATAGAATAGCAGCAGAGCACTGGACCCTGTCTGAAAGAAGAGCCAAGTTTCTCATCAAAGCCCATCTGATTATTTTCCAGCAGATTTTCCTGTCAGGATGTTATGATTGTCTCCATGTTCGGTGGCCGCTGATAAATGGTGTCTCTCTTTTTTCATACATGATGTCATACAACAGGCTGAAGGTCTGACTTCCCTTCCATTAACTGTGTGTGTGTGTGTGTGTGTGTGTGTGTGTGTGTGTGTGTGTGTGTGTGTGTGTGTGTGTGTGTGTGCGTGTGCGTGTGCGTGTGCGTGTGGGGGTGCGTTCTCCCATGCGTGTGTTCGCGTGGGTGTTAAATGTGTGGGCACACTCTCCAGCGTTGTGCCCTCCTCCTAAGTGACTGTTGGGGCCTTGGGGTTGGACACTCATGGTTGTTAGAAGCAGTGACACACATGCCCTCCTCTCCTTTTTAGTTTTTATCGCTGTCATGCGCAGACACAGGGATAGGTTATGTTAGACTGAAAATGTATGGAATTTGTGGTGTTCTATGCTGCTCAGGGCATACAGTTTCAATTGGGCAAGGGTGGTAGTGGGCTTAGGGTATGGAAACTATAGAATCAAGATAATGTAGTTGTGTGTATTAGTAATAAAGCTTTTGATAATGTTAATGCATTTTGTGCTCTATTGCTTCATCATTCAGTGGCGAGCAGAGAATATGAGCTTCTTATTGAGACTGTTAACCTGTTATGGCTGCAAGGGGCAGTATTGAGTAGCCAGTTAAATCGTGCCCATTTCAAACGGCCTCGTACTCAATTCTTGCTCGTACAATATGCATATTATTATTACTATTGGATAGAAAACTCTCTAGTTTCTAAAACCGTTTGAATTATTTCTCTGAGTGAAACAGAACTCATTCTGCAGCACATTTCCTGACCAGGAAGTGGAATGTCAGAAATCGATGCTCTGTTCAACTTCCTGCCTATACATGGGCATGATACGTAAGAGTATACGTACACTTCATACACCTTCCCCTGGTTGTCAAGAGGCGGTGAGAGAAGAAATTTCGTGTTTATCTTGGTCTGAGGTGGAATTAAAGGTCTTTGTATGACGTGACCGTCCATTTCCTGTTTCTGGAGCGCGCGAAAGGGGACATGGATTTGCCTTCTGTTTAGCTGCCGTTATGGACGACAACTATCTCCGGCTCGGATTTTATTTGATACATGTGACCATATCATCGTAATGTATGTTTTTTCAATATAGTTTAATCAGATTATTGAATTTTTTTCGGGAGTTTTGCCGTGTTCCGTTCTCTGACTTTGTTGACGTTGGAGTGATCCGTGCCACTTGGCAAGTGCCCATGCTAAATGAAGAGGGATATTTGCCGTTCCAGATCAAAACAACGACTGTTCTGGACAAAGGACACCTTGTCCAACATTCTGACGGAAGATCACCAAAAGTAAGAAACATTTTATGATGCTATTTCTAATATCTGTCGTGCATGTGAACTGGTCGTGGGCGCCCAAGTGTTTCTGGCTATTGTGGCTACGCTAATATAACACTACATTTTGTTTTCGCTGTAAAACATTTAATAAATCGGAAATATTGTCTGGAATCACAAGATGCATGTCTTTCAATTGCTGTACACTATGTATTTTTCAGAAATGTTTTATGATGAGTAATTAGGTATTTGACGTTGGTGTCTGTAAATATTATGGCTGCTTTCGGTGCAATTTCTGATTGTAGCTGAAATGTAAACTATGATTTATACCTGAAATATGCAAATTTTTCGAACAAAACATATGCTATACAATAAATATGTTATCAGACTGTCATCTGATGAAGTTGTTTCTTGGTTAGTGGCTATTTATATCTTTATTTGGTCGAATTTGTGATAGCTACTGATGGAGTAAAAAACTGATGGAGTAAGAAAAGTGGTGTCTTTTGCTAACGTGGTTAGTTAATAGATTTACATATTGTGTCTTCCCTGTAAAACATTTTAAAAATCGGACATATTGGCTTGATTCACAAGATGTGTACCTTTCATATGCTGTATTGGACTTGTTAATGTGTGAAAGTTAAATATTAAAAAAAAATATCTTTTGAATTTCGCGCCCTGCACTTGAGCTGGATGTTGTCATAAGTGTACCGGTGTCGGGCTGCACCCCAAACAGGTTAAAACATAAATTAACACTTTTAAAGGCCTACCCAGGAATAAATGCCATTATTTAGTTACTGTAAATCTGTAATTGTATTTAGTCATCAGACACCACTATCCACATGTAACGTGAGGATGGAATGTATTTTGGTTAGCAGGGAGCGATGTTTCCCCCGGCAATAACGTATGCAACAGCATTAAGTCAACAAGCTGCGATGCCTTGTTTGTTTTCACAGAGTATCCAGCCCTCACTCTGCAATTGGTTGATTTGGGTTAGATTTCCTGCAGTGTAAAATAAGCCATGGCAGGAATGTGTGAGTGTGGAAGTAGGAGCACTGATGTAGGACGCAAGGAATACGACGGAAGCAGTATCAATACCATGTTAAATGTTACTCTAGCACAGTGGGTTTCCAACCAGGGAGGTACTTCAGGGGCACTCCGGGCAGAGCAGTATTCAGTTGGTGGTACTGTAACACACCATAGTCATCAGGAATTGCAGTCAATTAACAGTCATTTTGCTTTTTGTATATTTGAATATTATCATCTGAAATAAATATACTGCTGTATTAGGAGTAAAACAGTCTGTGTGAAGCTGTAATTGACAGATACTGTAGAGTATAGTAATTACATAGTAATAACAGTCCCCCATAAGATGATGTGTGATAGTGGTTTGTAATAGCAGTGGTAGTAATGGGTGCAGGAGTCAGCTATAATTGTGATGTGCTGTAAAGATGGTGTCAAATAAAAATACTGTATCAGCTGGCCAAATTAGAATTTCCTGAGTTCTAGTTATATTTTGCATGCAGCTATGGCTTGGCTGTTTTGGAAAAGAGCAGAGTTACAGGGTTAATTGCAACCTGACCCCCTGAGTGGATTTTCCCCCTCATCTGCTTGCCCATTTCGACTAGGCTTGTAATCTTGATTGAGCTATTCATTATTTTGAACTCCACACACAGTGTGTGCATGCATATCTCTCTCTCCCTCTGTGTGTGTGTGTGTGTGTGTGTGTGTGTGTGTGTGTGTGTGTGTGTGTGTGTGTGTGTGTGTGTGTGTGTGTGTGTGTGTGTGTGTGTGTGTGTGTGTGTGTGTGTGTGTGTGTGTGCATGCGTGTGCGTGCGCGTGTGTGTGTGTGTGTGCGTGCGTGTGTGTGCCTGCATGAATCTCTATAGTATCTGGATCGAATGCCCGAGCTGACAAGGTAAAAATCTGTCGTTCTGCCCCTGAACAAGGCAGTTAACCCACTGTTCCCCGGTAGGCCGACATTGTAAATAAGAATTTGTTCTTAACTGACTTGCCTAGTTAAATAAAGGTTAAATAACATTTTTTAATAAAATGTCTCTGTGTGTGTGCTACAAGATATCATAGCATGTGTCCCCCTGTGTTTGTGTGTGAGTGCATAGTTTTGAGTTTATCCTCTCTCGTTGTTTTCCTCCGTGCTTTATCTCCTTTGTCAGTGCCAGTGAGATTGCTGGCTGACTAAGTTTCCCTGAGTCCGGGGGAGCCTGTGGCCATTGTTCTGGAGGCTGGCGGCATTTGACAGCCCTCTTGCTGACGTTGACGGACAACACCACTGATTTTCCTGCACTTCCTGTGCAGACTCAGACAGAGCTCACTGTTTTCCTTTCCTCACTTATCACGCATATCACGAGACAGAGCCAATGACAGAGAGAGACAGAGAGAGAGAGAGAGCGACAGAGAGAGAGAGAGAGAAACAGAGAGAGAAACAGAGAGAGAAACAGAGAGAGAAACAGAGAGAGAGTGACCAGGAGAAAGAGAGATAAGCAGAGAGAGTGAAACAGAGAGAGAGAGACCGGGAGAAAGACTTCTTCCCCATGTTCTTTGGCCAGATACACAGCCAGAAGCAGTAGTGGCAAGTATTTGTGGGAGAGCAGTTTAGTGTGCAAGTGTATATCAAGGTTGTGTGTGTGTATGTGTGTATGTGTGTGTGCGTGTGTGCGTGTGTGCGTGTGTGCGTGTGTGCGTGTGTGCTTGTGTGCGTGTGTGCGTGTGTGTGTGTGTGTGTGTGTGTGTACGAGTCATAGTGTGTTTGTGGGGGCCAAAATTGCACTACTTTCATTATTAGTCTCTCTCTCCCTGTTTGGGCATGACGAGACTCCAGAGAGATTGTTGTGGCGATAAGATAAGAATGTAGCAGCCAGTTGCTTGTTCAGATCGCTGGTGCAGAAGGAGGAAATAGCTATCTGATGGGATTTTCACTTCTTTGGATTTTGAATGGAGAGTGGCTGAGGGAGAGAGAAAGATATTTACACATCTGTCTTCTCCTCGGTGGGGGCTTGTGGGGAGGGCCTTGGTAGATGACAACGACACACCTAAAAGTGACTTACTGACTGTAAAGTTATGTTGTTTTGGATTGCATTGAATAACTTGAGTGGGTAGGCTGTGTAGGTGTATTGGGGACATGCCTGCTCATGCTTTTCCAAAGGACATTTGAGAGTGTGTATGAAAAGTGATAGGTATTCCCAGACCGGGCACCTAAAATGGTTAGACTATATTATTTTCTAAGAGCAGGGGAGGGACGTGGCAGCTTTCAATAAAGGGAATGTGCTTCAGTATCTGCCAGTCAGTGCCTTTTTCCTTTACTTGTCATGAAGTGAATGCTTTCTTTCTCGCTGCCTGTTCTCTGTCTCCACGGGTGCACCTCAGCCACACTCAAGGTACTAAACGATATCATAACCGCCATCGATAAAAGACAGTACTGTGCAGCCGTCTTCATCGACCTGGCCAAGGCTTTCGACTCTGTCAATCACCGTATTCTTATCGGCAGACTCAATAGCCTTGGTTTTTCTAATGACTGCCTCGCCTGGTTCACCAACTACTTTGCAGACAGAGTTCAGTGTGTCAAATCGGAGGGCATGTTGTCCGGACCTCTGGCAGTCTCTATGGGGGTACCACAGGGTTCAATTCTCGGGCCGACTCTTTTCTCTGTATATATCAATGATGTCGCTCTTGCTGCGGGCGATTCCCTGATCCACCTCTACGCAGACGACACCATTCTGTATACTTCTGGCCCTTCCTTGGACACTGTGCTAACTAACCTCCAAACGAGCTTCAATGCCATACAACACTCCTTCTGTGGCCTCCAACTGCTCTTAAACGCTAGTAAAACCAAATGCATGCTTTTCAACCGTTCGTTGACCGCACCCGCCCGCCAGACTAGCATCACCACCCTGGACGGTTCCGGCCTAGAATATGTGGACAACTATAAATACCTAGGTGTCTGGCTAGACTGTAAACATCTCCAATCCAAAATCAAATCTAGAATCGTCTTTCTATTTCGCAACAAAGCCTCCTTCACTCACGCCGCCAAACTTACCCTAGTAAAACTGAATATCCTACCGATCCTCGACTTCGGCGATGTCATCTACAAAATAGCTTCCAACACTCTACTCAGCAAACTGGATGCAGTCTATCACAGTGCCACCCGTTTTGTTACCAAATCACCTTATACCACCCACCACTGCGACCTGTATGCTCTAGTCGGCTGGCCCTTGCTACATATTCGTCGCTAGACCCACTGGCTCCAGGTCATCTATAAGTCTATGCTAGGTAAAGCTCCGCCTTATCTCAGTTCACTGGTCACCATAACAACACCCACCTGTAACACACGTTCCAGCAGGTATATCTCACTGATCATCCCCAAAGCCAACACCTCATTTGGCCGCCTTTCCTTCCAGTTCTCTGCTGCCAGTGACTGGAACTAATCGCAAAAATCGCTGAAGTTGGAGACTTTTATTTCCCTCACCAACTTTAAACATCAACTATCTGGGCAGCTTACCGATCGCTGCAGCTGTACATAGTCCATCTGTAAATAGCCCACCCAATCGACCTACCTCATCCCCATACTGTTTTTATTTTATTTACTTTTCTGCTCTTTTGCACACCAGCATCTCTACTTGCACATCATCATCTGCTCATTTATCACTCCAGTGTTCATCTGCTAAATTGTAATTATTCGCTCCTATGGCCTATTTATTGCCTACCTCCTCATGCCTTTTGCACACACTGTATATAGACTTTATTTTTTCTACTGTGTTATTGACATGTTTATTGTGTTATTGGCTTGTTTGTTTACTCCATGTGTAACTCTGTGTTGTTGTCTGTTGCAAATGAGAACTTGTTCTCAACTAGTCTACCTGGTTAAATAAAGTTGAAATAAAAATAAATTAAAAAATCCTCCCTCTATTCCCAAGCAAAGCTTCCCCCAGTATGTAGAATATCTCCTCCTTGCAGGTGTATGAGAAATCCATTGAGGCATTGCTGTAGCTCTCAGCAGAGATGACATTGCCAATAGAGCAGCATCTCTCTGCCTCTCTAGTTTAACCCTTTGTGTTGGTCTTTTCCTGATATTTAAATGGACAATCTGGGATTGATACATAAATTAGATTGCCCCTTTAATTGTTCTTTGATTTGTATGAATGTTGGCTTCAGGTCTACCTCTTACGTATTCCCACAGTGGTAGCAGACATATCAGCCAGCTCCTGGGAACAGGGAACAGGACTAAGTGTGGGTGGGATTGTCGCCCCGGAGAGGAGAGTGACAGGATCTGTTGGTGAGAGGAAAAGCTTTTAGGACGTCTCTTGACGTAGTGAACTTCCTCATCTGGCATTCCTGTGATTATACCAGTGAGGAATGGCTTCACTGGAGTGTGTTATTGTTTTGTGGATTGGTCTTCATCTATTTAAATATGCATTAATATTGCTCTCTACATGATCTCAGAATGTCCATTTAAAACAATTCAAATGAAATAAAAATACAGCAATGTGAAACGAGGACAAGAGTATCGTCACCATATGGCCAGTCCTATGACCAAGACTTTTGAGAAACACACTCTATCTCCCTGCTGCATTGTGACCCTGAGAGAACAGGCTTTGCCATTACCCCTTTTCCAGGTCAGCATCAGAACCCTGGACGTGAAGTGCAGACTGGGAACACCACCACACAGCTGGCAGAGAGGATGGTTCTACTGGCTCCTCACTCCTTCTTTTTTCTTTCCACCCTTCTTCCCTTTTTCTTCTCATCACCTTCACCCTCCTCCAGCAATCACAGAAGACGCTGCAAAGATATTTTTCCTTTCCCAAGAAAAAGGAAAGAATTTTGATAGTGGCTTTTGTATCCCCATCCGGCTCAGCAATGGAGGGGAAGTATGGCAAAAGTGCAGAAAGGAGAGAGAGGGGGTCCAGACTAGACTGCATAGGATGTATAGAACGAGTACCTGGTGAGATTAAATCCTCCCCTCACTGCAACTTCCCCCCAAAAAGATACACAGACACCCACTTTTAACACACACACACACACACATATACCGAACACATACACAAACACATACACAAACACATACACAACACCTACACCGAACACCCATGACATGCAAGCAGGGTAGGCAGTGCTTAACCTGAGATAATTTAATGAAAAAAAGCTGTTCTGAAAAGCCAAATAAATAAAACAAAACCATGTTTTATAATGTTATTTCTCAATGATTCTGGTGTTTTTTATGCTCAAAATCTAAAAATATGCTAAAACTCCGTCAAAACCTTCCTCACCATTCATTCAAATCGTTGATGCGGACGGCTGTTCCTGACTCTAGTCACTGTTGATGCCGTTCCTGACTCTAGTCACTGTTGATGCCGTTCCTGACTCTAGTCACTGTTGATGCCGTTCCTGACTCTAGTCACTGTTGATGCCGTTCCTGACTCTAGTCACTGTTGATGCCGTCCCTGACTCTAGTCACTGTTGATGCCGTCCCTGACTCTAGTCACTGTTGATGCCGTCCCTGACTCTAGTCACGGTTGATGCCGTCCCTGACTCTAGTCACTGTTGATGCCGTCGCTGACTCTAGTCACTGTTGATGCCGTTCCTGACTCTAGTCACTGTTGATGCCGTTCCTGACTCTTGTCACTGTTGATGCCGTTCCTGACTCTAGTCACTGTTGATGCCGTTCCTGACTCTAGTCACTGTTGATGCCGTTCCTGACTCTAGTCACTGTTGATGCCGTTCCTGACTCTAGTCACTGTTGATGCCGTTCCTGACTCTAGTCACTGTTGATGCCGTTCCTGACTCTAGTCACTGTTGATGCCGTCCCTGACTCTAGTCACTGTTGATGCCGTTCCTGACTCTTGTCACTGTTGATGCCGTTCCTGACTCTAGTCACTGTTGATGCCGTCCCTGACTCTAGTCACTGTTGATGCCGTCCCTGACTCTTGTCACTGTTGATGCCGTTCCTGACTCTAGTCACTGTTGATGCCGTTCCTGACTCTAGTCACTGTTGATACCGTTCCTGACTAGTCACTGTTGATACCGTTCCTGACTCTAGTCACTATTAATGCCGTTCCTGACTCTTGTCACTATTAATGCCGTTCCTGACTCTTGTCACTGTTGATGCCGTTCCTGACTCTAGTCACTGTTGATGCCGTTCCTGACTCTAGTCACTGTTGATGCCGTTCCTGACTCTAGTCACTGTTGATGCCGTTCCTGACTCTAGTCACTGTTGATGCCGTTCCTGACTCTAGTCACTGTTGATGCCGTTCCTGACTCTAGTCACTGTTGATGCCGTTCCTGACTCTAGTCACTGTTGATGCCGTTCCTGACTCTAGTCACTGTTGATGCCGTTCCTGACTCTAGTCACTGTTGATGCCGTTCCTGACTCTAGTCACTGTTGATGCCGTTCCTGACTCTAGTCACTGTTGATGCCGTTCCTGACTCTAGTCACTGTTGATGCCGTCCCTGACTCTAGTCACTGTTGATGCCGTTCCTGACTCTTGTCACTGTTGATGCCGTTCCTGACTCTAGTCACTGTTGATGCCGTTCCTGACTCTAGTCACTGTTGATGCCGTTCCTGACTCTTGTCACTGTTGATGCCGTTCCTGACTCTAGTCACTGTTGATGCCGTTCCTGACTCTAGTCACTGTTGATACCATTCCTGACTAGTCACTGTTGATACCGTTCCTGACTCTAGTCACTATTAATGCCGTTCCTGACTCTTGTCACTATTAATGCCGTTCCTGACTCTTGTCACTGTTGATGCCGTTCCTGACTCTAGTCACTGTTGATACCGTTCCTGACTCTAGTCACTGTTGATGCCGTTCCTGACTGTAGTCACTGTTGATACCATTCCTGACTAGTCACTGTTGATACCGTTCCTGACTCTAGTCACTATTAATGCCGTTCCTGACTCTTGTCACTGTTGATGCCGTTCCTGACTCTAGTCACTGTTGATGCCGTTCCTGACTCTAGTCACTGTTGATACCATTACTGACTAGTCACTGTTGATACTGTTCCTGACTCTAGTCACTGTTGATGCCGTTCCTGACTCTAGTCACTGTTGATACCATTCCTGACTAGTCACTGTTGATACCGTTCCTGACTCTAGTCACTGTTGATGCTGTTCCTGACTCTAGTCACTGTTGATACCGTTCCTGACTCTAGTCACTGTTGATGCCGTTCCTGACTCTAGTCACTGTTGATGCCGTTCCTGACTCTAGTCACTGTTGATGGATAAGGTCAGCGTAGACCTCGCTGCTTTGCCCGGCTTCATTCGTTGTATTGAGACAATTTCATATTTTGCATATGTGTATTGCCAAAACATGTTGTGTGGGTAAGCCTGGGGTAAGTTCTTGGCCCCGTTTCCCAGTTGCAATGCATTACAATGATCATGCTAGTTGCATTGTTATTGTGGGGCAATTTTTTACGAGTGTTTCCCAAACAGAGAGAACATTTGCTAAGCGCATCTTTGGACCATATGTCGATGCTGATAGGATCAAAACAAAAGCAACGCTGCTCTCATATCAGTCTTCTCCATTCAGATCTTACCTTAACATTAGAATTACTCCACAATACTGACAACGGAGCAGCTCCAAGAGAGGAGATATTACCACCTATGGCTGAAAATATTGAGGTGGCTTATTATGCTTACCCAATAAAAATGCACTAAAATCACAGATTGGGCACATCGTTGCACACATCATGAAACAAATTGAGGCAAAAATTTGCCTGATGGTGTCACGCACTGACCTTAGAGAGCCTTTTTATGTCTCTATTTGGTTTGGTCAGGGTGTGATTTGGGGTGGGCATTCTATGTTTTTGTTTTCTATGATTTTGTATTTCTATGTTTTGGCCGGGTATGGTTCTCAATCAGGGATAGCTGTCTATCGTTGTCTCTGATTGGGAACCATACTTAGGTATCCCTTTTCCCTCCTTTCAGTGTGGGAAGTTGTCTTTGTTTGTGGCACTATAGTCTTAAGCTTCACGGTTGTTTTTTGTATTGTTAATTGTTTTTGTCTGCGTCATCCTAATAAAAAGGAATATGTACGCTCACCACGCTGCGCTTTGGTCTACTTCATTTGACGGCCGTGACAGAACTTCCCACCACAAAAGGACCAAGCAGCGTGGTAACGGGGACTCATGGACTTGGGAGGAAATCCTGGACGGTAAAGGACCCTGGAGGCAGGCTGGGGAATATCGCCGTCCCAAGGAGGAGCTGGAGGCAGCAAAGGTGGAACGGCATCGTTACGAGGGAACACGGCTAGCAAGGAAGCCCGAGAGGCAGCACCAAGAAAATGTTTGGGGGGGGAACACGGGGAGATTGGCAGAGTCGGGTTAAAGCCCTGAGCCAACTCCCCGTGCTTACCGTGGCGAGCGTCGTACTGGTCAGGCACCGTGTTATGCGGTGGAGCGCACGGTGTCTCCAGGGGGCGTTCACAGCCCGGTGCACTACATCCCAGCTCCCCACATCTGCTGGGCTAGGGTGAGCATCCAGCCAGGACGGATGGTGCCGGCTGTTACGCACGCCTCTAAGAAGAGGGAACGCAACACCCTGCTACAGCTCAACTCCCCTTGGAGTGAAAGAGGTATGGGACTGTAGGTGCGAGTAAGGATGGCAAAAGGCAGAGAATTTACCGTTTACTAGGAATTTATTCCTTCACACGGTAATATGGGGAAAAGGGGCTGGACGGAACCAAAGAAAAGAAAGTAAATATCAAAGCCCCCTCTCCTACCTCACCTGCCTACCCACTAATTACCTAACTTAGCACCACCTGGTGCGCTAACCAAAATACAGGGGGTGGTCCGCCCAGGTCTTACCTAGTGTGCCTAGACAGTGAATATACTACGGGTAAATGTATGCCCGCGGGCCTCTTGCCTAAGCACTCCCTAGGTGCCTTCCCCTTCCCCCTGGGAACAAATGAAACAGAATAACACAAACAATTTCAATAATCAAAACACTGCGTTCTATTGACACACAACAGACATAACCAATCAGCTCTTTCACTCAACCAATACAGGACACACTAATCATCTCCCTCTGAGAACAACCAACACAGTATATCACCCTCACAGCCATCAGCCTCCTCTCTCAGCAATCATCTCTCAGTTATGATCTCTCTCTCTCTGCCTTCTTTTTCTCCTGAACAGAACGTTGGCTTTTATATAGCTTCAGAAGGAGTCTAATCGGATACAGCTGTAACTTGACGAGGGGGCGGGGTCAGCTCCAATCATCAATGGGGCTGACCAATCAGCTGCTTGGGGAGACCTCAGGAAGCCATCTCCTGAAACACACACACTCAAATACACAAACTACAACACAGAAACTGGGGAACGTAACACGCCCACCACAAAAATTGCAAACATACAGTTTGTAATAACAAAAACCAACGCATCCCCAGTTACTAGACCCATGGCAGAGCGTCGGCAACCACATTCGCAAAGCCCTTCACATAGGCTATCTGTACATTGTATCCTTGTACAATCAGAGCCCATCGCATAAGGCGGCGGTTCTGATTGTACATTTGCTTTAAGAACACCAAAGGATTATGGTCCGTGAAAACCATTACAGGCAAGGCACTGGAGCCCACATATACCTCAAAGAACTGTAAGGCAAGCAATAAAGCCAGCGTCTCTTGTTCAATTGTGGAGTACCTTGACTGACACGAGTTGAACTTACGGGAGAAGAAACTGATGGGCCGATCCACTCCGTCTTCATCTTCCTGCAAGAGAACCGCACCCACCCCCACTATACTAGCGTCTACCTCCAACTTAAAAGGTTCGTCAAAGTTAGGGGCGGCAAGCACTGGGGTACTACAAAGTAGCGCTTTAGCGGACTCAAAAGCATAGTTACAGTCCTTGGACCACTTAAATGGTACCTTGGGACTAAGCAGAGATGAAAGGGCTACTACCGTCGAGAAATTCTTACAGAACGTACAATAGTACCCTACCATCCCCAGGAATCTGCGCAACTGGCGGCGAGTCGTGGGAGCAGGAAAATCAACAATTGCTTCCACTTTGCCAAATACTGGGCGCACTTGACCTCGTCCCACTTGTTTACCTAAGTAAGTCACAGTAGCCTTCCCAAACTCACACTTGGCCAAATTGAGGGTTAAAGAAGCATTCTCCAACCGCTGAAACACACTTTTCAAAGTGGAGAGATGATCAGACCAAGTAGACGAATGTATCACCACATCGTCAAGGTAAGCAGTACAATTTGGCACATCTGCAAACACAATGTTAACTAGATGCTGAAAGGTAGCAGGTGCATTACACATGCCAAAGGGCATCACAGTGTATTTTACGAAGTTATCGGGCGTAACGAAAGCCGAGATGTCAGAAGCTCGAGAGGTCAGAGGCACCTGCCAATAACCTTTTAACAAATCTAACTGACTAACGTAAGCAGCAGATCCAATTCAATGCAGTCATCTAATTGAGGTAGAGGAAAAGAATCAGACTTTGTAACTGCATTTACACGACGATAGTCCGTACATAAGCGGGACGTACCGTCAGACTTAGGAACAAGAATACATGGGGAACTCCAGGAGCTGTTACTAGGTTTTGCCATGTCATTCTGTAATAAATAAGCTACCTCACTTTTCATTACCTCCCTTTTCTTTGCATTAATCCGGTACGGATGTTGACGTATAGGAGCAGCGTTGCCCACATCCATGTCATGTTCCAAGATGGACGTACGACTTGGAACGTCATAAGCGTTCACACTGCTGTAACGTATGGCGTAACTCCAACCCGTCCTCCTTATCCTCCTCTAGGTCCCAGCCAGGCTTCAGCACCACCGCAGCCACACTGGAGGCGGCGGGCTGGACCGGCTTACTTGAGGAGCTGTCTGGAGAGTCACGTACATAATATGCTTTTAGCATGTTAACATGACACACACGGGAAGAACGCCTTCGATCTGGGGTCTTTATCACATAATTGGTGTCACTGAGTTTCTTTTCCACAAGATATGGTCCAGAAATACGTGCCGACAGAGATGAGCCAGGGATTGGCAACAAAACTAAAACTTGATCTCCTGGTGCAAAAGAACGGCCAACAGCCTTTTTGTCAAAATGCAACTTCATGCGTTTTTGCGAAGAGGAGAGAGACTTTTGGGCTAACGCACATGCGGCGTGCAGTCTCTCCCGCATCTTACTGACATAATCTAACACATTTTTAGGGGCGCTACTGGGTGTAGGAGATAAGATATGCTCCTTCAAAACTTTCAGCGGACCCCGTGGGGTGTGTCCAAACACAACGTCAGCAGGGCTGAACCCTAAGGACTCTTGTATCGTTTCCCTAATAGCAAATAGGACAAAGGGCACCCCCTCATCCCAATCGGTACTGGTACCCATGCAATACTTGCGTAGCATTGCCTTCAGCGTCTGATGCCAGCGTTCGAGAGCCCCTTGACTCTCTGGATGATACGGACTGGAGACCTGATGGGAAATACACAATGTCTTTAACACATTTGAAAACAGTTTGGACATAATGTTGGATCCCTGATCAGTTTGGATTACTTTAGGGAGTCCAAACGTAGAGAAGAACTTCACTAGTGCCTTCACCACAGTCTTAGCCGTTATAGTACGGAGAGGAATAGCCTCTGGGTATCAAGTAGCACTGCACATTATTGTTAATAAGCCTCTTGGCGCACAGATCCCTTTAGCGGGATCATTTTCGTCAACATCCGCTGAATTGCAGAGTGCCAAATTGAAATTAAATTACAAAAAATATTTAATTTCCTGAAATCACAAGTGCAATATACCAAAACACAGCTTAGCTTGTTGTTAATCCACCTGTCGTGTCAGATTTTGAAAATAAGCTTTACAGCGAAAGTAAACCAAGCGTTTGTGTGAGGACATCGATCAGTAGACAAAACATTACAAACAGCTAGCAGCAAAGTAGCTTGGTCACGAAAGTCAGAAAAGCAATAAAATTAATCGCTTCCCTTTGATGATCTTCGGATGTTTGCACTCTCGAGACTCCCAGTTACACAATAAATGTTAGTTTTGTTCGATAAAGATTATTTTTATATCCAAAAACCTCCATTTGGTTGGCGCGTTTTGTTGAGTAATCCACAGGCTCGTGCAGGTCATGAAAAAGAAAATTCCAAATAGTATCCGTAAAGTTCGTAGAAACATGTCAAACGTTTTTTATAATCAATCCTCAGGTTGTTTTTAACATAAATAATCGATAATATTTCAACCGGACGGTAAACTATTCAATACAAGAGAGAAAGAAAATGTCGAGCTACCATTGTCGCGCGCATGAACTAATTGAAGGACATCTGGCAGTCCACTGACGCGATGTGATAAATCTCGCTCATTTTTCAGAATAAAAGCTTGAAACTATGTCTAAAGACTGTTCACACCCTGTGGAAGCCATAGGAAAAGGAATCTGGTTGATATCCCTTTAAATGGAGGAAAGGCAGGCAATGGAACAGGTATTTTTCAAAATAAGAGGCACTTCCTGGTTGGATTTCCTCAGGTTTTCGCCTGCAAAATCAGTTCTGTTACACTCACAGACAATATCTTGACAGTTTTGGAAACTTTAGAGTGTTTTCTATCCTAATCTGCCAAATATATGCATATTCTAGCATCTGGGCCTGAGAAATAGGCCGTTTACTTTGGGAACGTTATTTTTCCAAACATAAAAATACTGCCCTCTAGCTTTAATAAGAACTGGTTACCTGATCTGGTTTTCGGCAATGGACCTACACAATCAATTATCACTCTCAAACGGTTCCCCCACCACAGGAATCGGCCAGAGCGGCGCTCGAGGAACTGTTTGATTCGCTTTCCCAGTGAGTTGACATACGTGACATGTTTTACAAAGTTGGACAACGTCAGACTTCAAACCTGGCCAGAAAAAATGACGAAGGACTTGGTTATAAGTCTTCGTGATCCCCAAATGTCCAGACCACGCCTGGTCATGGGCGAGTGACAGCACCTGCTGTCGGAACGGTGTAGGAACAACCACTTGACACACTTCACTCCAGTCATTAACTTCTCTGCGCTACGGATCCCTTTTACGGGATCATTTTCCTAAACAACCGCTGAATTGCAGGGCGCAAAATATTACTAAAAATATTTATAATCATGCAATCACAAGTGAATTATACCAAAACACAGCTTAGCTTTATCACGAATCCCGCCGAAAATGGTGCCTCTTCCCGTTCGGGCGGCGCTCGGCTGTCGTCGTCGCCGGCCTACTAGCTACCACCGATCCCCTTTTCTGTTTCATTTTGTTTTGTCTGATTTGTTGCACCTGTTTTGTGTTTAGGTTTGATTGTGGGCTATTTAAACCCAGTTGGCCCGCCGACTTTTGTGCGGGCTTGTTTTTCTGTTTGTGGTGTTTCGTTCATTCTTGTGGTGTCTGTTCCTATTCGGTTTAGTCCTGTTTGTTTGGACTAGGACTTTACGCGCCCTTGTGTGTGTGGCGTGATCATCTCTCTGATATTTTGGAATATTAAATCCACGTCCTTTCTGAACTACTCTGCTCTCTGCGCCTGACTCCTTCACTCACCACTTTTTGAATCTTGACAAGCTTGTTGTTAATCCACCTATCGTGTCAGATTTTGAAAATATGCTTTACAGAGTTAGAAATCCAAGCTTTTGTGAGTGTATCAATCAATGCTAGAACAGCTAGCCCCAAATTAGCATGGTCACGAAAGTCAGAAAAGCAATCAAATTAATCGCTTACCTTTGATAATCTGCGGATGTTTGCACTCACGAGACTCCCAGTTACACAATAAATGTTATTTTTGTTCGATAAATATTACTTTTATAACAAAAAAACGCCATTTGGTTTGTGCGTTATGTTCAGAAAACTACAGTCTCGTTCCGGTCCTGAAAGCCAGAAGAAAATTCCCAAACGTATCAGATTCAAAAATATTACTAAAAATATTTATAATCATGCAATCACAAGTGAAATATACCAAAACACAGCTTAGCTTGTTGTTAATCCACCTATCGTGTCAGATTTTTACAATATGCTTTACAACGAAAGCAATCTAAGCTTTTGTGAGTGTATCAATCAATGCTAGAACAGTTAGCCTTATATTAGCTTGGTTAGCTTGGTCACGAAAGTCAGAAAAACAATAAAATTAATCGCTTACCTTTGATAATCTTCGGATGTTTGCACTCATGAGACTCCCAGTTACACAACAAATGTTATTTTTGTTCGATAAATATTACTTTTATAACAAAAAAACGCCATTTGGGTTGCGCGTTATGTTCAGAAAACCAAAGCCTCGTTCCGTTCGACGAAAATTCCAAAAAGTATCCGTAATGGTCGTAGAAACATGTCAAATGTTTTTTATAATCAATCCTCAGGTTGTTTTTAACAAACATAATCGTTAATATTTCAACCGTACCGTAACCTACTCAATAAGAGAGAAAAAGAAAATGGAACGCTACCCTCTCGCGCGCAGGAACTAATCTGAGGACACCTGACTACTTTTGAAAAATATTTTTTTAAATATCACACAGGTTTTCAGGAAACTTTGGAGTGTTTTCTATCCTAATCTGTAAATTATATGCATATTCTACGATCTGGACCTGAGAAATAGTCTGTTTACCTTGGGAACGTTATTTAAAAAAATTCGAAAAATCTGACCCCTAGCGTCAAGAGGTTAACGGTGTCATAAGCTGCCCATTTACGCATCAAAACTCCTGCTTCCATAAAGTAGGCGGTCTCCTTAGTTTTAGCTTCCTCAATGGAAATTACCGAAGCAAAACACTTGCGAAGACTGGTGTCTCCTTTTTGACATTCAATCACCTTCTCAGGGGTGACAGACAAATGAATGTCATATAATTGGGGCACGATTTCCCAGTCCCCTGCCTTAATTTTTACAGGCGTAAAAACTGTCGGCCTTGCAGAAGGAATACTTGGTGCATTGTCTTCTACTTCAACTTTCTCAAAAATGGAACTAGCCAAATCCACCACATCTCCTAGCTTGCGAGATTGTGCCCTCGTTAAAACACAAGCAGGAAAAACATGGGTAAATGCTTGAACCAATTTCTCATCTGTAGTTCTGATTTCTGTGTTGTCTAGTACCTCTAACACAGGAGTGACGTTACCACCAGCAATATCCTTCCCTAGTAGCAATGTGACTCCTTTTACTGGCAGTAGACACTACACCAACACGGAAACGTCCTGATACCAAGTCTGACACTAAGTGGACCCAGTGTAATGGTACAGGTACGGTTTTTGTATCTATACCCTGTAATATGACATGCATGCCACAATACGTTTCAGGAGACCAGGGTAAAGCATCAGTAACAATTACTGACTGCGCCGCCCCGGTGTCGCGTAAGATTTGAATGGGCTTTTGATCAGCTTGTTCTCCAGTTAAGGAAACACAACCTGCAGAGATACACGGAGCATAGACAGGATCCAGTTTCTCAAATGCTGAATCAATAACTCGGGCCAACGGACGAGACAAAGACTTGACTAAACCCACACTTTTCTTTTTTGGGGACTGTTTCGGTTTATTTTTCAAAACCGGGCAGTCCACTATCATGTGACCCTTTTGGTGACAGTAAAACCATTCATGGATTTCATGAAAACGCTTAGGGTTGTCAGAGGAAAAGCGACCTGAACGAAGCACTGATGACGTACTCGTTCGGCCTTCAAAACGAGGCGCACCAAAGACAGTCTTGTGTGTCAAAGAGTACTCATCTGCCAAACTGCTGCCTGGGAATATCAGAAAAGGTGTTAGCATGGCTGGCTGAACACCAGCGATTAAACAGAGACTCTTTGTCCCTAGCAAACTCAACAAAAGTACGGTGAGAGGGTTTCTTGTGGTTCCTGAAGCCTACAGTCCGGAGCCTCCAGCGACGGCCTCCAGTCCGGAACTTCCAGCGACGGTCCCCAGTCCGGAGCCTCCAGCGGCGGTCCCCAGTCCGTAGCCTCCAGCGACGATCCCCAGTCCGGAGCCTCCAGCGACGATCCCCAGTCCGGAGCCTCCAGCGACGGTCTCCAGTCCGGAGCCTCCAGCGACGATCCCCAGTCCGGAGCCTCCAGCGACGATCCCCAGTCCGGAGCCTCCAGCCACGGTCTCCAGTCCGGAGCCTCCAACGACGGTCTCCAGTCCGGAGCCTCCAGCGACGGTCTCCAGTCCGGAGCCTCCAACGACGGTCTCCAGTCCGGAGCCTCCAACGAAGGTCTCCAGTCCGGAGCCTCCAGCGACGGTCTCCAGTCCGGAGCCTCCAACGACGGTCTCCAGTCCGGAGCCTCCAACGACGGTCTCCAGTCCGGAGCCTCCAGCGACGGTCCCCAGTCCGGAGCCTCCAGCAACGGTGCCCAGTCCGGGGCCCGCAACGAGGGTGCCCAGTCCGGGGCCCGCAACGAGGGTGCCCAGTCTGGGGCCCGCAACGAGGGTGCCCAGTCCGGGGCCCGCAACGAGGGTGCCCAGTCCGGAGTCCGCAACGAGGGTGCCCAGTCCGTGGCCCGCAACGAGGGTGCACAGCGTCCCGCACCTGAGCCGCCACCGCGGATAGATGCCCACCCAGACCCTCCCCTATAGGTTCAGGTGTTGCGGTCGGAGTCCGCACCTTTGGGGGGGGGGGGGGGGGGGGGGGGGGGGCGGGGTACTGTCACGCCCTGACCTTAGAGAGCCTTTTCATGTCTCTATTTGGTTTGGTCAGGGTGTGATTTGGGGTGGGCATTCTATGTTTTTGTTTTCTATGATTTTGTATTTCTATGTTTTGGCCGGGTATGGTTCTCAATCAGGGATAGCTGTCTATCGTTGTCTCTGATTGGGAACCATACTTTGGTAGCCCTTTTCCCTCCTTTCAGTGGGAAGTTGTCTTTTTTTTTTTTTTTTTTTTTTTTTTTTTATTGGGGGGTGGATCAGCTTAATATTGCGGAAAGAATGTTGCTTCCAATGTAATTGTCTGCATCATTTCCAATCCCCCATATTTTTTGGGGTAAATATATATATCCATTCACGTATGCATACATATACACATATATACATACACATACCTACATAGACATACATACTTTTTTAAAGAGTATACCTTTATTATTATTCCCCGCAAACCCTACCACCGATCCCCCAATTGGAGTAAACTGATAAACATTTCTGTTTTTACCTTCAATTTATACATCTTATACACATTTTACAGACAGTCTACTTTATAATAGTTCTCTCTTGTTTGTTCTTAGTCCTTCCTCTATTTCTGTTGTCCATCCAGTTTGATTTCCACTTGTAACTGTGCTATTTCACAATAGCTCCGCACCTATACACATTTCACAGATCCCGTATGCCCTACATTGTTTATCTTGTTATTAGTCCCACCCTTCAGCTCCACTCAACCTTTCCCATCTATCTTCCAACATCATCCATTTCGGATTTTTATTTGCCATATATTTTTCAACTGTGCTGTGATGCTTCACAAAAGATTTGAATCTTCCTATTCTCATAGCTTCCACGGATTGTAAATTAAAAATAAACATTTTTGCTAAAATAATTATTATATTATTGATTGATTGACTATGGCTTTTCAAATCCCCCAGTATTGCTATCTGTAGCGTTAGTTCTACGCAAATGTTGCAATTCTTCAACCATTCCTGGACCTGTGACCAAAAACGAGCTACATGCGGACAATACCAAAATAAATGGTCTAATGACTCTGCCTCCTCACAGCAGAATCTACAGAGCTGGGAAGATTGTATCCCCCATATATATAACATTCTATTAGTTGCAAGAATTTTGTACAATAATTTAAATTGAAAAATTCGAAGTTTTGAATCCGGCGTTGTTTTGCGTATCAATTCATACACCATGTGCCATGGAATGGGTACATCGAAAATCTCTTCCCAACTATTTTGCAATTTATATGGCACAGCTGTATGTTTTTTGGTCCTTAAATGAAATTGGTATATGTTTTTATTTATCACACTTTTCTTTAACCATTTATGTTCTTTAATATAAGGCCGACATACAAGTTCCTTACTTTTATCCCCTTCCACCTGCCTCTTCCATTTTTGTGGTAATGCTGCAATTAATTGGTTGTAATTTTGGGTAGAGCAGACATTTCCATATGTCTGCGTTAGCTGCATGTGTGACATTACTCCACCAGTCCTATTTATGATATCATTCACAAAAATTATACCTTTTTTAAACATTTCTTCGATAAATACAGTTTTTTTATCAATTACTATATTTGAATTTAACCACAAGATTTGTTGTACTATTTGTTCCGTCCTTTCAGGTGGATTAAACTGAAATTGCAACCAACTTTCTAAGGCTTGCTTAAAAAATAAAGATATTTTGGAGATTATTTCCTTTTCAAGCAACCGAAAGTGAGCAGGTGTAATCTGAATAAAGGGAAAAAGGCCCTTCTTGAACATAGGATGAGACATTCGTACCAATCTACTAGAGAACCAGTTTGGATTTAAGTATAACTTTTGTATGACTGATGCCTTTAGTGAGAGGTCTAATGCTTTAATATTTAATAATTTCTGCCCTCCGAATTCATATTCGTTATATAAATAGGCCCTTTTAATTTTATCTGGCTTGCCGTTCCAAATAAAATTGAATATTTTTTGTTCATATAATTTAAAAAGCAGGTCACTAGGTGTAGGCAAAACCATAAGCAAATAGGTAAACTGTGATATGATTAAAGAGTTAATCAGGGTGATTTTCCCACAAATAGACAGGTATTTTCCTTTCCATGGTAGCAAGATCTTATCTATTTTTGCTAACTTTCTATAAAAATTTATTGGAGTGAGATCATTTCTTTCTTTTGGGATTTGTATACCGAGTATGTCCACATCACCGTCAGACCATTTAATTGGTAAACTACATGGCAATGTAAAATGTGTATTTTTTAGTGATCCAATACGTAATATGGTACATTTATCATAATTTGGTTTTAATCCAGAGAGGATAGCAAATATATCTAGATCCTCTAAGAGGCCGTGGAGAGATTCTAGTTGTGGTTTTAAAAGAAAACATGAATCATCAGCGTACAATGACACCTTAGTTTTTAGGCCCTGGATTTCTAATCCCTTAATATTAATGTTTGATCTAATTTTAACAGCTAACATTTCGATGGCAATAATAAATAGATATGCCGATAGTGGACAACCTTGTTTTACTCCTCTAGATAGTTTAAAACTTTCTGAGATGTAGCCATTATTTACTATTTTACACCTAGGGTTACTATACATAATTTTTACCCATTTTATAAGAGATTCCCCAAAATTGAAATATTCTAGGCATTTATATATAAACTCCAGTCGTACTTTATCAAAAGCCTTTTCAAAATCAGCTATGAAAACCAGGCCTGGTGTCCCCGATATTTCATAGTGTTCTATTGTTTCCAGTACTTGCCTTATATTATCTCCAATGTATCGTCCATGTAAAAAACCTGTCTGATTAGGATGAATAATATCTGACAAAACTTTTTTTATTCTATGCGCCAAGCATTTTGCTAGGATTTTTGCATCACAACACTGAAGTGTAAGAGGTCTCCAATTTTTTAAATGGACTGGATCTTTATATATACCACTTGGGTCCTGTTTCAGTAATAATGATATCACACCTTCTTGTTGCGTGTCTGATAATCTATCATTTATATAGGAGTGGTTAAAACAAGCTAATAATGGTCCTTTGAGTATATCAAAAAAATGTTTGTATACTTCCACTGGTATGCCATCCAGTCCTGGAGTTTTCCCATCCTTAAAGGCCCCAATTGCATCAAGTAGTTCCTCCTCTGTAATTAGGCCTTCACATGAGTCTTTCTGTACAGATGTTAATTTTACATTATTATTAGGGAAAAAATCCATACAATTAGTTTCAGTTAGTGGAGATGGAGGAGCCTGAAACGAAAATATATTCTTAAAGTACTTTACTTCCTCTTTCAAAATATCATTTGGTGAATCATGCGTGACTCCATCATTTGTAACAAGTTTTAATACGTTTTTTTTGGTAGCATTTCTATATTGAAGATTGAAAAAGAATTTGGTGCATTTTTCCCCATATTCCATCCAGTTCGCTTTATTTTTGTAATATATTACACTGGATCTTTCTTGAATAAGTTCCTCCATTTCTTTTTGTTTTTCCTCTAACTTATTCTGTGCCTCTATGGTACCGTTTTTATTGTTATCTAACTGTACTGTTAGTCCTTCAATTTCCTTTGTTAATATGGACTCTTTTGATCGAAATTGCTTTTGTTTTATAGATGAGTACTGAATTGCATGGCCTCTAAAGCCACACTTAAAAGTGTCCCATACAATATGGGGATCTGCTGTACCTATGTTATGTCTAAAAAAGTCAGTTATAAATTCTTCTGTCCTAGTTCTAAACAATTTATCATCTAGTAGGCTTTGATTAAATTTCCAATATCCTCGCCCACGTGGAAATTCTGTAAGAGTAATATATATGCCAATTATGTGATGGTCCGACCGCATTCTGTCCCCTATCAAACACTTTTTAACTTTTGGTGCCAGAGAGAATGATATAAGAAAGTAGTCAAGGCGACTAGCTTGATTAAGCCTCCGCCATGTATATCTCACTAGGTCAGGGTATTTAAGTCTCCATATATCCACTAATTCCAATATATCCATGACATTCCTGATTTCCTTAAGTGCCTGAGGGTGATAGTTTGTAGTGTGATTTCCTTTCCGGTCCATAGAGGTATTTAAGACCGTATTAAAATCTCCCACTATAATAATAGAGTCTAGTGTTGCTTGTAGAGTTGATACATTCTTATATATATTGTCAAAGAAGCTTGGATCATCATTATTCGGACCGTATAGGTTAATAAGCCATATATGTTTATTGTCCAATAACATATTTAAAATAATCCATCTACCTTGAGGATCTGTTTGGACAAGTTGCACATTTGGACCAAAGTTATTATTAATTAAAACCATCACCCCTTTTGAATTTCTTTGCCCATGGGAGAAATATATTTCGCCCCCCCAGTTCTTTTTCCACAAAACTTCATCTAAAACTGTCGAATGGGTTTCCTGTAAACAGTAGATATTATAATCCTTCTCTTTTAGCCAGGTAAATACTGATCGTCTTTTCTTATTATCTGCTAAGCCATTACAATTGTAACTGGCTATACTTATTTCACCACTTACCATAATGAGACACACCTTTCAATTATTTTTATCAAAATATATGTTTGTAAACGTCCTATTAAAAAGTAACATAATGATTGAGTGTCTATATAGTTGTACCATGACATTTGCATCTCCACTAAGCAAACCTCCAATTGGTCCCCACTATTCCACCCGCCAAAAGCCCCCATCTCGAGTTGGGTTGTCATCCCAATGACCGGCAGACCACCCCCGACCCCCCGCATCGCACAGCCCCGGACCGACTGGGATCCATCCTTCGAAAAGTGCACACAGCGCCATCCACCGAACCGAAGCAGATCCATTGCCAAATGCATTTCCATCGCCCTCACCTCTATTTTTATTACATATTGCTGTGAATCATCCTCTATAGTCCCTAACATCTTTTACTTCTTCCTTCGCAACAGTTGTGGGATACACACATACACCCACACACATTCAGCCCTTACCCCCACACAACCATAAGCTCACCCTCTCAACAATTGCACCATCCCAGAGCCCAACTCAAGATGGATCATGATTTACAAATGTACTTGCAGTTGCAGCTGCATGAGAAGGCCTGCAAGACCGTGCAAAAAATGAGCATAAATGTAGAGATTTATTTACCATTGTCACATCCTAAATGATGGAGGTCAAATGTACACCTTCTTCCTGAAACACCCACAATACGGTCATCCATTTTGACCATGTTCCCAAGCATCTCCATGCAGTCCGACTTGATTTCGTGCCACCAGGGCCACAATAATATACCCCCTCTCTGAATGTCCGAGTGTGACCCCCTCCCCATGGGTTACTGCAGCTAGTGTTGCCAGCACTGCCACTGCCTGGGTGGGGGCACCCCACCGGAATCCCCACCGGCTAGGTACAAGGTCGTCAAGGTTCTCATTAGCAGCTTTGAGAATTTCCTTGTTTATTATGCTCTCCCTTTAGGGGGCTTTGGCTTTGCAGGACCAACCCTGCCAAGCAGGCTCAGAATCTTGAGGGGGCAGTGCTGCTCTTGGTCCCTGACCTCATTTTGGCTGCATACAGACCGCTTACAGCATGCACATAAAACAGTTAGGGACTTCTCCTTAGTATCTGGGCCATTCATGTGGGTGTCTAGGGTATAGGGCCATGGACCGTACCATTAAAATAGGATAATAAATAATTAGATATAATTTATTTTAAAAATGTAGTTCCCCATGATAGGACAATAAATAAATAAGACGTATAATTCATTATAAAAGTATATCCATCATCTGAACAACATTGAAAGCCCTCTCATACCCGGCCCACAGCAATACACTGGCTCTGGGATATGCAACTATTTCATTACTCACTCACTCAACTGGGAAGTTGTCTTTGTTTGTGACACTATAGCCTTAAGCTTCACGGTTGTTTTTTGTATTGTTTATTGTTTTTGTCTGCGTCATCCTAAAAAAAAGGAATATGTACGCTCACCACGCTGCGCTTTGGTCTACTTCATTCGACGGTCGTGACAGATGGCATAATAAAACTATACGATTTCAGTATGATTTAAATGTATAGTCCTATGTAGCTTATTTGTCTTTCAATGCAGTCATCTCAGTTTTCATTTTAAGCGTCATTTTATCTTTCACTTGTTTGTAACAATTGCAAATACTTTGGCAAGTTTGTATTTGTAGTCATCTTCGTTCTGAAGTTATCAGTGGTCACAGTCAGACAGATACCTAGCCTAAACATCTTTATTCTATGTTTAGCGGAGAACTTCGGTGAATAAAGTGACTCGGGAGGTCAAAAAACATCTAATGATGCACTTTGGCTGCTCTACAAGTGGTCTCTACAAGCCCAGCAGACAAATCCTTACAAACAGTAACCAGCCAAGTAGAAGAGTTACACAAGTCAGAAATAGAGATAAAATTAATCCCTTACCTTTGATGATCTTCATATGGTTGCACTCAGCAGACATTCATTTACTCAATAAATGTTCCTTTTGTTCGATAAAGTCTCTTTATATCCAAAAACCTCCGTTTTTGTTCCCGCGTTTTCTTCAGTAATCCACATCTTCAAATGCAGTCAAAACAGGCAGACAAAAAATCCTAATTGTATCCGTAAAGTTCATAGAAACATGTCAAACGATGTTTATATTCAATCCTCAGGTTGTTTTTAGCCTAAATAATCGATAATATTTCAACCGGACAATAACGTCGTCAATATGAAAGGTAAACAAGAAAGGCACTCTCTCGGTCGTGCGCATGAAAAAGCTCTGTGACACTTTAGGGTCCACTCATTCAGACTGCTCTTACTTCCTCATTTTTCAGAATACAAGCCTGAAACAATTTCTAAAGACTGTTGACATCTAGTGGAAGGCATACGAACTGCAGTTTGAGTCCTAAGTCAATGGATACTGTAATGGTATTGAATAGAAAACTACAAAACCAACAAAAAAACTACTTCCCGAATGGATTTTTCTCAGGTTTTCGCCTGCCAAATCAGTTCTGTTATACTCACAGACACTATTTTAACAGTTTTGGAAACTTTAGTGTTTTCTATCCAAATCTACCAGTTATATGCATTTCATATCTTCTGGGCCCGAGAAGCAGGCAGTTTATTTTGGGCATGCTTTTCATCCAAAATTCCGAATGCTGCCCCCTACCCTAGAGAAGTTAAGATCAAAGTTACTAATGAAGGCTATGGGACACAGATCAGCTACTAAATATACATCTTAAGATGGTTCTAACAATGATCTTCATGCTACAAAGGCTCTGGGAAACAAGGACCTGCACATTTGGGCATGTCTATATAATTTTGTGCTTGCATCTGTTGAACAGAATGCAGCTAGCTAGCGAGAATCACCTGACAAATGGACAGCTTTTTGGATGTCTTTTGATTCAGTGAACTTCCTCATCTGGCATTCCTGTGATATACCAGTGAGGAATGAGAAACGAAGCCCTGCACATTTGGGCATGTCTACATATTTGGCGCTCACATCCCTTGAACTAAACGAAGCTAGCTGGCTAGCAAAAACCACCTGACAAATGAACACTATACTGCACCTAAAGAATTTTCCAAGTTGGATTTCCAAGGAAAACTTGGTATAATTCAGAGAGGGAGACCAACACCTGTTCTTCCTGACCTTCAGGGGAAGTGACAGAAAATCATCCGATCGAATGCACCATACTCGGCCTGACAGACAAGGCAACCCGGATTAGACAGCCAATCAGATGAGAGGAGAGGAATGTTGTACAACATTTTGGACAGTATCAGTGTTCAAATGAACGCCAGGTTTGATCATGTTGTCATTCTTGGCCCTACAACACTGTCACCAAGAGATTCACCCCGAAGGACAGACAAATGGACTTAATTGACAAGTAAAGATAGGCTTAAATGCTTTTTCCTTTGCAATTTGCAGATTGAGCTACTGTTGAATGAACATGAGAATAGACAACATCCCATTTGATTTATCAAGCTAGAGTTTCGTTTTGATGATGCTTTTTTTACGTTTTGAACTGCATTTTTCAGTTATTTTGATTGTTGACATGGACATTTCGTTTGCACCTTATTTATTATCCTGTATATGTGTGTGTAATTATATTTCACATAACAATATTATTATATGTGTGTGTGTGTGTGTGTGTGTGTGTGTGTGTGTGTGTGTGTGTGTGTGTGTGTGTGTGTGTGTGTGTGTGTGTGTGTGTGTGTGTTTGCTTGTTTGTGTAACGGGCCTCCTCCTTCTCTTCATCCGAAGAGGAGTAGCAAGGATTGGACCAAAGTGCAGCGGGGTGTGAATTCATAATGATTTATTAGACAAACGACGAAAACACAAAATAACACTTTAGAAAACAAAATAACAAAATGAACTAAACAGACCTAAACTTACGAACTTACATGAAACGAAGAACACACGAACAGGAACAGACAAACCGAAACAGTCCCGTGTGGTAACATGTACTGACACGGAAGACAACCACCCACAACAAACAATGTGAAACAACCTACCTTAATATGACTCTCAATCAGAGGAAACGCCAAACACCTGCCTCTAATTGAGAGCCATACCAGGCAACCCATTAACCCAACATAGAAAACACATAACATAGACTACCCACCCAAAACTCACGCCCTGACCAATTAAACACATACCAAACAACAGAAAACAGGTCAGGAACGTGACAGAACCACCCCCCCTCAAGGTGCGAACTCCGGGCGCACCCCTACAACTCAAGGGGAGGGTCTGGGTGGGCATCTGTCCGCGGTGGCGGCTCCGGCGGTGGACGAGGACACCACTCCACCACTGTCTTTGTCCCTCTCCTTCGCGTCCTTTGAGTGGCGACCCTCGCCCCCGACCATGGTCCAGGAACCTTCACTAAGGCCCCTCCTACATAGAGGAGACAGCTCAGGACAGAGAGGTAGCTCAGGACAGAGAGGTAGCTCAGGACAGAGAGGTAGCTCAGGACAGAGAGGTAGCTCAGGACAGAAAGGTAGCTCAGGACAGAAAGGTAGCTCCGGACAGAGAGGTAGCTTAGGACAGAGGGACAACTCTGTACTAATGGCCGCTCCGGACTGGGTGGCAGCTCCGGACTGGGTGGCAGCTCCGGACTGGGTGGCAGCTCCGGACTGGGTGGCCGCTCCGGACTGAGTGGCAGCTCCGGACTGAGTGGCAGCTCATGACTGTAGGGCAGCTCATGACTGTAGGGCAGCTCATGACTGTAGGGCAGCTCATGACTGTTGGGCAGCTCATGACTGTAGGGCAGCTCATGACTGTAGGGCAGCTCATGACTGTAGGGCAGCTCATGACTGGAGGGCAGCTCATGACTGTAGGGCAGCTCATGACTGTAGGGCAGCTCATGACTGTAGGGCAGCTCATGACTGGCGGGCAGCTCATGACTGTAGGGCAGCTCATGACTGTAGGGCAGCTCATGACTGTAGGGCAGCTCATGACTGTAGGGCAGCTCATGACTGTAGGGCGGTTCTGGCAGCTCCTGACTGGCTGGCGGTTCTGGCAGCTCCTGACTGGCTGGCGGCTCTGGCGGCTCCTGACTGGCTGGCGGCTCTGGCGGCTCCTGACTGGCTGGCGGCTCTGGCGGCTCCTGACTGGCTGGCGGCTCTGGCGGCTCCTGACTGACGGACGGCTCTAGCGGCTCCTGACTGACGGACGGCTCTAATGGCTCGGGACAGACGGGCGGCTCTAATGGCTCGTGGCAGACGGATGGCTCAGAAGGCGCTGGGCAGACGGATGGCTCAGAAGGCGCTGGACAGACGGATGGCTCAGAAGGCGCTGGACAGACGGATGGCTCAGACGGCGCTGGACAGACGGATGGCTCAGACGGCGCTGGACAGACGGATGGCTCAGACGGCGCTGGGCAGACGGATGGCTCAGACGGCGCTGGGCAGACGGATGGCTCAGACGGCGCTGGGCAGACAGATGGCTCTGACCTGCTGAGGCCCACAGTAGGCTTGATGCGTGGTGCCGAAACTGGAGGCACTGAGCTTGAGACACGCACCACAGGGAGAGTGCGTGGAGGAGGAACAGGGCTCTGGAGACGCACTGGAAGCCTGGTGCGTGGTGTAGGCACTGGTGGTACTGGGCTGGGGCGGGAAGGTGGCGCCGGATATACCGGACCGTGTAGGCGTACTGGCTCCCTTGAGCACTGAACCTGCCCAACCTTACCTGGTTGTATGCTCCCCGTCGCCTGACCAGTGCGGGGAGGTGGAATAACCCGCACCGGGCTATGTAGGCGAACCGGGGACACCATGCGTAAGGCTGGTGCCATGTAAGCCGGCCCAAGGAGACGTACTGGTGGCCAGATATGTAGAGCCGGCTTCATGGCACTTGGCTCAATGCTCAATCTAGCCCTACCAGTGCGGGGAGGTGGAATAACCCGCACCGGGCTATGCACACGTACAGGAGACACCGTGCGCTCTACTGCGTAACACGGTGTCTGCCCGTACTCCCGCTCTCCACGGTTAGCCTGGGAAGTGGGCGCAGGTCTCCTACCTGCCCTAGACCCACTACCTCTTAGCCCCCCCCCAAGAAATTTTTGGGTTGTACTTGCGGGCTTTTCAGGCTTCCGTGCTAGACGCGTCCCCTCATAACGCCGGTTCCTCTCTCCGGTTTCCTCCGCTCTCCGAGCTGCCTCCAGCTGTTCCCATGGGCGGCGATTCACTTCAACTTTAGCCCATGGTCCTTTTCCTTCCATGATTTCCTCCCAAGACCAGAAATCCTGCTTCGTGCGCTGTCCGTTAACCCGCTGCTTGATCCGGGTTTGGTGGGTGGTTCTGTAACGGGCCTCCTCCTTCTCTTCATCCGAAGAGGAGTAGCAAGGATTGGACCAAAGTGCAGCGGGGTGTGAATTCATAATGATTTATTAGACAAACGACGAAAACACAAAATAACACTTTAGAAAACAAAATAACAAAACGAACTAAACAGACCTAAACTTACGAACTTACATGAAACGAAGAACACACGAACAGGAACAGACAAACCGAAACAGTCCCGTGTGGTAACATGTACTGACACGGAAGACAACCACCCACAACAAACAATGTGAAACAACCTACCTTAATATGACTCTCAATCAGAGGAAACGCCAAACACCTGCCTCTAATTGAGAGCCATACCAGGCAACCCATTAACCCAACATAGAAAACACATAACATAGACTACCCACCCAAAACTCACGCCCTGACCAATTAAACACATACCAAACAACAGAAAACAGGTCAGGAACGTGACAGAACCTCCCCCCTCAAGGTGCGAACTCCGGGCGCACCCCTACAACTCAAGGGGAGGCTCTGGGTGGGCATCTGTCCGCGGTGGCGGCTCCGGCGGTGGACGAGGACACCACTCCACCACTGTCTTTGTCCCTCTCCTTCGCGTCCTTTGAGTGGCGACCCTCGCCCCCGACCATGGTCCAGGAACCTTCACTAAGGCCCCTCCTACATAGAGGAGACAGCTCAGGACAGAGAGGTAGCTCAGGACAGAGAGGTAGCTCAGGACAGAGAGGTAGCTCAGGACAGAGAGGTAGCTCAGGACAGAAAGGTAGCTCAGGACAGAAAGGTAGCTCCGGACAGAGAGGTAGCTTAGGACAGAGGGACAACTCTGTACTAATGGCCGCTCCGGACTGGGTGGCAGCTCCGGACTGGGTGGCAGCTCCGGACTGGGTGGCAGCTCCGGACTGGGTGGCCGCTCCGGACTGAGTGGCAGCTCCGGACTGAGTGGCAGCTCCGGACTGAGTGGCAGCTCCGGACTGAGTGGCAGCTCATGACTGTAGGGCAGCTCATGACTGTAGGGCAGCTCATGACTGTAGGGCAGCTCATGGCTGTAGGGCAGCTCATGACTGTAGGGCAGCTCATGACTGTAGGGCAGCTCATGACTGGCGGGCAGCTCATGACTGTAGGGCAGCTCATGACTGTAGGGCAGCTCATGACTGTAGGGCAGCTCATGACTGTAGGGCGGCTCTGGCAGCTCCTGACTGGCTGGCGGTTCTGGCAGCTCCTGACTGGCTGGCGGCTCTGGCAGCTCCTGACTGGCTGGCGGCTCTGGCGGCTCCTGACTGGCTGGCGGCTCTGGCGGCTCCTGACTGGCTGGCGGCTCTGGCGGCTCCTGACTGACGGACGGCTCTAGCGGCTCCTGACTGACGGACGGCTCTAATGGCTCGGGACAGACGGGCGGCTCTAATGGCTCGTGGCAGACGGATGGCTCAGAAGGCGCTGGGCAGACGGATGGCTCAGAAGGCGCTGGACAGACGGATGGCTCAGAAGGCGCTGGACAGACGGATGGCTCAGACGGCGCTGGACAGACGGATGGCTCAGACGGCGCTGGACAGACGGATGGCTCAGACGGCGCTGGGCAGACGGATGGCTCAGACGGCGCTGGGCAGACGGATGGCTCAGACGGCGCTGGGCAGACAGATGGCTCAGACGGCGCTGGGCAGACAGATGGCTCTGACCTGCTGAGGCCCACAGTAGGCTTGATGCGTGGTGCCGAAACTGGAGGCACTGAGCTTGAGACACGCACCACAGGGAGAGTGCGTGGAGGAGGAACAGGGCTCTGGAGACGCACTGGAAGCCTGGTGCGTGGTGTAGGCACTGGTGGTACTGAGCTGGGGCGGGAAGGTGGCGCCGGATATACCGGACCGTGTAGGCGTACTGGCTCCCTTGAGCACTGAACCTGCCCAACCTTACCTGGTTGTATGCTCCCCGTCGCCTGACCAGTGCGGGGAGGTGGAATAACCCGCACCGGGCTATGTAGGCGAACCGGGGACACCATGCGTAAGGCTGGTGCCATGTAAGCCGGCCCAAGGAGACGTACTGGTGGCCAGATATGTAGAGCCGGCTTCATGGCACTTGGCTCAATGCTCAATCTAGCCCTACCAGTGCGGGGAGGTGGAATAACCCGCACCGGGCTATGCACACGTACAGGAGACACCGTGCGCTCTACTGCGTAACACGGTGTCTGCCCGTACTCCCGCTCTCCACGGTTAGCCTGGGAAGTGGGCGCAGGTCTCCTACCTGCCCTAGACCCACTACCTCTTAGCCCCCCCCCAAGAAATTTTTGGGTTGTACTTGCGGGCTTTTCAGGCTTCCGTGCTAGACGCGTCCCCTCATAACGCCGGTTCCTCTCTCCGGTTTCCTCCGCTCTCCGAGCTGCCTCCAGCTGTTCCCATGGGCGGCGATTCACTTCAACTTTAGCCCATGGTCCTTTTCCTTCCATGATTTCCTCCCAAGACCAGAAATCCTGCTTCGTGCGCTGTCCGTTAACCCGCTGCTTGATCCGGGTTTGGTGGGTGGTTCTGTAACGGGCCTCCTCCTTCTCTTCATCCGAAGAGGAGTAGCAAGGATTGGACCAAAGTGCAGCGGGGTGTGAATTCATAATGATTTATTAGACAAACGACGAAAACACAAAATAACACTTTAGAAAACAAAATAACAAAACGAACTAAACAGACCTAAACTTACGAACTTACATGAAACGAAGAACACACGAACAGGAACAGACAAACCGAAACAGTCCCGTGTGGTAACATGTACTGACACGGAAGACAACCACCCACAACAAACAATGTGAAACAACCTACCTTAATATGACTCTCAATCAGAGGAAACGCCAAACACCTGCCTCTAATTGAGAGCCATACCAGGCAACCCATTAACCCAACATAGAAAACACATAACATAGACTACCCACCCAAAACTCACGCCCTGACCAATTAAACACATACCAAACAACAGAAAACAGGTCAGGAACGTGACAGTTTGTTTGTTTGCACACACCGCACGCAGTGCATTGGAAGAATTGTAAATCCATTGTGAAAGGCCATGGAGTTTGCGTCACAAACTATTCGGGTGAAATGTGTCCACATATTGGTCTTCTAGTGCCACCTATTGGTTGTAACTGCGGATGCTACATTGGTCTATGGCTGAGTAGAGCAGCGTGTCATTTTGTTGGATGATATGAAATGTGTCGCAAACAGAGGCTATCGCTTGTGTGTCTTGGCTACATTGTTACTTACATTTGGTGAAAATAGTTTTTCAGTTTCGGTTAATAGCCTATGTCACTGGTTGTTGGAGATATCTGATGTATGGTGAACTTGGGCTTCGTCAAGGTTTATTTGTGAGTAAATCTGGCTTTGATAATAGCTAGTGCCTACCCAGCCACCGCACGTCACTGCCGAACACACACACACACACACACACACACACACTGACTGACTCACACAAACACACACATGCACACACATACTCATATTCACACTCACTGACTCACACAGGCACACAATCACACTCTCGCTCACAAACCTCCAGGAAGTTTCACGGTATGTGTAGCCATGTTTATTTTCCTAAGCGGGGTCAGCATTTCCTGTATGCAAACATCAGGACTGCCTGGCTTGAGTCCATCTCATTTGCTTTGAAAAATACCACAGAACCACAGCCAGAAGCAAGGTTTGGGATGTTTAAAGTGGACTGACATACTGGACTCTTGACCCTACAATAATTGACAATTATTGTCACCTGTCACCCAGATTTCAGGATACGGCCAGTTGTTGAGAAGCAAAAGTCTGCATGTATAGAGGTTGGTCATTGGTCATATTTACCAAGCTCAAATCAAGTTTGTGACCTCTGTATTGTCGTTTGAAGTGACGTCTGCTCCACGACATCCAATCAGACATGTTCCCTGAGTTTCCTGTAAACCCCGGAGCAGAGCAGCAGACGTCCCTCATCACCTAGTGGGTGCTGTGCCAGGTGGCTCCAGTGCAGATCTGTTTACTTCTCTCTCTCTCGGTGTGTGTGTGTGTGTGTGTGTGTGTGTGTGTGTGTGTGTGTGTGTGTGTGTGTGTGTGTGTGTGCCTGCTTGCGTGCATGGTCCTGCAGCCCAAGCCGAAGGAACCCTTTTATGTTTCCCCATAAGGCACGCTCTATGCTCCATCCCCGTTATGAGCATGAAGTAAACAAAACATTAGGTCATCATTAATCACTGGCAAATGACGTGTCTGGGTCTGTGGGAGATTAGAAAGCCAGAGAACCAGAGACTATTCATTTTTTCAAACTCCAGCAGACACTCCAGAATGCTGTAAGAGTGTGTGTGTGTGTGTGTGTGTGTGTGTGTGTGTGTGTGTGTGTGTGTGTGTGTGTGTGTGTGTGTGTGTGTGTGTGTGTGTGTGTGTGTGTGTTTGTCAGGCCAAGTCCCCCCCACCCACCCACCCAGTCCCAATGTGTAAGATCATTATGAAGATAAGGGTCAATTAAGATAAGGGTAAATTACTTTCTCCGTCTCTGCTTTGAAGTCCAGGGGACTTTTCACTCTTTTCAGCATGGCAGCTGAAAAACAGACGGTGAAAAAGGGGAAAACGTTTCTGTGTATAACGCTTTGATCTTGGAACTTATTACAGGGAGTGTAATGGAGGCATTGTATGATTGAATAATATGTGCATTTCAATATGATGATTTTTCTCATCTAATTTTTTCCCAATAGTTTTAGCTTGGTTTACTTAACTGTATGCTGTAACTCATGGGGCTGCATTGCCTCCCGGGTTCCATTCCATGCCAGTAGGATACCCAGAGAGGGTGGGAGGTGGAGTCTTCCTCTTGGTTTGATCTCTCTTTTTGTTGGTCATGGGTGGCCCCACAGTGTTAAAACATGACTTCTGGTTTCTCACGTGTAAATGCTAAATCAGTCTAATTTAATCTGTTTCCCGCTGAGAGCGGACTACAGCACGAGGCCCAGAGTGATCAGTGTGTGTGTGTGTGTGTGTGTGTGTGTGTGTGTGTGTGTGTGTGTGTGTGTGTGTGTGTGTGTGTGTGTGTGTGTGTGTGTGTGTGTGTGTGTGTGTGTGTGTGTGTGTGTGCGTGTGCGTTTTAGGTTCAGTCTGTACATTAAACAAACGCATGCAACAGAGAATGATGATGTGTGTGAATGATGTGGTGTAAGAGTCAATGTCTTTGTATTGCTATCCAGGTAGATATCTGAAGTTTCTTCTTTTGGAATCTTTGTTGACTATGGTTTACTGGAACCACCTTATTAATGTAGCCTACAGCACTGTCAAAGCTGTATTTCATACTGTACATTGTACACTCTGAAAAGCACTTAATTGTTTTAGATGTAGGCCATTATTGTAACTGTAATTATGTGGCGGCAGGTAGTTAAGAGTGTTGGAGCAGTAACCGAAAGGTTGCTGGTTTGAATCCCTGAGCTGAATCCCTGAGTTCCCTTGAGCAAGGCACTTAACCCTAATTGCTCTGGATAAGACTGTCTGCTAAAATGTAAATGTGCATGCATCTATTCTCATGTCCATTTTCTGGCCTCTTTTTCCATAAGTTCACATATTTGCATGACTTGTCAGTGTAAACACAGTGGGGAAAACATTAGAGCAGTCATAGACTGGGTATGTTTACATGAACAGAGAGCCTGGAGATGGAGCAGAGATATGAACCACTGATCTGGGGCTATCTTGGAGAGGAATCACTGACAAAATATGTCTTTCCAGCACACATACAGCTCAGAGAGAGCTCAGAGAGAGAGAGAGAGCTCAGAGAGAGAGAGCTCAGAGAGAGAGAGAGAGAGAGAGAGAGAGAGAGAGAGAGAGAGAGAGAGAGAGAGAGAGAGAGAGAGAGAGAGAGAGAGAGAGAGAGAGAGAGAGAGAGAGAGAGAGAGAGAGAGAGAGAGAGAGAGAGAGAGAGAGAGAGAGAGAGAGAGAGAGAGAGAGAGAGAGTCCATCGGACTGCCAGATGGTGAATCGTGATCCAGAGAATGCTTGTGTGCGGCTGCTCAGCCGTGGAAACCCATTTCATGAAATTCCAGACGAACAGTTAGTGTGCTGACGTTGCTTTCAGAGGCAGTTTGGAACTCGTTAGTGAGTATTGCAACTGAGGAAAGAGGATTTTTACACGCTACGCACCCTCGGCGGTCCCGTTCTGTGGGCTTGTGTGGACTACCACTTTGCGGCTGAGCCGTTATTGCTCCTAGACGTTTCCACTTCAAATTAACAGCACTTACAGTTGACCGGGGCAGCTCAAGCAGGGCAGAAATTTGACGAACTGACTTGTATGAAAGGTGACACCTATGGAAATTGCATGGCTCTGTGCTCGATTTTTCACACCTGTCAGCAACGGGTGTGGCTGAAATAGCCGAATCCACTCATTTGAAGGGGTGTCCACATGCTTTTGTATATATAGTGTAAGTAGGTGTGCTCTTACCTCCGACTATACCCGGCGCATATGGTACACAGACAGTTAATTTATAACTCTGCTGTTTTAAGTTGCACTCTCTTTGTCAAGGCCTGTGCTGGGAAGGGGAACTTGAAAGATCTTACCTCCTAATCTTAACAATTTGACGTTAAAACAAATAGTGAGGAGGACTCGACTGCACATTATCAATTGCCTGTGAGAGTGATTATGATGCCAGTCCACCCCTCCCTCCCTCCCTCCCTCCATCTCTCTCTCCTTTTCTCTATCTGTCCCTACCAGCTCTCACAGTCTCACGTCAGAACTAGAAGTTCATCCATGTTTCTCAAATGTCAAATTTCGAAGTTGTTCCAAATGTAAAATTTCAAAGTGTTTGAGGTTAAGTTTAGGTATTAACTCTGAATTTTTAAGGTTAGCCATTAACTTTTAATGGATAGGGTAAGGGTTAAGGTTTGGCATAGGCTTAAAACAAAAATAACTTTCTATTGCTGGATTCAAACTTTCTATTGCTGGATTCGAACCTTTGGAATCAAAGGCAGGTTCTTATGCCAATCCACCGTCCCCTTCCACAGCGCTCACTGTTGCCCCTAGTGGCTGGTTTCCACAGCATCTCCCGACTTCCTCAGACATGGATGGACATCCAATACTGACTTGTATCACGGGTGACCTGGCTGATCTGTCCATCACTTAAACATACACACACATACAAACATATATGTATTCTTACATCCTCCATCTTCCTCACCTTCTTTCTATTTGTTTCTGATCCTGTCAGAGATTTTCTCCAGTCAAGCAGTCAAGCGAGAGAAGGAGGACTTAGAGAAAATTTGTTGACCGTGAGTGTAAACAACAAGGTGTTGAAACGCCCCATAAGGAAGGCTCTCTGCTTTCTATTGAACAGAGGGGTCAAAGGGCAGATTGTCCAGTGGTACTGACTGACAACCACCATTTAGAATACTTTTTGCATTATTATAATGAATGGTATATAGAATTGAGACCTATATAGAATGATGGTTGTAAACCTATTCTAATATTGTTTTTAAGTATGAATTCCAGGCACATTAAAATGTTACATATGGTATAGGCCTAAGCATCGCAAAATGTTTCCATTTATTTACGCATTTCTTACATTTCATATTTTCTTCTGCGATTTCTTTCAATGGCATATGATTACTACATTAGAAGATTACATTGATAAAACAGGATATGTGGCTAGTTGAGGTTAGCGCTATAGACTAAATAGGATACATATGTGCTGTTCCATCTGGTCATAATTCCTGTTGAGTTATTTGAAACACGCATCTACTTCAGTGTTCTTACTGAGTGTAATATTCTAATAGTTGTGGGTTTAGTGAATGTTATTATTTTCCCCGGCTTGGGTTTCTATGTCAGTGTTTCACCTCGCACCCCCGGCATAGTAATCCTCCAAGACACTGCGGTGTGTGCGTGTATGTGTGTGCAAGTGTGCAAGTGTGTGTGTGGTTGTGTTTGTGAGCATGCATGTTTGTGTGTGTACCAGTGTCTGAGTGCCTGTGTGTGCACCCGTGCCCATGCCCGTGTGTGTGTGTTTAAAACACAGTGCTTCAGGAGGTAAATCGCCCCTTCCTGCTATTCTGGTTGCATAGACTGATCATAATCTAAGTGGAAACACGGAGCATGCCTGAGTGCAAGGCTGTCACTCAAACAAAGCTCTCTCCTTTTCTCTCTCTGGCACGCACGCACGCACGCACACACACACACACACACACACACACACACACACACACACACACACACACACACACACACACACACACACACACACACACACACACACACACACACACACACACACACACACACACACACACACACACACACACACACACACAAGGGGACACACACTAATGGACACACACACACAAACACACACACACACACTAATGGACACACACACACACACACTAATGGACACACACACACAAACACACACACACACAAACACACACACACACAAACACACACACACTAATGGACACACCCACACACACACACACACACACACACACACACACACACACACACACACACACACACACACACACACACACACACACACACACACACACACACACACACACACACACACACACACACACACACACACACACACACACACACTAATAGACACAGACTACAATGGTTGTCAGGATCACTTGGAGGTAGGGAGGGAGGGAGGGAGGGAGGGAGGGAGGGAGGGAGGGAGGGAGGGAGGGAGGGAGGGAGGGGAAACCCTGGCTTCTGTCTGCAGTCCAGTGGTTATGTATTTGGTGACATCATCTGGATCCACTCTCCTGTCTGCTGCTCTGCTTCCCCCAGTTCAATTCCATTACCCATCAGCCATCACACAGTCATATAGCTTCCTCTGAATGGCTATCAACACCACTTCTGAAAGAATTAAGACTTTGTCTTCAGCAGTAGAGGTGAGGGGAAGTATGTTTTTATATAATTGTAAGATTTTTTTTTTCTCCTGGCTTCAGGGTTATTTGTAGAATTAATTATTTGCTCAATGTTGTAGACTTAGGCAACAAAAAACAATGATTACTAGACCAATTTCTGAACCTTGAGATGCATGTGACATTGGCAGCAATACCTCTTCGTAATAGTGGGAAACCAGCAAGAGAGGAAAGAGAAGAGGAAAGAGAGGTGACTGGAGAGAGAGAAGCAGAGGAAGAGGCCTGTTCAGGATGCAGACGACTTACAGACTGTTTTGGTGGTCGAAGACTCATTCTCTCATTCAAATCACAACAGAACAGAATGTACACATGCACCCTCAATTTATCATCTTCTGGTGCTGGCAGGGCCGTCCGGGCCGGGGGGATGCTGCAGCCTGGGATTGGTGGCTAACGGGACTTAAACTTACGACGTTGCTACCCCCGAACACACACACACACACACACACACACACACATATGCATTCACATGCACATATGCACACACACACACACACACACACACACACACACACACACACACACACACACACACACACACACACACACACACACACACACACACACACACAAACACACATACTCATAAACATAAAAATATACTGTTCCTTGCAAAAGAGTGTGCATAGATGCACACAGGTATTTATTAGAAAGAAAGAGAATATATAAATTCCATCTCTACTCCCTCTCCTCATCCCTCTTTCACTTCATGTAGATCACTGTTATGATAATTTGTGTTTACTGTCCATCCCTTTCTCTCTCTCTCCATCTGCTCTCAGCAAGGCTGTGTTGGTCTTTCTGCTCCTGTGTGTTATGGTGGGTGACGGTCTGCCCCTGCATTTCTGCTCTGATGACATGACACCACTCTGGAGTTATAAGGTGTGAGGAACAGGGGAGAACACTGTACACACTATGAAGATAAGTGTGTGTGTGTGTGTGTGTGTGCGTGCGTGCGTGCGTGCGTGCGTGCGTGCGTGCGTGTGTGTGTGTGTGTACTGACTGACACGGATATCACCATTGCAAGTGCTGGGAGCTCATGAACATGGGAATGTGAATTTTTGAATTTGTAAATAAAGCTGACTGAAATCTATTTGGTAAATATTCTAAAATAGCATAAGGTAAAAGATCGATCACAATTTACTAAAATAGCATCCACTGATCCTGTTGGGGCTATATCTGTAGGGAAGAATAGGAAATAACAGCACACCTTTTGACTTTTCTGATTAAACTGTTTAAGGTTATTAAAACCATTGTACCATTTTTGCATCCTTATTCGTTGTCCCTATATGTTCTTTCTCATGTTAGACGAATTCTAACAATTCCCTGAAAAAAGAGCCAGACAGTCATGGTCGACCGTCACCAGTGTAGTCTAACGTTGACGTGGTTCTAACGTTAGTGGCTGCCAAGCACCATAAAATGGAACGAGACCTGCGAAAGACACAGACAACTGCAACTGTGGCTCAAATAGCATGGCCCAGGCGGGCGGCTTTTATGTATCATGTCACATGCTCACAGATTCAAGTTCGTTGAATTTGCTCTACATTGCTATCCTAGAAAGCATGGGCATAGGCCATAGATGGACGTAGAGATGGTAATCGAGTAAGGAGACATTGTTCAAATTTATTGAATTTTATTGAATTATTCTGTTTATTTCCTACACTACAATAAAGCCATTTGGTTTTTCGGGGGGGGGGGTTTATGTTATTTTTGTAGTTTGACACCAGGCTACACACTATCGCTATTTATATTTTCATATGTAGGGCTATTTATTCAAATGTGTTTACATTTAGCTTCCATTATTTAAACTTTTATATGAAGTAGGCATATATGTAATAATTTGTAATTATTACAATATCGTAATAATTATTGTCTCATCATGTGTAATGACAAAATTTGAATAATACTCCGATTGTTAGAAATATAGCTCTGGAAGTATACATATATGAGGTAAATGTTGCTTTGCATCTATATACTCGCTCATGGTATGCACCAAGACCCTCTAAGGTTAACATGTCTTAGGGCCTGTGAAATGAACAAATGTTACCCTACTTGTTAAATCTCAAACCCAGAAATTATAATTCAACACAACATACACAAATAATAATTTCTCCGTTTGATATATATGGCCGTGAATCGAATGAGTGGATGACAATTTGATATAGGCAACCTGTTTTATAACGAGGGGAAACATGAGAAATCGAAAGAAAATTCGGCATCATTTATTATCTTCTCATTTACAGCTGTAGAGATTGATCACGTTTTCCTCCTTGTTGCATAATTAAAACAGAAAAATGTACCTATACTCAACACGTCTGGTATGAGACATTAAAAAATATCAACGTACATTCTAACTAGAGTGGAAACAAAAAACTGGCAGAATCGAGACTTCATGGCCCGGCACCGTGCGTAAAAAATCGGCTACAATTAGCCTCAGTCTCCAGTCTCCACACACGACCGAGCAGTAGAGCAGAGCAGAGGTGGGTTTAAGGGACAACTTCAAGGCAAGGCGGTGTGTAGTTTCTGAGTTTCGTGCCAGGCTTCTCGGGTTATCCGTAGGTCGCCGGGCACGGCCGTTTCCCCTCGATCTGAAATCACACTACTTATTTTATTCCACCCTGTGCACTGAGTTCCAAAACTGCTGGAGCGCGCGCTTGGATGTGTTAAATATGAAACGTTTTCTGTGCAATATGTCTGTTTAATATAGTCTAACCCCACGAGTTCAAGACCTTTGCCATAACCTTGTTGCAGAGTAAAATCTTGATTATGAACTGGGTGGTTCGAGTCCTGAATGCTGATTGGCTAAAAGCCGGGGTATATCAGACCGTATACCATGGGTATGACAAAACATTTATTTTTACTGCTCTAATTACGTTGGTAACCAATAGCAAAAATGAACCTTGGGGGTTTATGATATATGGCCAATATACCACGGCTAAGGTCTGTGTCCTAGCACTCGCATTTCGTGGAGCTTAACAACAGCCCTTAGCCATGGTTTATTGGCCATATATCACACCTCCTCGGGCCTTTTGCTTAATTATAAAAAGGGTGGTTCGCACCCTGAATGCTGATTGGCTGACAGCCGTGGTATATCAGACCATATACCACCTATATGACAAAACATGTATTTTTAGTTCACTAATTATGTTGGTAACCAGTTTATAATAGCAATAAGGCACCTCGAGGGTTTGTGGTATATGGCCAATATAAGTGCTTCTACACCTGCATTGCTTGCTGTTTGGGGTTTTAGGCTGGGTTTCTGTACAGCATTTTGAGATATCAGCTGATGTAAGAAGGGCTATATAAATACATTTGATTTGATTTGATATACCACCGCTAAGGGCTTTGTCCAGGCACTCTGCGATTCGTCATGCTAAGAACAGCCCCTAGCCGTGGTATATTGGCCATACACCACACCCCCTTGTGCCTTATTGCTTAAATTTAACATGTGTCTTGATTTGGGCCTTGAATATGCTACATGCGGTACCAAGATAGGACTACGTTCAGCTGTGAGCACTGGATTAACTTGAAAGTATTTTACCTATAGAAAACATTGTGGTGTAATAGGTCATTATATGTTTTTACATAAATATTCTACCTGCAAATAGCTGGATGTCTATTTAGGGACCGACGTTCGACCTTGAACTTTAATGAGACATTGTGAGTTTCAGAGAAGAGGCAATGGCGTGGGTGGGGTATTATTTTTTTTATCTATAAGACCTCGAGCCTTTCACTAGTTTGACTGTCAGGTCGAGCTTGCGTCTATATGGACTCTTAATTATAAACAGATGACGCTTTGAGATCGGGCATTGTAACCAACTGTGAGCTGAAACACAGCAGTTTTTGAGCTGACTGAGTCGGTCACCCAGCCACACAGGTGCACAGTCTCCAGGGCCGCAGTGGGCCGCCACGGTGTTCCCCCCTCTTTCCTCACCGCTGCCATCACCAGTTACCAGAGCCACAAAGTCATAATTATGGATAAACCCCACCCATTTTCTACAATTTCTCTTCTTACATTCTTTCACATTTTAGTAATTTAGCAGAAGCTCTTATCCAGAGCGACTTACTGGAGCAATTAGGGTGCCTTGCTCAACAGAACATCAACAGATTTTTCACTTGGTCAGCTCGAGGATTCAAACCAGCAACCTTTTGGTTACTGGTCCAACGCTTTTAACCTCTAGGCTACCCGCTGCTCCTAAATCTGATTATAAACCTAACCCAAATCTTAACCTTAACCCTAACCATAACCTTAACCACACTGGTAACCTTACACCTTACCCCGAACGGGTCTAAAACCGAGTTTGGGAAACCCTGCTAGACAATTTTGACTTTGTGGCTGTGTTAACTAGTGACAACCCTGCCCCCTTGCTCGGGGTAAAATGGAAATTAATATGGGTTGAGTTATTCTGGAAAAGTGCGCACAGTCCAGGGTGGCGTGTGACACCACTGTTTCAGGGGCATGGTAAAAGTGAGGAATGCGGTTAAATGAGTCTCCTCTGACCCATTTGTTCCGTTTATAGTGCTGTTTGGAAATGCTATCAGTTTGATTTAATCATGCGAGGCTACTTAACACGAAAACGCTATTAAAAGAAGGTCTATTGACAAACCCCATCGAACAAAAACTAATAGGCACCTCTTCAATTATTCGTGAAATCCAATACATTTGATAGGTTTAAATCCCAGCCATTTCCTTTAGATTCGAATTCATCAATGTTAAAAAATCTGATTAGCACAATAGTTAAGACTATCATCAGCCTATTATGCGTTATGTTGTTGTTATTGCAGCATGGGATTTGTTGTTGTTGTTGTTGTTTTTTATAAAGGCAAGCTATCATTGTTATCCGCTAATATATAGTTGTTCAATATTTGTTAAAAAAAAAATATAGGCCTATATACTATTTCACTGTGGAGCGTACAAGGCTGACATAATGCGTTAGTTAGTGCTATTTCAATTCACGATAGGCTATATTTTGTTAAGTTCTCGTACATTTTTTATTTTAGTGTTTGTTAAATAAATGTTCGTTTTTAGGATACTGTGTAGAATAAGCTATTTTAGTGTTTTAATTCGTATTAGAGAAATAACAATGGTTAAGAGCTAGCTGATTTTACCAATCTCCTGTGCGGGTCCATTGAGTTGAGCTCTTCTGGGCCCCAGGCTTTGGCACGTGACAGCAGAACACAGAGCAAATAGCACGCGCGGTGATCCCACTGTAGTTGTTCCTATACTTTCCCAGTTCCTTAAAGTTTACTTTTTAATTATTTTTATGATTGACTTCTCAGAGAACTTGCTTTGTTAAAAGACATATTTTAACAAACGAAGTAAGTCCCTGATCGTTTGTCAGTAATCTTGTTGGTTAGCTGTTCTGCTGCACACATGGACATCTTAAATTATGTTTATCAGTTGGTGATTGAGGAATTATTTGTCCTTGTACTTTGACCTCCAACTCTTTATATTCTCTTTAAAACCTCCTGGTGTCAATGGGTCTCTTTCTGATACATTTAACTGAAAATGGCATCGAAGTTATGCGAATTTCAACCAAGTAGGCTAGTTCAAATTCAAAATGAATTGTTTAACACGTTATTGGACGTGATTTTACCTTTCTCTAGTTTAGGCACATACGGCATTGTTAAAATGGCGACATAACCAAGACAATTAAATGTATTTTCCATTGAGTGATGCTTTTGTGTGAGGACCCGGGAAGTCTAATGCTTATAAATAGGCTATAGTCTATAGCCTACTAAACTCGCATGGTAATTTATCAATCATCAGTAAATCAACCATGAAGTAGGTGAAGTTCAGGACTATTGCATTTGAATATATGTATCTCCATTCATTTTAAATAATGTCCAACCAGGGATCAGAAATATATATTCTCTATTTTTAGTCTAATTCTGTTTACGTAAAAAAACGGATATTGAAATCGTGTTTTTTTTACTATTAAATATCACATTAATGTAGAACACTGTCGCTTTGTTTTGGGTATTTAAGCCAAAACAATGTGGGAGAGAGTGTGAGAAGGGATGGATGCGTGCTGACGTGCATGCGAAGCGGTCTATTTTCAGGAATGTAGCGGAACCTTTCAGGAAAAGGGGAGAATATTGAGGGGACAGTGAAGTCAGAGAGGAGAAAGTGTCTAGAAAAACGACGTTTTGCCAAATGTACAGTGTGAAAGCAAGAATATAGCGTTACTCGTGCAGGCTTTCAAAACAATAGGCCTAGCTAAATACCAAAATCAATACGTTTTCATAGAGGCCTTACAATGAAGAAAACAGGTCATTGTTATCTGTAAAGAAATCAAAGTAGGCCTATTTCTCAATATACAACTCACAATTAGTCACGCACACACATTTAAGTAATAACATCGATGTAAATAGTCATATCTCATTGTAATAGCCTAATAGTAGAAGTAGACGTAATAGTAGTAGTAGTAGTTGTAGTTGTAGTTGTAGTAGTAATGGTGGTAGTAGTAGGCTGGTAGTAGTAGTTGTTGTTGTTTTGTAGTAGTCCTAGTAGTAGTAGGCTATAGTGGATATAGTGGTAGGCTTAGTAGCAGGCCTAACAAGAAGAGGAAAACAACAACAGATCAATAATATGTGTACAATAGCTATTGAATAATATAAATAATGGTATTATCATTATGCATGTTAAAGACTTAGGCCTACTGTTAGTTGTCATAGGATCTAGACAAATGAATAAAATAAATTCAGGGCATGTTTTGAATAAAGATTTGAGTGGGACCGGTTTGCATGCTATTCTGTAATCTGTAGATACTTTTAGGAATTATGTAGAAATACTACTATGGCACATTTTGATCTTGAATTTCGCCAGATCTATAGGCTATTTGTGGATGTGTTCGTCGCAGTTCACGTTCCAACTGCGCAGTAGGGTCCAAGAATAGAAAGCTAGAAATTATGTTTTGTATAGTCAAGAGTGTTGATATGTACCCACACAGCACAGTCTCTTTCTCCTGCCTTGCCTTGCTTTCCCTTGCGGTATTGTTGGTGGTGCTCCGGCGGCCGACATCCTCCCCATTGACCCCGCTCTCCTTCTCTACCTTTTCCGTCCCATGAAAAAGGATTCCAGCGCTCTGATTGAATTTTATTCCTTCCTGACCTGGCCAGTTCTGCGAGGGTGCCATCAATCTTGGGACTAACACGACGTTTGTTTATTACTTGGGAAAGGATCTAATTAGGTTGATGAGGTTGATTACAACTATTCGACCGTGGGGGAGAATGGGGCCTACAGAACTACATTCCATCGTTTTTCAATACGCCAAAGTGTTGCTCAATTAAACACAATTATTTTTCTAACAGTTTATTTTTGGTCTCCACTGTGATTCTGTTGTCATTGTTATTGTGATTCACAATCTGTAATTATGGGTATAGTTATTCTTTTTGATTGTGGCTATTATTCAGCTTGTTCCTACTATCTTTAGGCCTATTTATTATTATATTTGCCTGCAACTAGTATAGGCTACTACTATAGGCCTAGCTATTATTATGAGTATTTTTGTTTTGTTGTTTTTGTTTAAGTTGTTTATATTGTAAAAGGAAATAGCCTATCTATAGCTATTATAACTAATTTTGGTAATGTTGTTATCGGCCCACACGATCAGCTAAACTGTAGGCCGTATACAAACTAAAAAGTCAATTGTTTTATTCATTGAATATCTCCAGGCCTATGTTTGTGCCCAGAGGATGCACGACACGCTGCCATGCTCATATAATCATATCCCGTTTGACCCTTTCGCCCCGAGGGCTTCCTTGATAACAGTTATTTATGCACAACAACAACAACAAAAAACGATTCATACAACTCATCCGCTTGAATAGAACATCAAGTCAACCAATGTCGTTATATTGAGATTAGGCTATGGCCCAAAGTTAACAGTGAAATAATAGAGCGCTTAACAGAACCTATAGCAGTAGAAGTTCTAAATAAATGTAAACTGCTTTGTTGACCCTATCCAGGCAATTAGCAGCTAAATTAACCACGGTAATCACTACCAACCGCCTCTTATTTGAAAAAATCGTATAGCCTATACATGTTCGTACTGTGAAAACCCCTTTTGCCTCTGATAACTGTTTTGCGATATAGCCCAGTATGTTGTTTTGCAATTCAAATAAAATAAAAATGTGTCACATGCTTCGTAGACAACAGGTGTAGACTAGCAGTGAAATGCTTACTTACGGGTCCTTTTCCATCAATCGAGAGTTAAAGATAAGATACAAAATTCTATAAAAAATTGAAATAGTGACAGTGAATAACGAATAAAAATATTGAGTAAAAATAACATGTCCATATATAGGAAGTAGAAAAATAACATGGCTATATACAGAGAGTACCATTACCGAGTCGATGAGCAAGGGGTACGAGGTAGTTGAGGTAGCTATGTACTTACTGTACATGTAGGTACATGGATATAATGCGCCTTATTATACATGTAAAAAATGACTGTTTATTATTATAATTATTATTATATTATTATATTATTATAATAATTAGTGGATTGTTTTATTTTATTCCCGGAACTTGAGAATATGGTATATACTTTACGCAAGGTATAGGTCTACTTTACGCACAGGCCTAATTTAGGCACAGGCCTACATTACGCACAGGTCTACCGTCACACCTGGAAACAATACAGTAGGCCTATGTATGTCCATTTAATTTACAAAACCGTAAATAACTGAAGATGTAATGTATAAGAGTATTCAACTGGAGGGATAGAAGTCTACGATAAATATACTGATTTACGCACAACATGGCTATACGCTCCCATGTTTCCAATCATGGCAAATTCACCAAATTAATCGAATTTTCTTCAACCATACATCATATCGTGCTGTCCCCAAAGGTTTAAACTTAGGCAGTGGAACATGTTTCTGTAATTTTTTAACGTGACAACAGAGGAAATATGTCAATTCACTAACCAGTTGAGGCAAACCAGCTGTCTGAATTTTTTTTTTTAATCTTCAAATTTACCCTAACCTGCCATTTACAATATTTACAAATTTCGCGATTTCTAAAGAAGATGCAAATTAGGAGATACCCTTGTGAATGTTTTAAATTATAAATACAAAAACTGTAATTCAATAAAAAGGCATATAGGCTACTGCTTGGCGCACGCGCTTTATGATGGGTTTAGCTCTCATCTCCCAAATAGAGATGCATTGTCAAGTTGTAGTCAAAATGATCGCTGTCCCCAAACCTCGTGTGGCTACATCTTGGGTACATCTTTGGTATGCATGGTATGATATTAACTAAGCGTTGGAATGTGCCTGTAAAACACGTGGCTATTCAAAACAAGTCAGTTTTGCTGTGCGGACTGCTAGCATGCATCGACTAACTGTTATGAGGCCAGAGGGCCCCAGGTCAAGATGCTGCCAGACCATTCGTGTCTGACAAGAGGAGAGCTGTGTCCCTTTAAATATGAAGTAAAACATTCATCTACATGCGCTGCTACTTCAAGTCATCAAAACACATACGGTCAATTTGTTTGTAGGCTATATGCAGTTGACCTCTTGGAGAACAGCACCTACTATTCAATCACAACTGACTATAGCGAGTTGCATTCAAATTCAACCTTTTGAAAATACATAAATACATCTATTCCTAATCTAAAAACATTCCATGATAATGTAGGCAATTATTTATTATTCAACTCGACTTAGAGTTTGTTATCAGGCAACACTTATTTTTCAGACTATAATTATTTAGGAGATTGGGACTCGTCTGGCCATAGTCCTAGCCTAAACGAACCGACCCAACTCCGTGATTAGAATTATATTTTTTCTGTGAACATTTACAGTGAGGATGGTAATCTAACCTGTCTTTGAAAAAATACTGATTCAAGATTTATCAATCACTGCCACTGATCCCACGTCGATACTTTTGAATCAGGGCCTAAAGCCTGACGGACATATACTTAAGGTCTGGTTAAAATCCCGCAAACTAACAACTAAACTCGTATGCAGTTAAATCCTTGATCAATAATTGGTTCCCAAACAGTAGCCCTAACACCCAATCGATTTAAGGATTAAATACGTGTTTCCATTATTATTTGCTTGCATCCAACATTGAAAAATAAGCAAGGACATTAGACCATAACCTACACCATTTTCAGTGTTGAGAATGTCATAGTCTATAAGAAATCAAGCGTAGCTTTAACTCAAATAAAATGTCAATTTATTAAACATGAAATTCCTTCAGAATACTTTTCAACAAAAGGAGAAACTTTGAAAGAGTAGGACGATATACAAGTTCCGCCTTTTATAATGGAACATATTCGGACAATTAAGGCAATTCAATTTAGAAACACTTTTTGGTGTTTGGTCCATAATATCCGGCTACAGTTTAGAAATAAATTACTATATGCAATTTACACGTTATAGTATGTCCATGAAAGACTGGCATATCTTTAGCATATCTTTTAAACATTTCACAAAAGCGAGAAGAGACTTACGTGTTATTTGCAGTAACACTGTTCTTTACAAACCAAGATCATGTCTTTTTTTCTGTCCTTTTCTGTTCGTTTTAGTCCATCGTTAGGGGCAGGTGGTGGGTGAAACGACTCAAGTTATTTTTATGAAAAAGATCAATACAATAAACTTTGGTCAGAACTTGCTGCAGTCATATACGAAAGCTCCCGGAGTGCGGTAGATGGCTTGGCTAGAGGGAAAGGACATTTGACAGCTGTTATTCCCGTTCACTGGAGAATTATTCAAGCCAATTCTTTGAGATTCGAACATCTCGCGCACGGAGTGGAAGTTCTGCTGCTGGGTGGGGTAGGTCGCCCCGAGGTGGCCCAGGTCCCCGGCCTGATTGAGGTACCATGAGGGAAGACGCCCTTGGTGGGGATGGTGGCCCTCCTGCGCAGAGTTTAGATTGCCGTGGGCCAGAGAGGAGGAGGTGGTAGTGATGGAGTAATCTGGCAACGTTTCATCCACGGTGGTAGTCGGAACTAGGTGGCTAGATCTATCCCCAGCGTATAAACTCATTGCTTGCATATTACAATGGTAGGACGCATTCGAGGTAGTTGAGATAGAGTTTTGGTTACAGGGTGAGCTATAGACTGACGTCTGGTTCGGTGAATAACTTAGGGACAAAGACGGTGTTATACCTGTCCTGGATGAGGCGACGAGGGATGGGGCAAGCTCTGTGGCACCCTGTGGGGACCCCCGGAGGGAAGTCATGATGTTGTCCACACTGAAGCCCTGTGCCTGGGCCTGGCTGTGGTGGTGGTGCTGCTGCTGCTGCTGCTGCTCGGAGCTTTCCATGCCAATTGACCTGTTGGACGGGATGCTGTGGGGGCTGCCACCACTGGACATGCTGCTGCTGCTGCCGGGGCTCTCGACTTTGGGCACGGTGCTCAGGGAGGGCGAGGCGGTCTGTGGGGGTGTAGCGTTCCCGTTCTCGGTCTTAATATCCTGAATCCTGACTGGCTGGGAGCCCTGTATTGGTTGCTCCGTGTCCCGGCCCTGTCTAGACGGCGTCTCCTTAGCACCCCGGTCATCCTTGTCTTTCATTGCGTCTTTCTTCTTGAACCGTCGCCTCCTCCTCAAGAAGCTGCCGTTCTCGAACATGTTGTATGAGTCCGGGTCCAGGGTCCAGTAGCTCCCCTTGCCAGGCTTTTTGTCATCACGGGGAACTTTGACAAAACACTCGTTGAGAGAGAGATTGTGCCTGATGCTGTTCTGCCAGCCCTGCTTGTTGTCTCGGTAGAACGGGAACCTCTCCATGATAAACTGATATATCCCATTCAGGGTAACCTTCTTGTCAGGCGAGTTCTGGATAGCCATAGTAATAAGCGCAATGTAACTGTACGGCGGTTTTACCATATCTTTCGGCTGGGGCTGCGGTGTATATGGTCCATAGGCTCGCGCCATGCTGGCCGGGTACTGGTCGTGGGCCGCGTGAGAGTACATACTCATAGGGGCCGGCATCCCGGTGTATCCTCCACCGGCAGCGGCCCGGTAGTAGCTTTGGTCGCTACTAATGTAAGGCACGACGCCCAGAGAGTTGGGGCTCGAAACGGAGTAGCGCGCCTGCATGTCTTCTTCTATCCACAGCTCAACTATGCTCCTGCGTAAAACGAACTTCCCAATGTATGCAGCCGGAGAGCTCCACTTTTTCCTTCTGAACAGCTGAGGTGCTCAAAGCAGGAGTTCCAGTCCTGTCACTTGAAAAATGATAATATCAGGAACGCGCTGTACCGTGTCTTAATAGATATACGCGGTTTCCATCTCTGTGTGCTGAGGCGCACATGGGAAAACTTCTGAACTTTGGGCATCCGTCACTACAGAATACTTTTGCGGAGTTAACTTCTTTCCCCCTTTTTGCTGCGTGTAAAGCTCCTCCCAAAAAGAATCCGAGGCGCCCAATTGGAGGTCAGGTAGTACAGAGTGAGCAGCAACGGATCTCCTGGCCACACACACGACTTTAGAAAAAGAGAGGAGGTGTTGGTAACTCCCAGTCCCTTCCAGCCAAAGACACAAGACTCCAAGCGTGTGCGCGCTGCCTGCTCACGTACACAATCAGATTATGGACTAAATTTGTTACTGAAGAATATTTCCAAACATGAGCAAACACATTAGCGAAACCAACAGGTGGAATGATAAATAATGAATCAATTCTGAAACTATTGTCTGGTAGGCCTAATAGGCTGCATTTACACAGGCAGTCCCAAAACAATGACCAGAATTGGACTGCCTGTGTAGGCACCCGAATTATGATTGTTTTTTCCAGGAGTTGGTCTTTTGACCAATCAGCTCTGAAAAAGATCTGATGTGAAAAGTTACAAATGCAGCCATATAGGCCTACATTTAGATTAAGACATTTGGTGATCGTGTGACCTTAATTGGCAAATTCATTCATATGCTATTACAATAAAGTTTAAAAATAGTTTTCATTCAGAATGTGCTTACATGTTGCTATTCATTCTGAAATAATTGGACAACAAAAAGTCCTCTATCACTTCAGTTTGGGTGAATCACTCAATTACAAGCTTATCTTGCCGCACATCTGTTTTCAAATAAGCAATACATACGCGTTAGGAGACGGCAATAACCCCAAGTGTTTGCTTCCTGCAGTTTAGTGTCCTAATACCAAGCTTTATTAACGCAGTCTGTTAGTAAAAAGTCTCAATCAACACGCGCGGTCGGATCAAAGCTCCACGGAGTGCTCCTCATCCCGTGCAGTGGGCGGTATGTGAGATCTCATTACGACAGAATTAAAGCTGGGTTTGGCCAGAGAAAGAGTCAAGGTGCGAAAGTTTGCTCTAAGTGAGAAGCAGATTAAACAGAGGAACCAAATGGGGTGGTCAAACAGCTAACATGTGTCATTCTTGTGGTCAAAAGATGTGACTACTAACGGAATAATTACATTATAATGTAGCTTAGACAAGAGAAACTATATAGGCCGTTACCGTTAGTTTTTGTTGCATGGGAAAGCCTCTTATCTATTAGCTCAGACAACTAACTAAATTCAAACAGATTGTATCAAGTTGAATGTGTCTAACACGCTTAAGACCCGTTTTATTGTATTTATCTATTCTCTATACAGCCTCTCTTATATGCTGCTAAACGTGGACACCATGACATTCAGTTGTAAATCTTTTTTTTGTGTGTCAATTTTATTACAAAAAAATTAAATATTCACTCAAAATTATCCCAGGGACACACTATTCAAAATAAAATTGTCGGCCTATCAGAAATGATTATGGATGATCAGGTTAGCACTATATATAAACAATTATATTAATTATATAGAAGTGATATAAGTGGTATTATCGTTTTGATATTAATTAAGCCTACACTATGAAAACACGCTTCTTAGATGGCACCCCTAAATGTTCTATAAAGAACCCTCTTGTAAGGTTCTTTGATCAGAACCCCAGGGGTTCTTCTTCACTGAACTAAAATGTGTGTATTTAAAAAAAAAAAATTGCTAGGTATTACTGCACTGTTGAAGCTAGAAACACAAGCATTTTGCTGCACCTGCGATAACAGCTGCACATCTGTGTATGTGATCAATAAACATTCATTTGAATTGACATTTGGTTCCATATAGAACCCTTGAGTTTCATACGGGGTTCTATATGGAACCCTTTTTGGTTCTATGCAGAACCTTTTTTTCTAAGTGTAATATTCCTTAATGCATACCTAGCTATTTTGTATTAATAAATTAGGCATATTTACCAGAGATATTAGCCCACCCTCAGCAACATGATGTATTTTTTTCATCGTGAATATATTTCATGCAATTAAGTGATTCCATAGTTCTTAAAATTTGCCAATAAACGAATGCATACTACACAAACGTGTATCGGTGCGCCAGTCATAGTGAATGCCTGTGGACAAAGTCTATATAATTTAGGATGAATAAGATGCTCCCCTACAGCTGCTCTTTTTTCACACATTTTAACTTTCTAGAGAATAAACACAAGAGGCGAAAACATGAAATTGTTAATGGTCATTGTGAGGCTAAATTACGGCCTCAATATCGCCCTACAGGTCGTCTTGATTAAATGGCGGTGCACTGGCGCTCCACCGGTTTCTTCTTACAGGGACCCGGGCATGAACTTTTTCCACTGCCCGGGGCTGTTAACACAATTCACAACGTGTCTCTTACTTAACCCCATGCTTCTGCCCACCCAGTACCCCATTCCTCTGAACCATGCATTTAGTAGATCTACTACTACTCAAGTAGGCCCAGGCGATATGTTATTTATTTGTGATATCACTGAAGCTAATAATGGGCTACAGTAGTTTGAAATCATGTAGAGGAACAATTATCGACAACATATAAATTCATCTATTTTAACAAAATACAAAATATTATAGCGAAGCTCAACATGTTAGAAGCATTACTGGGACTGTACAGCCCTACTATGCGTGTCATCAGTAGGTCAGGGTAGTAGGTTAGTTTTGTTGTGTCATACTATACTTTTTGGGGCTTATATCGACTACCTGAAAAGTATGGGGAAAAAGTCCACCACGTAAATATCCATATACAAAGTCCAACATGGGAAAAGAATATGAATAGCCCTTACTCAAAATTGTGTGGCAGGGCTAAATCATTTTTAGTTATGGCTCATTGGCTTTCCAGTATGGGTAATGGATTGGAGCTAATTCTGCATCATGAAGTGAGTTCCAGAGACACGAGACCATTTTGATGGTGTGCAATTAGCGCCCCCTGGCGATCAATACGGGACCTATCAGTCACATAGCTCTAGGTATTTGCACATTTTAGTTTATTGTAAGAGTGACAGACTGGAATGTTAACTTGCGAACTTGGGGGAGGTAGGACGATTCTTAGGGCCTTTGACTGAAAGGGGCCCTAAATAATTATTAGAACATTAGGTTAATAATTTTATATTGAAAAACATTTACCTATCATCATTAATATAATATTTTATTTACAATGTAAATGAAATGGTTCGGTCCTGCCCCCAAACCAGGCGCGAACGGTACTTGCTAGCAGTGAATTGCGAGGAGTGCCGGTAGAGCATCCTAACGGAAAATCTGGCTTCCAAAAACGAAAAGAAAGGAAAGAAAGACATGAGAGAAAAGAAAGTGTCACCCAATTTTTCACAAAGGTAGGTGGGTGTAGTCCATGAGTGGTGGAAATTAGCTTAGTCCATAGTGAAATAGGTTACTTTTGCTCCCCAAACATTAGTTACTTAATAATATCTTCACAGAAAATTCGGAGTGTTTATTTTCACTCCTCTTTTAGCCGACATTTAATCAATGCAGGCAAACTTACTAAATCAGTTATCCTTGCCCCTCCCTGGTGCCAGGCCCAACAGATGCAGCTTCAGGCTCAGCAGCCCTGTCTCTCCATCCCCATACCCCTGAACCAGCCCTGTCTCCACATCCCCATACCCTGAACCAGCCCTACCCCCAACTGAAGAAGGAGGTGAGCAGCATTGTGGTGAATGACATGTCAGTTGGCATAATTGCAGGTACTGCAATGCATTGAAGACAGGAATGTGATTCTCCAGTCAGGAAAAATCTCACACAGAGGCAGCCAATATCAGAGCCTTAAAGGAAGAGATGCAGGCTCTTAGAGATGGATGGGAGTCTCTCCTGTCTGAGGCAACACTGATTGCAACGCAAATGGATGTTGCACCGAAATTTAGCAAGGAACACAGAGGAAAAGGAAGAGATTCCATGATGAGACCTCTCAAGAGGAGACAGCTCAGGACAGTGCAGCAACGGTGTTTCAGAACACAGTGTTTTTTACTGTGGACAACATCATAAGTGACTTGGACACTAGGTTCCACACCACTGCAAAAATTGTAGAATCATTTTTTGCTGTTCTGAAAGTTGGGCAAATTAGTGAGGATGGAGTCCCTTCTGTGTGCCAACCACTGATCATGAAGTATTCCATAGATCTTACACATGAGTTTCAAAATGAAGTAAGAGACCTGATCACTGTATTGCTGCCACTTTCCCCCCTAACTTGTCAAATCAAATCAAATGTATTTATATAGCCCTTCTTACATCAGCTGATATCTCAAAGTGCTGTACAGAAACCCAGCCTAAAACCCCAAACAGCAAGCAATGCAGGTGTCCCCTCTTGGTCTCCTGAATGCAATATGTAAGACGCAGCTGCAAAGCATTTTTGGAGAAGTGTGCATTGCATTACGTATATTTTGCACACTGCCTGTGACTGTTGCTGGTGGCGAGAGAGCTTTCAGTAAGCTAAAATGGATCAAAAACTATTTGAGGTCCACTATGTCCCAGGACAGGTTTGCAGTCTTTCCATGCTGTCCATTGAAAGTCAGTTAGCTAGAAAGCTGGACTTCAAAGACTTGATCAGTGACTTTGCTAGCAAGAAGGCTCGGCACTGGGCTCTTGGTGAGTAAGACTGAGCAAGGGCCAGTGATAACTGTTAAATGGCTATGGATATTGGATCACTACACACATGATGCCCAAAGGCTGAGAACAAGACTGAGAACAGACTGAGAACAAGATATATCTCAAAGTAATGGCTGGATTCTCATAAAATGTGTTGTGCACAATCAAGACCCCAAGTGGAAGAAACCTATTGATTTGGTGACCACTTGACCTTTCCTATTGCGCCACTATCAGGCCTTTTCATTTCCATTTCCACTTTGTTTTCCATTTTCCATTTCCACTTTTACAGGTGCTTATTTTCTAGTTGGTATGTATACTTAGTTCAAACATCTGCTGCTGATTTTATTATTTTGTTTGTTATGTCATTCTATAGATGATAATGTTAATTATTTTAATTGAAGAGGTTAATGTATATTTAAGTTATATTTATTTGAAGTTATTCATTAATGTTAATAGTTAATTTAATTTAATGTTAATAGTTAATTTTCCATTAAAATTACATTTAGACTGTAAAAGATGGCCTTTAGCACATTTCTTATAGAGGGTATCAGTCTTGCATCAAATAGTGAATTCCACTGTATGCCGAATGTTGCATGCATGTCTGCACAGTGTTATATTTTCACAGCTCACTGTCAGTAAATATCGTACAGTAAATATTGGACTACAAGAGAGTTGCAAGCCTGCAAAGCTACGGTTACTTAAAACCTTTTCTCAATAGGGGGTGCTGTTTTCACTTTGTAAAAATTTCGTTCCCAAATTAAACTGCCTCGTACTCAATTCTTGCTTGTACAATATGCATATTATTATTACTATTGGATAGAAAACACTCTCTAGTTTCTAAAACCGTTTGAATTATATCTGTGAGTAAAACAGAACTCAAGTTGGAGCAATTTTCCTGTGAGGAAGTGAGAAATCTGAAATCAGGCAGGCTGTTCTGGGGTCAGTTTATTAATTTGCATGTCTTCTATTGGTCGAGATGCACTGCATACGCCTTCCCCTAGATGTCAGCAAATAGTGAGAATTAGAATGGAGTTGCTAGGCAGATCTGAGGCCATATAAATGGGCTTGGAACGTGGGGTGCAGTCTTTTCAACATTCGCCATGACGCAAGACAGACCTCAGGATTGCGTTCATGCAAAGCTCCCGTTATAGGCCTTAGATATATCCGGCTCTGATTTTATTCGATATAGGTGTTAAAGACATCATAATGTTGTTATTTTAAACCGAGTTATATCAGTTTATATCAGTATATTGCGATTTTCGGATATTTCTTAGTGCTGCGTTATAGTGAGTTGGACACGTCTTCGCCACATGGCTAATGTTTACTGCTAATTCCAAAGTTGAAGGCGACAATCTACAACCGAGCAAAGATTCCTCTGGACAAAGGACAACTTGCCCAAGATTCTGATGGGAGCTCATCAAAAAGTAAGAACTATTTATGATGTTAATTCGTTGTTCTGTTGAAAAATGTAAAACTCCTATTCCGCCATTAATTTCGGTGCGGTCTCGCTTTAACGCACGCTGTATGTCGTAGTAACGTTAATTTAAAAAATCTAACACAGCGGTTGCATTAAGAACTAATGTATCTTTCATTTGCTGTCCAACCTGTATTTTTTAGTCAAGTTTATGATTAGTTAATGATTAGATTAGGTGCCTCTCCCAAGATTTCTCCCGACATTTTGTTGGCAGCTTGGCTACTATTCTCATTGTATAACCACGATTTGTGCCGCTAAATATGCACATTTTCGAACAAACTCTATATGTATTGTGTAATATGATGTTATAGGACTGTCATCTGAAGAAGTTTGAGAAGGTTAGTGAAAAAATTAATATCTTTTGCTGGTTTATTCGTTATCGCTATTGTTGGCTTGAATCAATGCTGTGGTGTGGTTGGCTATTGTAGTAAGCTAATATAATGCTATATTGTGTTTTCGCTGTAAAACACTTAAAAAATCTGAAATATTGGCTGGATTCACAAGATCTTTGTCTTTCATTTGCTGTACGCTGTGTATTTTTCAGAAATGTTTTATGATGAGTATTTAGGTAATTCACGTTGGTCTCTGTAGTTATTCTAGTTGCTTTGGTGAGAGTTGTGATGGTGGCTGCAATGTAAAACTATGATTTATACCTGAAATATGCACATTTTTCTAACAATACATATGCTATACAATAAATATGTTATCAGACTGTCATCTGATGAAGTTGTTTCTTGGTTAGTGACTATTTATATCTTTATTTGGTCGAAATTGTGATAGCTACCTATGCAGGAAAAAAATGGTGGGAAAAAAAAGTTGTGTCTTTTGCTATCGTGGTTAGCTAATATAAATACATATTGTGTCTTCCCTGTAAAACATTTTAAAAATCAGAAATGATGACTGGATTCACAAGATGTGTATCTTTCATCTGGTGTCTTGGACTTGTGATTTAATGATATTTAGATGCTAGTATTTACTTGTGACGCTATGCTAGGCTATGCTAGTCAGCTTTTTTACTGATGGGGGTGCTCCCGGATCCGGGATTGTGATGAAGTAGAAGTTAAAGCTTTGAACGGGTTGATTGGGTTCTGGAGGCGTGTGATTACAGCAATTGCGCAGGGTTGGTGTGGCCTGTGGTGGTGGGGCCCAATGTGATATCTTTTCATGGGGCCCAAAATCCCTGGCAGCACCCCTGTCCAGAGGTAGCTCATGACACTCGCCCCCTCTTTCTCGCTCTCCGAGGCCAACGTGAGCAGTGGCCACCCGTCATTCAGGGCTGAGCCTCACCTGTTTTGAGCCTCACCTGTTTAGCTAAAAATACAAAATAAAATAATAAAATAAAATATACTTTTTTTGTTGTTGTCTGTTTGCATTTTATTTTGGCAATTTAAGCTGCATACAAACATGTTCTCTTTTTTTGCAATCTTGAGTAAGGCAGCTCCAAAATACAGGTGTTTCAGCCTAGCTCTGTGCTTTCTGTGGTGGTGGGGCAGCCAACCACAGTAGGGGTTGGTAATGTTTTCTTGTTGCGCCATGATTGGCTCAGTGTTCTGTCACTCATGGGGACACTACAGCACCGCAAAATATACGGGGAGAGCTCGAAAATTCAAGCCCCTTGGGTGCTGCTATAGAGTTACATTAGACGTGCTCATCCAAGAAGGCTCAAGGTCATTGGTCACATATAAAATGACATCAAATCACGTTATATCTAACGTAGCTTTGATTGGACTGATCATGTCAAATCAAATTAAAGTTTATTTGTCACGTGCACCGAATACAACAGGTGTAGACCTTACAGTGAAATGCTTACTTATAGGCTCTAACCAACAGTGCAAAAAAGGTATTTCAAAATCTTAGCTAGCAAGCTAGACAAGCAGTCATCTTCATGAATCAAATCGACAACCTACTGGCAAATAGTTCTCATATGACGATAAATTATAGATAAAACTTATCGGTGCTCCTCAGCCATTAGAAATAAAAATTACACAAGTTGGAAATGGTCAATTTAACAATGATTGGTTTGGAAGGAATCAGTGGCTAACTGCAAGCATTGCAAACCAATCACTAGCCTGCTATTCAGTGGAGTGGGTGTGTGGTCCACTGAAGTCTGGGTTTAAGGGTCTCTTTTCCAAGCTTAAAGGCATAAACATTCAAAAATGTTGAATACATTGGCCATGCTGTCGATCCAGCAATACTTTTTCTGCGCTCAAAACAACTGGAAACTGGAAACTGGGAAATCTCAGACTTCAGTCCTTACAGAATCCCGCACCGGTGTATGGAGTCAGCAGGAGCAGCGGCCAACCCTCTCCCATCGATGGAGGAACGGGTGCTCCATCATACCACCGTTCTCCACCGTATCGGATCGGCGATGGATTCTATGATGGAGCGAATGGACCGATGGGAGAGGAGTGGTCTCCTCTCTCCACCTCCGGCTCTTCCTACCCAGGACTCTCCATCCCCCGGCTCCAGCACTCTCCGTCTGACACTCCCGAGGGATTATGATGGAGCGGCGGCAGGGTGCCAGGGGTTCTTACTCCAACTGGAACTGTACCTTGCCACCGTAAGACCCACTCCCTCGGGAGAGGAGAGGGTGAGTGTCCTCATCTCCTGCCTCACGGGTCGTGCTCTGGAGTGGGCGAACGCAGTCTGGAATGGCCCAGACTCAGCGAAGGAGCACTACCCAGAGTTTACCCGCCGTTTTCGTGCCGTGTTTGACCACCCTCCAGAGGGCCGAGCGGCGGGAGAACGACTATTCCATCTCAGGCAGGAGAAGAGGAGCGCCCAGGATTACGCGCTAGAGTTCCGGACACTGGCTGCAGGATCTGGGTGGAACGACAGGGCCCTTATTGACCATTACCGGTGTAGTCTCCGGGAGGACGTCCGTAGGGAGCTAGCATGTCGGGTCCCCGCTCTTTCCCTGGATGAGTTGATTGACATGTCCATCCGACTGGACAATCTGCTGGCTGCCCGCGGGCGTTCTGAGAGGGTCCTGTACGTTCCACCACCCAGCACCTCCGCTCCCATTCCGATGGAGTTGGGAGGGGCCGTGCCGAGGGGTACCGGAGGAGGATGCCCCCCCTGCACCAGCTGTGGTCGGAGAGGACACACGGCCGATCGGTGCTGGGGGGGTCCGTCTGGGAGTCGAGATGGCAGGTGGAACGCTTCTCGATCACCCCAGGTGAGTCAGCACCAAACTCACCCAGAACCCCCTGTTGGTCACATGTTTGTCTTAATTTTTTTTCTTTAATTTTTTCCCTCTTCCCAGCATAGGGCGCTAGTCGATTCAGGCGCAGCTGGGAACTTTATGGATCGCGGACTCGCTCTTAAGTTAGGTGTTCCGCTTGTGCCGATAGATTCTCCCTTTCCCGTGCACTCCCTAGATAGCCGGCCATTAGGGTCAGGGGTGGTCAGGGAGACCACGGTTCCCCTGGACATGGTGACGCAGGGGAATCATAAGGAGCGTATCAGTCTGTATATTATTGATTCGCCTGCGTTTCCAGTGGTGCTAGGGATTCCCTGGCTGGCCCGGCACAATCCTAAAATTTCGTGGAGACAGGGGGTTCTCCAGGGGTGGTCAAAGGAGTGTTCTGGAAGGTGTGTGGGAGTTTCCATCGGTGCCACGTCAGTGGAAAGTCCAGACCAGGGTCCCACGGTGTGCATTCCCCCCGAGTATGCCGATTTGGCAATAGCTTTCAGTAAAACGAAAGCGACTAAATTATCACCTCATCGACCGGGAAGGGATTGTGCGATAGATCTCCAGGTAAACGCTGCGCTTCCCAAGAGTCACGTGTACCCATTGTCCCAAGAGGAGACGGTGGCTATGGAGACACATGTCACTGAGTCTCTGGGACAGGGGTACATTCGGTCCTCCATCTCACCCGCCTCCTCGAGTTTCTTTTTTGTGAAGAAAAAGGAGGGAGGTTTGCGTCCGTGTATTGATTATAGAGGTCTAAATGCCATCACCGTGGGGTTTAGTTACCCACTACCTCTCATTGCTACGGCAATGGAATCATTTCACGGAGCGCAGTTCTTTACAAAATTGGATCTCAGGAGCGCGTATAGTCTGGTGCGTATTCTACAAAGGAAGGAGACGAGTGGAAAACCGCATTTAGTACCACATCGAGCCATTATGAGTACTGCGTCATGCCGTATGGGTTAAAGAATGCTCCAGCCGTTTTCCAATCCTTTGTAGACGACATTCTCAGGGACCTGCACGGGCAGGGAGTGGTTGTTTATATCGATGACATTCTGATCTACTCAGCCACTCACGCCGTGCATGTGTCTCTGGTACGCAAGGTGCTTGGTAGACTGCTGGAGCATGATCTATATGTCAAGGCTGAGAAGTGTGTGTTCTCCAAACGAGCCGTCTCTTTTCTGGGTTATCGCATTTCCACCTCGGGGGTGGTGGTGGAGGGTGACCGCATTAAGGCCGTGCGTAATTGGCCGACTCCGACCACGGTAAAAGAGGTGCAGCGGTTTTTGGGTTTTGCCAATTACTACCGGAGGTTTATCCGGGGTTTTGGCCAGGTAGCAGCTCCCATTACCTCACTGCTGAAGGGGGTCCGGTGCGGTTGCAGTTGTCAGCAAAAGCGGACGGAGCTTTCAACAGGTTGAAGGCGCTGTTCACGGATGCACCCGTGTTGGCGCATCCGGACCCCTCTCTAGCATTCATAGTGGAGGTGGACGCGTCCGAGGCTGGGGTAGGTGCCGTGCTATCACAGAGCTCTGGTACGCCACCAAAACTCCACCCCTGCGCTTTCTTCTCGAAGAAGCTCAGCCCAGCGGAGCGTAACTATGATGTGGGGGACCGGGAGTTGTTAGCAGTGGTCAGTGCTCTGAAGGTGTGGAGACACTGGCTTGAGGGGGCTAAGCACCCTTTTCTCATCTGGACCGACCACCAGAATCTGGAGTATATTCGGGCAGCTAGGAGACTGAACCCACGTCAGGCAAGGTGGGCCATATTCTTTACCCGATTCCAATTTACGTTATCGTAAATCCAGGCTCCCAGAACGTAAAGGCGGATGCCCTGTCCCGGTTTTACGACACGGACGATCGGTCCACCGAACCTACTCCCATCCTTCCTGCATCAAGGCTGGAAGCACCAGTGGTGTGGGAGGTGGACTCGGACATCAAGCGGACGTTATGGGCGGAACCCGCTCCTCCTCAGTGTCCGGTGGGTCGGAAGTACGTGCCGCTTGGTGTTCGGGACAAATTTATTCGGTGGGCTCACGTTCTACCCTCCTCGGGTCACCCTGGGGTGACGAGGACAGTGGGGAGCCTTCGGGGGAGGTATTGGTGGCCTACCTTGGCTAGGGACGTTAGGGTTTATGTTTCCTCCTGTTCGGTATGCGCCCAGAGTAAGGTTCCTAGGCACCTTCCTAGAGGGAAGTTACAACCCCTCCCCGTTCCACAACGGCCTTGGTCGCATCTGTCCGTAGATTTTCTGACCGATCTTCCCCCGTCTCAGGGGAACACTACGGTACTGGTGATTGTGGATCGGTTCTCTAAGTCCTGCCGTCTCCTCCCGTTGCCCGGTATCCCTACAGCCCTGCAGACTGCGGAGGCATTATTCACCCACGTCTTCCGGCACTACGGGGTGCCGGAGGACATCGTTTCTGATCGGGGCCCCCAGTTCACGTCCCGAGTATGGAGGGCGTTCATGGAGCGTTTGGGGGTCTCGGTCAGCCTGACCTCCGGTTATCACCCCGAGAGTAATGGGCAGGTGGAGAGAGTGAACCAGGAGCTGGGTAGGTTTCTGCGGTCGTATTGCCAGGACCGGCCAGGGGAGTGGGCGAGATACATCCCCTGGGCCGAAATGGCCCAGAACTCACTACGCCACTCCTCTACTAACGTGTCCCCCTTTCAGTGTGTATTGGGGTACCAGCCGGTCCTGGCACCATGGCATCCGAGCCAGACCGAGGCTCCTGCGGTGGAGGAATGGGTGCAGCGCTCCAAGGAGACATGGAGGGCCGTCCAGGAATCCCTCCAACAAGCTAGTGGATGGCAGAAGAGGAGTGCTGACCGCCACCGCAGTGAGGCCCCCGTGTTTGTACCAGGGGACAGGGTCTGGCTCTCGACCCGAAACCTGCCCCTCCGCTTGCCCTGCCGGAAGCTGGGTCCGCAGTGTGTAGGGCCCTTCAAAGTCCTGAGGAGAATAAACGAGGTGTGTTATCGATTACAACTCCCTTCCTATTATCGTATTAACCCCTCGTTTCATGTGTCTCTCCTCAGGCCGGTGGTAGCTGGTCCCCTGCAGGACGGTGAGGTGCCGGAGGTCCCTCCTCCCCCTCTGGACATCGAGGGGTCCCCGGCGTACACGATACGGGCCATTCTGGACTCGAGACGCCAGGTGAGGGGCCTGCAGTACCTCGTGGACTGGGAGGGGTACGGTCCGGAGGAGAGGTGCTGGGTACCGGTGGGGGACATTTGGATCCGTCTATGCTGAGGGATTTCCATCACCTCCATCCGGAGTACAGTGAATTATAAGTTAAATAACCTGTAAACAATAGTTGGAAATATTACTTGTGTCATGCACAAAGTAGATGTCCTAACCGACTTGCCAAAACTATAGTTTGTTAAGAAGAAATTTGTGGAGTGATTGAAAAACGAGTTTTAATAACTCCAACCTAAGCGTATGTAAACTTCCGACTTGGCATAACTTCTCCCTGGCATATTACATAATTTATGCAGCAGCATACAAGACATTATTGGACTTTGTTGTGGGCAAATTCGTGGGCAAATTTTGTCATCAAACTTTGTCATCAAAGTCTGGCATTCTCTGGATTCTTGTTGCTTTCAAGACAACTGGGAACTCAGAAAAAAACAAGGTTGAATAATGACATCAGTGATCTTCAGGACAGAGCCCTAGAAAGAGGCCCGAGGTTCCGACTTGGAATTCCGACTTGGATGACTGTTCAAAAAGTATTTTTCAGAGTTCCCAGTTGTCTTGAAAGCAACAAGAATCCAGAGAATGCCAGACTTTGATGACAAAGTTTGATGACAAAATTTGCCCACGAAGGACCGCCGCGCCACCTTCCTGTTCAAGTGAGCACAGCACAACAAAGTCCAATAATGTCTTGTATGCTGCTGCATAAATTATGTAATATGCCAGGGAGAAGTTATGCCAAGTCGGAAGTTTACATACGCTTAGGTTGGAGTTATTAAAACTCGTTTTTCAATCACTCCACAAATTTCTTCTTAACAAACTATAGTTTTGGCAAGTCGGTTAGGACATCTACTTTGTGCATGACACAAGTAATATTTCCAACTATTGTTTACAGGTTATTTAACTTATAATTCACTGTATCACAATTCCAGTGGTCAGAAGTTTTGTAAGGACTGGGTGTCGGAGTGCGAAGTCAAACGCAGGAAACAGAGGGTGCAATAACAAATGTTCCCTTTTAATGAACACTGAGAAACTAAAGTCACCCTTCTAATACACTGGGTGCTCACAAAAAACTACCCCAGACACGGGGGGAATGAAAGCAGTCCAGTAACCACGTAGACACGTAGTTCAAAACAGACACCACGCTTAACAACTAACAATCCCGCACAAAGAACCGGGCGGGCCGGCTGACTGATAAGCCCAACTAATTACCAACAAATGAAAACAGGTGTAACCAATAAACACATAAGGAGGGGGAGAAAAGGATCAGTGGCAGCTAATAGGCCGGTGACGACGACCGCCGAGCGCCACCCGAACGGGAAGGAGAGCCTGCCTCGGTCGGAGTCGTGACAAGTTTACATACACTGAGTTGACTGTGCATTTAAATAGCGTGGAAAATTCCAGAAAATTATGTCATGGCTTTAGAAGCATCTGATAGGCTAATTGACATAATTTGAGTCAATTGGAGGTGTACCTGTGGATGTATTTCGGGGCCTACCTTCAAACTCAGTGCCTCTTTGCTTGACATCATGAGAAAATCAAAAGAAATCAGCCAAGACCTCAGATAAAAAATTGTAGACCTCCACAAGTCTGGTTCATGCTTGGGAACAATTTCCAAATGCCTGAATGTACCACGTTCATCTGTACAAACAATAGTATGCAAGTATAAACACCATGGGACCACGCAGTGGTCATACCGCTCAGGAAGGAGACGCGTTCTGTCTCCTAGAGATGAACGTACTTTGGTGCGAAATGTGCAAATCAATCCCAGAACAACAGCTAAGGACCTTGTGAAGATGCTGGAGGAAACAGGTACAAAAGTATCTACATCCATAGCGAAACGAGTCCTATATCGACATAACCTGAAAGGCCGCACAGCAAGGAAGAAGCCACTGCTCCAAAACCGCTATAAAAAAAGCCAGACTACGGTTTTCAACTGCACATGGGGACAAAGATCGTACTTTTTGGAGAAATGTCCTCTTGTCTGATGAAACAAAAATAGAACTGTTTGGCCACAATAAACATTGTTATGTTTGGAGGAAAAAGGGGGATGCTTGCAAGCCGAAGAACACCATCCCAACGTGAAGCATGGGGGTGGCAGCATCATGTTGTGGTGGTGCTTTGCTGCAGGAGGGACTGGTTCACTTCATAGATGGCATCATGAGGTAGGAAAATTATGTGGATATATTGAAGCAACGTCTCAAGACATCAGTCAGGAAGTTAAAGCTTGGTCGCAAAGGGTCTTCCAAATGCACAATGACCCCAAGCATACTTCCAAAGTTGTGGCAAAATGGCCTAAAGACAACAAAGTCAAGGTATTGAAGTGGCCATCACAAAGCCCTAACCTCAATCCCATAGAACATTTGTGGGAAGAACTGAAAAAGCGTGTGCGAGCAAGGAGGCCTACAAACCTAACTCAGTTACACCAGCTCTGTCAGGAGGAATGGGCCAAAATTCACCTCACTTATTGTGGGAAGCTTGTGGAAGGCTACCCGAACCGTTTGACACAAGTTAAACTATTTAAAGACAATGCTACCAAATACTAATTGAGTGTATGTAAACTTCTGACCCACTGGGAATGTGATGAAAGAAATAAAATCTGAAATAAATCATTCCCTCTACTATTATTCTCACATTTCACATTCTTAAAATAAAGTGGTGATCCTAACTGACATAAAACAGGGAATTTTTACTTGGATTAAATGTCAGAAATTGTGAAAATCTGAGTTTAAATGTATTTGGCTTAGGTGTATGTAAACTTCTGACTTTAACTGTATACCGTAGCTAAGAAAGTAATACTATGTGTATGTTGTGTAGTAAGCTGTTAGTAGCCCATGTGCCTCACCCTCATAATTTGTTCCCTATCCCCCTCATTACTTAGCCTACTGTTCTGACTTGGTGGTGCACATGTAGCATGAAATGAAATGTCATCATCGAATATTGTATGAGCTTTCATTGTCTGCTTATAAGCCCCCTTTATTTATCACACAATTCTGACTTGGTGTACAGGGAGAATATTGTAAGAACGGCGCATGTTCTGAATTCTGTCGCTGTACATTTCAAAAGTGCTGAACAAATAGTTATGTTGTCTACGTCCGTCCTAGCTCGCTCATTAATGTCTTAATCGATGTTACGGACTGCCTTTTATCCGCTTGTCGTCCCCTTATGCCATAGTTTGTACATCTCAATTGTTAGTATAAGCCACATTTGTTTCAGCAAGTCAGCCTTATCAGCTATGTTTGTTTTTTTAAAGGCAGTAAATGAGGCTGAATTAACTGTTTCACTACCAGACAAGGCTCCGCTGATAGCCATGTGTAGCAGTGGTAAGGATTCACTCCATGGTGCTGAAAAGAAAGCTCTGCTGTTGGGACAGCTTTATGTAGGCCATAACAGTTTGTGGGCACCATTTGTCACTGTTATACTGCAATTAATGTATTGTTTAGTGTGTTTGTTGTGTAGTGGCTTTGGTGGCATGCATCCAAACTGTTTTGTTGATGTTTGCCCCACCAAGATTTACATTCAAAAATCTCCACTGAACATGAGTAAGGTCTTTAAACAGGTCAACACTAGCAAGGCTGCAGGGCTGGACGGTATTCCAGAATAAGTTCTCAGAGCATGCGCATACTAGCTGGCAGGCATCTTGACGGTCATTTTAAACCTCTCCTTGTCCCAGTCTGTAATCCCCACATGTCTTAAGCTGACCACCATCATTCCTGTTCCCAAGAACTCTATGGCTTCTTGCCATAATGACTACCGCCCTGTAGCACTCACATCTGTAATCATGAAGTGCTTTGAAAGGCTAGTTATGGTACACATAAACTTCATCATCCCACACACCCTAGACCCACTCCAATTTGCATACCGCCCCATCCACGTCAATGGGGCTCCAGTTCATCAGTGTCCAAATCACTAAGGACTTAAAATGGTACACACACGCGCACAGTCCTCAGGAGGTTGAAAAGGTTTGGCATGGGTCCTCAGATCCTAAAAAGGTTATACAGCTGCACCATTGAGAGCATCTTGACTAGCTGCACCACTGCTTGGTATGGCAACAGCACTGCCCTCGATTGCATGGCTCTACAGAGGGTGGTGTGGACAGCCCAGTACATAACTGGGGCCGAGCTCCCTGCCATCCTAACTAGCTCTCACGTTAAAAATAGAAGTTCATCTCAAACGTCAAATTTCGAAGTTATTGCAAATGTCAAATTTCGAAGTGTTTCTGGTTAAGTTAATTCCGAATGTTTAAGGTTAGGGTTAAGTGTAGGCATTAACTCTGAAATCTTAAGGTTAGGCATTAACTCCAAATGGTTAAGGTAAGGGTTAACGCCTCGATCACACTGACCAACTGGCAAGTGTCTTCACTGACATTTTCAACCTCATCCTGTCCGAGTCTGTAATACCAACATGTTTTAAGCAGACCACCATAATCCCTGTGCCCAAGAACACTATGGTAACATGCCTAAATGACGACCGACCCGTAGCACTCACGTCCGTAGCCATGAAGTGCTTTGAAAGGCTGGTCATGGCTCACATCAACACCATTATCCCAGAAACCCTAGACCCACTCCAATTTGCATACTGCCCTAACAGATCGACAGATGGTGCAATCTCTATTGCACTCCACACTGCCCTTTCACACCTGGACAAAAGAAACACATATGTGAGAATGTTTTTCATTGACTACAGATCAGCCTTCAACACCATAGTACCCTCAAAGCTCATCACTAAGCTAAGGACCCTGGGACTAAACACCTCCCTCTGCAACTGGATCCTGGACTTCCTGACGGGCTGCCCCCAGGTGGTAAGGGTAGGTAATATCACATCCGCCATGCTGATCGTCAACACAGGGGCCCCTCAGGAGTGCTCAGTCCCCTCCTGTACTCCCTGTTCACTCATGACTGCATGGCCAGGCACAACTCCAACACCATCATTAAGTTTGCTGATGACACAAGTGGTAGGCCTGATCACCGACAACGACGAGACAGCCGATAGGGAGAAGGTCAGAGACCTGGCCGTGTAGTGTTAGGACAACAAACACATCAAAGGAGATGATTGTGGACTACAGGAAAAAGAGGATCGAGCACGCCCCCATTCTCATCAACAGGGCTGTAGTGGAGCAGGTTGAGAGCTTCAAGTTCCTTGGTGTCCACATCACCAACAAACTAACATGGTCCAAACACACCAAGACAGTCGTGAAGAGGGCACAACAAAACCTATTCCCCCTCAGGAGACTGAAAAGATTTGGCATGGGTCCTCAGATCCTCAGAAGGTTCTACAGCTGCACCATTGAGAGCATCCTGACTGGTTGCATCACTGCCTGGTATGGCAACTGCTCGGCCACCGACCACAAGGCACTCTGCTTGTTACGGCCCAGTACATCACTGGGGCCAAGCTTCCTGCCATCCAGGACCTCTATACCAGGCGGTGTCAGAAGAAGGCCCTAAAAATTGTCAAAGATTCTAGCCACCCTAGTCACAGACCGTTCTCTCTGCTGCCACACAGCAAGCGGTACCAGAGCGCCATGTCTAGGTACAAGAGGCTTCAAAACAGCATCTACCCCCAAACCATAAGACTCCTGAACATCTAATCAAATGTCTACTCATACTATTTGCATTGCCCCCCCCCCCCCCCCGCCTCTTTTACACACAGCTGCTACTCTCTGTTGTTATCATCTATGCAGTCACTTTATTAACTCTACCTACATGTACATGTTATCTGCACTAACAGGTGTCCCTGCACATTGACTCTGTACCGGTACCCCGCTGTGTATAGTCTCACTATTGTTATTTTACTGCTGCTCTTTAAATACATGTTACTTTTATTTCTTATTCTCACTCATATTTTTTTTAAACTGCATTGTTGTTTAGGGGCTCGTAAGTAAGCATTTCACTGTAAGGTCTACACCTGTTATATTCGGCGCATGTGACTAATACAATTTGATTTGATTTGATCTTGCATTTTGGTACACCAGAAGTACATTCATTTCCAATGGAACGCTACGTTTGCCTTGCAGCATTACAGAGGCAGTTGCAGTGCGTTCTGTGTGGTGCATACGTTGGATTTATCGAACGTATTCATCACATTGTATACATAAGCGACTTGACAGAAATGGTAGCAGAAGGTGATTGTTGAACTTTTGTTGCACACACATCCAGGTGATGCTGCGTTCCATTTTGTGCAATGACGCTGTGTGATTGAGGCATAAGGTTTTGGATAGGCTTAAAACTAAAATCAAATAAATTACTTTCTATCGTTGGATTTGAACTTGCAACATTTGGAAGTTTAGGCATTAAGTCCTAAATATTAAGATTAGGCATTAACTCCAAGTGGTTTAAGGTAAGGGTTAAGGTTTGGGATAGTCTTAAAGCAGAAATCAAAAAAATAACTGTATATCGCTGGATTTGAACTTGCAACCTTTGGAATCAGAGGCAAATGCTTATCACAAGTGACCTGGTTGGCCATCCAAGATCTCTATATCAGGCGATGTGAAATTAAGGCCACAAACATCGTTAAAGACTCCATCCACTGAAGCCATAGACTGTTCTCTGTGCTTCCGCATGGCAAGCGGTATCAGTGCATCAAGTCTGACACCAGCAGGCTCCTGAACAGCATCTTTCCCCAAGCCATAAGACTGCTAAATGGCTACATGGACTAGCTGAGTTGACCCTTGTATTATTTATTTTTGCACTGTCTCTATGCACACTCACAGGACTCTACACACTCACACACACTGACACTTCAACACACACACAAGTACACTTCACTTGCTCCCACACACATAACACGCACAAAGATTTAAACTGACTCGACAATTACATTTTTCGTTGAACCACGACTCTTGAAATTGTAGTAACAGCCTGATACATTCTGAAATTGTAGTAACAGCCTGATACATTCTGAAATTGTAGTAACAGCCTGATACATTCTGAAATTGTAGTAACAGCCTGATACATTCTGAAATTGTAGTAACAGCCTGATACATTCTGAAATTGTAGTAACAGCCTGATACATTCTGAAATTGTAGTAACAGCCTGATACATTCTGAAATTGTAGTAACAGCCTGATACATTCTGAAATTGTAGTAACAGCCTGATACATTCTGAAATTGTAGTAACAGCCTGATACATTCTGAAATTGTCGCCGTAGCTTTAAATCTCAGCAGTGTTTTTTGTTGTTGTTGCTTGACTGCACTGAGCCACCAGAGGTCCAGGCAAGAAGCAACTCCCCAGGGAATTACACCAAAGTTATCCAACCCACTTCTTTAATGACTCGATTTTGTCCTAAATTTGATGACAACCATCCCATCAATAACCTCATAAATTATACCAGACATATTACAGCCTATTACTGTACTCTTATTACCTTTATTTCAGTGTGGGTAAATGTCAAGGGCTGTCTATGACAGAAGTTTTAGTTGGGCACTTGGAATTTGGCTTTGCTGCTGATTGGGCTGTTTCCTAGAATTGACGCTACTGCCCCCATGTGTTTTATGTCCATATTATATTTAACTTGGCTTCTTTTGTCGTTTTGGCAATAAATAAATAACGCAATGGAGGACACAGTGGCGATTTTAGCATGTAAATCTTGGTGGGGCAAACTCCCCAATTAGTTTTTTAGACACATGCCAGCAAAGCCACACCACAACACAACACTAAATAATATATTAATTTCACTCAAACAGTGACAAATATGCCCACAAACTGTCAGGGCCTACATAAAGCTGTCCCAACAGCAGAGCTTTCTTTTCAGCACCATGGAGTGAATCCTTACCACTGCTACACCTGGCTATCAGCGGAGCCTTGTCTGGCAGTGAAACAGTTAATTCAGCCTCATTTACTGCCTTTAAAAAACATAGCTGATATGGCTGACTTGCTTGAACAAATGTGGTTTCTACTGACAATTGAGATGTACAAACTATGGCATGAGGGGACGACGAGTGGATAAGAGTCAATCCGTCATTTCGATTAAGACATTAACGAGCAAGCTAGGACGGACGTAGTCAATATAACTATTTGTTCAGCACTTTTGTAGTGTACAGCGACAGAATTCAGAACATGTGCTGTTCTTACAGTATTCTCCCTGTACGCCAAGTCAGAACCGTAGGATAAATAAAGGGGGCATATACGCAGACAATGAAAGCTCTTACAATATTCGATGATGACATTTCTCTAAAACAGGCTATAAGCTACATGTGCACCACCAACAGCTAACATCTAACTAAACAACACATACAATTAGTATTATTTTCTTAGCTACAGTATACATATCTCCCTGGCATATTGCATTATTTATGCAGCAGCATACAATACATTTTTGGACTCACCTTGTTGTGCTCACTTGAACAGGAAGCTGGTGCAGTGGTCCTTCGTGGGTGTCACACCCTGACCATAGTTTGCTTTGTATGTTTCTATGTTTTGTTTGGTCAGGGTGTGATCTGAGTGTGCATTCCTTGTTGTATGTCTAGTTTGTCTATTTCTATGTGTTTGGCCTGATATGGTTCTCAATCAGAGGCAGGTGTTTGTCGTTGTCTCTGATTGGGAGCCATATTTAGGTAGCCTGTTTTGTCATTGTGGGTTGTGGGTGATTGTCTATGTGTTAGTTGCCTGTGTCTGCACTTTTCATATATAGCGTCACGTTTGTTATTGTTGTATAGTTCGTTCAGTGTTCTCTTTTCTAAATAAATTCAAGATGAACACTTACCATGCTTACCATTGGTCCTCCGATCCTTCCAACTACTCCTCCTCAGAAGAGGAGGAAGACAAACGTGACAGTGGGCAAATTTTGTCATCAAACTTTGTCATCAAAGTCTGGCATTCTCTGGATTCTTGGTGCTTTCAAAACAACTGGTACTCTGAAAAAAACAAGGTTGAATCATAACGTCAGTGATCTTCAGGTCGGAGCTCTAGAAAGACGCCAGAGTACCCGACTTGGAATTCCGAGTGCAAAACAGGCAATAATTTATTTGATTTTATTATTATTTTAGCTGAACAGGTGGGGCTCTGCCACCTGAATGACGGGTCGCCACCGGGAGGACATAAAAAAACTTTAGCGATAGCCTAATAATTGATATCCCGTTAGAGCAGCAGATTTAGTTACCTCGAAACAGTTGTTTGTTGATTGATGGCAGATGTTGCTCACTGGAAAATATCAAGCTCCCTTCTGACCCGGCGAGGTCACCTGACCTTTAAACATGTTTACTAATAACGTCATGTACAAACTATCCCTTTAACAGAAGTCCAACAGCAGATTCTGATAATCATACTAGATCACATGCATTTGACTGACTGGCCATATATAGTGAACAAAAATATAAATGCAACATGCAACAATTTCAAGGATTTTACTGAGGTACAGGTCATATAAAGAAATTTGTCAATTCATATGAATTGATTAGGCCCTAATCTATGGTTTTCACATGACTGAGCAGGGGTGCAGCTATGTTGGGCTGGGAGGGCATAGGCCCACCCACTTGGCAGCCAGGACCATCCACTGGGGAGCCAGGCCCAACCAATCAGAATGAGTTTTTCCTCAAAACTTGAGACATCTGAGGCATTGTGTTGTGTGACAAAACTGCACATTTTAAAGTGGCCTTTTATTCTCCCCACCACAAGTGCACCCTTGTAATGATCATGCTGTTTAATAAGATTCTTGATTTGCCACACCTGTCAGGTGGATGGATTATCTTGGAAAAAAAGAAATGCTCACTAACAGGGATGTAAACACATTTGTGCACAGAATTTAAGATAAATAATTTCAGGGATTAATTTTTTCAGCTCATGAAACATGGAACCCACATTTTACATTTTGTGTTCATAATTTAGTTCAGTGTAGCTTCCAGTGTTGAACACCTAGTTCCTCTTATTTATCACAGATTGTGGCAAGTGTTTGAGACCCATGTGAGTTTTTTTCCCCTTTGAAATGTAGAATGACATTTATTGTGTTAGTGTGTTGAGAAGTGAAGTGCAGCCAAACGCTTGAAAATGAACATTTAGAATGAATTTAATACGGAACTACGTCTTTCTTGAGCCTTTCGGCCAAATACATTGCTGTGGCCTAATAGTCATCACCTAAATGTAGGCTTCCAAAGTTTTATATGCATTTTTATAATCATCTACTTTGTCACATATGCATTATTTGACTTGAGAGCTCTTTCCTCAAATAAAAACCTTGCCCCGAGGGGGCTTCTGACTAACTGTCGTCTCTGGGCCGTGTCTGGGCTTTACCGCCTTAGTGGATCACGCCACCAATTAGTGATTGCAGTAAGGGGTAAATTACAGCTATTTGACATGACCACGAGTGTCTTCAACTTATAAACGTACATGTGTAATCTTCCTACATTTTTATTGCTGCGAAAGCCTATGAATGTGTGTGAAACTGACAGGCAAAAGCTTATATGCGAAAACGTGCCTTTTTAATTTTGTCTGTAACGTAGCCTAGTCAAGGATGCATCATACAATAGCCTATTGGGACACTACATTTTACAGACCTAGTGGAACAAAAGTAAACCTTGAATTTGGAGGTTTTAAATATCTCTCTGGTGGCCAAGTTGACCTAAGAAATGGCACAGGTTGGTGGATATAAAGTCTAAGATCTTTGATAGGCTGATGTGGAATTTGTTGCAAGAAATAATCACTGTCAGCTGGTGAGGTTAGCATAGGGCTAACGTGTGCCAGGTTACTGAAAGGACCAGCTACAATGTAGCGTTCTATCACGTGCAACTATGTCAACGATTGTAATTGGCTGAAGCACATTTTGAGACTGAGGTCCAGGTTAAACTTAAGCTTTTTCTAATGTTCGCCCCACCAGGTTTAGTTGTATCAATATAAACACATTTTTGATCAACTTCCACGTTGCGGTTGCTGTTTCACTTGAGGAATTTTACCTTAGTATTGAGCCGCACGCAGCTACAACCCCTAATGCAATCAATCAAATTCAATCAAATATATTTATAAAGCCCTTTTTACATCAGCCGATGTCACAAAGTGCTAAGCAGAAACCCAGCCTAAAACCCCAAACAGCAAGCAATGCAGATGTAGAAGCACGGTGACTAGGAAAAACTCCCAAGAAAGTCAGGAACCTAGGAAGAAACCTAGCAGGGAACCAGGCTCAGGTAGTAATGTATCTATGAAAATAATGCCTTTATCCTGCAGACAATAGTCTTCAAAATAGAGTCAGGGCATCATTGCCAGGTGATGGCTGACAATCAGAGCAAAGTGGATAATAATTGGAATTACACAGCCACAGCTGAACCAATAGATGTCCCAGTCAGAGATTTCTTTATTTTCTAAAGCAAAGTAACCTTCCTGAAACGTCAAGCAATCACCCTCCAGAATCCAGTTTTTAAGAGCCCTGTCTTGTCTCAACTGGGAATGGGCAGGCTGAATTCTAAATCTATCCATCATCAATCATACATAACACCGATCTTTTCATCATGTCAGGGCTTCTTATGAGGCGATGGTTCACTAATGAGGCATGATTAAGGCAGCTGGACTGCTTTTTGCCTAACAAAAACTCTCAGAAGTATTGGGTTAATAGACTTATGATGGATTGTGAATCATAAAGATATGTAGTGGTGTTGCTAGTAGTTTCTGGTGGTGGTTGTTATTGTTGTTGAAGGAATATTAGACAGCATTGAAAGTAGTAGTGAAAGCCAGGTTGAACTACACAGTCTATACGTATTACATTATCTGGAAAATATCCCACTTATTTGACCTTTTATTTCTTCAACAGAGAGATACGCTGCTTTTCTGTGGCAAGGATGTAGGCCTGTGGCAAAGAGGAGTATGGTGGGGATTCAGACATCTAATGGAACATTCACCTATACCTGGGAGGACTAGGAGGCCATGCAATCAGGTGATGAGTTCCACAGGAGTCCTATGGATAGAGGTAGGCCTGTGTGACTGTAAATGCTTAATGTGTAAGGGACCCACCAATTGGAAGTAGCCTACGGATTGTGAGAGAGATACATACAGTGCCTTGCAAAAGTATTCATCCCCCTTGGCGTTTTGTTGCATTACAACCTGTAATTTAAATAGCTTTTTATTTGGATTTCATGTAATGGACATAAACTAAATAGTCCAAATTGGTGAAGTGAAATGAAAAAAATTACTTGTGTGAAAAAATTTGACACATTTTTTTTTTGAAAAGTGGTGCGTGCATATGTATTCACCCCCTTTGCTGTGAAGCCCCTAAATAAGATCTGGTGCAACCAATGTCACGCCCTGACCTTAGTTATCTTTGTTTTCTTTATTATTTTGGTTAGGTCAGGGTGTGACGAGGGTGGTTTGTTTAGTTTTTGTATTGTCTAGGGTTTTTTGTATGTCTAGGGTTTTTTGTAAGTCTAGGTGTTTATATGTCTATGGTTGCCTGGATTGGTTCTCATAGGCAGCTGTTTATCGTTGACTCTGATTGGGAACCATATTTAGGTAGCAATATTCCTTGGGTAGTTTGTGGGTTCTTATTCTATGTTTAGTTGCCTGTCTGCACTTCTCATATATGCTTCAAAGTGTCACGTTCTGACCATAGTTCTTGTGTGTTTTGCTTGTTTTAGTGTTGGTCAGGACGTGAGCTGGGTGGGCATTCTATGTTGTGTGTCTAGTTTGTCTGTTTCTATGTTTGGCCTAATATGGTTCTCAATCAGAGGCAGGTGTTTTGTGTTGTCTCTGATTGGGAATCATATATAGGTGGCTTGTTTTGTGTTGGGGTTTGTAGGTGGTTGTTTCCTGTCTTTGTGTTTTCTCTGCACCAGATAGGGCTGTATCGGTTTGCCACATTTTGTTATTTTGTATCGTTGTAAGTGTTCACAGTTTTGTTTTATTAAACATGTTGAGCACTGGCTACGCTGCGTGTTGGTCCGATCCCTGTTACACCCTCTCTTCTCGTGAAGAGGAGGAAGGCTGCCGTTACACAAAGTTCATTTTGTTATTTTGTTTAGTTTGTTCAGTGTTCGTTCTTACACTAAAATAAGTATGTGCGCTTACCACGCTGCGCCTTGGTCTCCTGTTTATGATGACTGTGACAACCAATTACCTTCAGAAGTCACATAATTAGTTAAATAAAGTCCACCTGTGTGCAATCTAAATGTCACATGATCTTAGTATATAGACACCTGTTCTGAAAGGCCCCAGAGTCTGCAACACCACTAAGCAAGGGTCGCCACCAAACAAGTGGCACCATGAAGACCATGGAGCCCTCCAAACAGGTCAGGGACAAAGTTGTGGAGAAGTACAGATCAAGGTTGGGTTATAAAAAAATATCTGAAATTTTGAACATCCCACAAGCCACCATTAAATCCATTATTAAAAAATGGAAAGAATATGGCACCACAACAAACCTGCCAAGAAAGGGCCGCCCACCCAAATTCACTTTACGGAAGAGTGGCCAGAAAAAAAGCCATTGCTTAAAGAAAAAAATAAGCAAACACGTTTGGTGTTTGCCAAAAGGCATGTGGGAGACTCCCCAAACATATGGAATAAGGTACTCTGGTCAGATGAGACTAAAATTGCTTTTTGGCCATCAAGGAAAACGCTATGTCTGGCACAAACCCAACACCTCTTATCACCCCGAGAACACCATCCCCACAATGAAGCATGGTGGTGGCAGCATCTTGCTGTTGGGATGTTTTTCATCGACAGGGACTGGGAAACAGGTTAGAATTGAAGGAATGATGGATGGCGCTAAATACAGGGAAATTGAGGTAAACCTGTTTCAGTCTTCCAAAGATTTGAGACTGGGACGGAGGTTCACCTTCCAGCAGGACAACGACCCTAAGCATACTGCTAAAGCAACACTCAAGTGGTTTAAGGGGATACATTTAAATGCCTTGGAATGGTCTAGTCAAAGCCCAGACCTCAATCCAATATAGAATCTGTGGTATTACTTAAAGATTGCTGTACACCAGCAGAATCCATCCAACTTACAGGAGCTAGAGCAGTTTTGGCTTGAATAATGGGCAAAAATCCCAGTGGGTAGATGTGCCAAGCTTATAGAGACATACCCCAAGAGACTTGCAGCTGTAATTGCTGCAAAAGGTGGCTCTACAAACTATTGACTTTGGGGGGGTAAATAGTTGTGCACGCTCAAGTTTTCTGTTTTTTTGTCTTATTTCTTGTTTGTTTCGCAATGAAAAATATTTTGCATCTTCAAAGTGGTAGGCATGTTTTGTAAATTAAATTTATTTAACCTTTGTTTCTCTAGGCCTGTCAAATTCTTATTTACAATTATGGCATAGGGGGTTAAGGCAGAACGACATATTTTTACCTTGTCAGCTCTGGGATTTGATCTAGCAACCTTTCGGTTACTGGCCCAACGCTCTTACCACTAGGCTACCTGCTGCCCCAACATGATACAAACCCCCCATAAATATATTTATATTCCAGGTTGAAAGGCAACAAAATAGGAAAAATGCCAAGGGGGGTGAATACTTTTGCAAGCCACTGTACGTATCTATCACACCCTCTCTTTGAGCGCAAACAAATCAATCAACCACCAGCTCTCTCAAGTCAGTTGGAAGAAAAACTTCTCTAAACATTTTATAGCTGCAGAAGTGGGTTGCCTTTTTGGACCATCCAGATTATTAATAATTTAACATAACCTGCAGTGCAATGATGATCTATGCAATAGGGATAAGATCTCTATAATGTTAAGGGGCAGTTTTGGCAATGCATTTACATATAGAAAAAAGTTTTCTGCTTTAACGTTTCTGAAATGTTAGTATTTTCTGAATGTTATACTTTCACACAATGCATCATGCACATCTGCTGAAGCTGTTAGTGGAAAGTATGATGTTTAGATTTGAAAAATGACTGCAGATGATGAAAGAGCACTTTTACCATTCTTATTTTTTCTTGTGGTTAAATTTTTCATGATGATGTTGATGATAATGAATACATCATCTAAACTCAGATTAGAATGATAGGACTGTGTTTTTTTTAATAAGTAACTGCCATTAGCTGCATAACTTTGTGTGGTTACACATACGGTACTTTGAAAATGATTTGTTTCATTTTCTTCCTTTCACAATGAATGGACCCCAGCCAGAGTCAACATAGACCCCATATACAGTATATTCTGAAATGATGAACCAACCTCTGGTTGTTTTGGTTCAAATTCAATTCGGATACACTACGGCTAAGCAGAATAATCCAATACCATTTACCTTCATGATATAGTAGATACATTTCCATTCAACTGCAGATTCAACCTGTTTTGTATGAACCACAATTTGAGAAATCTTGGAGGTCAGTTGTTGCTGCTCGCTGGCCAGTCATATAGAAAAGATGTAAGCCTGGTAATGAATGAGGCAGAGGGAAGGCTCAAGACTGAGTCTTGTCTATATGTTCAGTTATGTATCATGCCCATGAAAGAGGAAAGGATCACTAGCACCTACCAGTGTCTAGATGCTGTATTGAACCTGAACCATTTCCCATTCCAGACATCAGACGTATATATTTGATGGTTGTATAGCTGCAGATTACTTTAACAACTACTCTGGGTAATTAAATACCAATATTCACAATATGATTGCATCCTCTCAAATTTAAATTCTGCGCAAATTTATGGAGAAAACGCAAATTGGAACTTTCTCAACTCCTGTGGCTGGATGCCGCTCGTACCTGATGGATGTTTCCCCGCCTTGTCATCTGTCCCTATCCAAATGGCCTGTGCTACCTGGAACTTGCCTGCCAAGGAAGTTGTCTCCATCTGCTTCTCCTCCTCCATCTTGTAGTGGAGTAGACGGAGAACAGCAAGAAGATTGTTCCATTCAGTGCTGGTCCCATGTCACAATTCGTGGAAACCGAAGGCAGAGGCATGATGCTAAGTGGACTGGAGTGTCTACAAGAGGTTCGGAGCAGAATGACATAAGGAATAGCTGCACTGGTTCCTGTTCAACCTGCGCCTTCATCGCTGGAATTGCCTGTGTCTGCGACGGCTGTGATGACTCCAGCAGCAGCTTTGTCGTCGAGTTAGGCTCCTTTCCCTGTCTCTGGATCCGACGGGGGGATCTCCTGCTGTGAGAGGTCTGAACCTATTGTCGGAAGCAGCGGGCGTATGCTATCCTGCTTCTCGTGGGCCCGTGAAGGTTTCATTGAATTGTGTGAGGGGTAGGAATGGGCAGATTTCTCCATCCCCTTCTCTGGCCGTTGTATTGGGCAGTTCAATGGTAAGAAATGTCTCAGTCCCTGTAGCAAAAACGTTGCCCTATCCAGGAGCACGAGTACAAGACATCAATAAGCTGCTCCCAAACATTTTAAACCTGCATCAGGAAATGTAGTCTATCATAGTTCATGTGAGATTCAATGACATTATGAAGGGCAGCTCAGAACAGCTGAAGATTTCAAAGAACTGATAGGGTCTCTGCTTGACACCAACAAATTCCCCATAATATCTGGCCCTGTGACCTCCCTAAATTGTGGGAATTAACGTTTCAGCAGACTTTTAGCCATCCATATCTGGCTATGAGACTATTACCGCTCTTTGGGTGTATCATTAATTGACAATTTTGATACCTTCTGGAAACAAAGCTTGTTTTAAAAGGAGGATTAGATACACCCAATCATTTTGGTTCCTGGATCGTTTCACAGCGTTATAATGGTGCTTTGAGACAATTACTTATCAATGACCCAAGCCCAATTAGGTTAATCCCTACCATTGTGTCGCTGAGTTGTCATAATGCTTCAACAAATGTACATTATCCCATGGGCGTTGGAAGACACAATGTAAGTAACATAATGTGTGTCCCTCTAACTGCCCTGAAGGCCTTTGCTGATCCTACAGCTATTGAATGCATTAATCGAGGCGGTGTGCCCTAGTAGGAAATCCACTGTGTGCAGCTCACCCTGCACTATCATAAATTACTTGAGCATGGCTACTTCTGCTGAGCTTCCCAGTAAAGCTATGAAAACAATCAAGCATCCCAGAAAAGTGTTACAAATAGCCCATATTAACATATGTATCTTAAGAAACAATGTTCATGAAATCAATAATTTGCTAGTAACAGATGACATTCATATTCTGACAACCTCTGAAACTCACTTAGATAATACCTTTGATGATAAAGTGGTAGCAATACATGGTTATAAGATAGAAATGCCAAAGGTGGAGGTGTTGCCATTTATATTCAGAACCACATTCCTGTAAAGCTTAGAAAGTATCTCATGTTCAATACTGTTGAAGTAATGATAACAGGTTCATCTGCCTCACCTCCCATTCTGGTGGGACGCTGCTATAGACCACCAAGTGCTAACAGTCAGTATCTGGATAACATGTGAGAAATGCTTGATAATGTATGTGATATCAACAGAGAGGTATATTTTCTGGGTGATTTAAATATTGACTGGCTTTCATCAAGCTGCCCACGTAAGAAAAAGCTTCAAACTGTAACTAGTGCCTGCAACCTGATTCAGGTTGCAGGCACTGTGATCAACATGTATTGATCACATCTTTACTAATGCTACAGAAAGTTGCTTTAAAGCAGTATCCAAATCCATCGGATGAAGTGATCACAATATAGTAGCCATGTCTAGGAAAATCAAAGTTCCGAAGGCTGGGCCTAATATAGTGTATAAGAGGTCATACAATATGTTTTGTTGTGATTCCTATGTTGTTGATGTAAAAAATATTTGTTGGTCTGTGGTGTGTAATGAGGAGCAACCAGATGCTGCACTTGACACATTTATGAAATTGCTTATTCCAGTTAGTAATAAGCATGCACCCGTTAAGAAAATTACTCTAAAAACTGTATGGTTAAGAGGGATGAGGCAAAGGAATGGCAAATAAGTCTGGCTGTACAACCGATTGGCAAACGTACTGCAAATTGAGAAATCATGTGACTAAACTGAATAAAAAGAAGAAACTCCACTCTGAAATAAATGTAAATGACATAAAGAATGATAATTAAAAGATTTGGAGCACCTTACATTACATTTTGGGCAAAAAGGCAAACTCAGCTCCATCATTCATTGAATCAGATGGCTCATTCATCACAAAACCAACTGATATTGCCAACTACTTTAATGATTTTTTTCATTAGCAAGATTAGCAAATTTAAGCATGAAATGCCAGTATCAAATGCTGATGCTACAAATCCAAGTATAGCTAATCAAATTATGAATGACAAGCATTGTAATTTTGAATTCTATAAAGTGAGTGTGGAAGAAGTGAAAAAAATATTGTTGTCTGTCAGCAATGACAAGCCACTGGGGTCTGACAACTTGGATGGAACATTACTGAGGATAATAGCAAATTATATTGCCACACCTATTAGCCATATCTTCAATCTAAGCTTGCTAGAAAGTGTGAGCCCTCAGGCCTGGAGGGAAGCAAAAGTCATTCCGATACTCAAGAATAGTAAAGCCCCATTTACTGACTCAAATAGCCAACCAATCAGCCTGTTTTTTTGTTGTTGTTTTTTAGCGGGTAAATCAGCTTTAATATTGCAGATAGATTGTGGCTTCAATCAATGTAATTGTCTGCATCATGTCCAACCCCCATATATGCCCCTGTTACGAACCCTTAGTAAACCTTTGGAAAAATGGTGTTTGACCAGATACAATGCTATTTTAACAGACTTTCAACACGCTTATAGGGAAGGACATTCAACAAGCACGGCACTCATACAAATTACTGATTATTGGCTGAGAGAAATTGATGATAAAAAGATTGCGGGAGGTGTTTTGTTAGACTTCAGTGCGGCTTTTGACATTATGGATCATAGTCTGCTGATGGAAAAACATATGTATTATGGCTTTACACCCTCTGCTATATTGTGGATAAAGAGTTACCTGTCTAACAGAGCACAGAGGATGTTCTTTAATGGAAGCCTCTCCAACATAATCCAGGTAGAATCAGGAATTCCCCAGGGGAGCTGTCTAGGCCCCTTACTTTTTAAAATCTTTACTAATGACATGCCACTAGTCTTGAGTAAAGCCAGAGTGTCTATGTATGCAGATGACTCAACACTGTACACGTCAGCTACTACAGTAAGTGAAATCACTGCAACACTTAACAAAGAGCTGCAGTTAGTTTCAGAATGGGTGAAAAGGAATAAGCTAGTCCAAAATATTTCTAAAACTAAATGAATTGTATTTGGGACAAGGCATTCACTAAACCCTAAACCTCAACTAAGTCTTATAATAAATAATGTGGAAATTTAGCAAGTTGAGGTGACTAAACTGCTTGGACTAACCCTGGATTGTAAACTGTCATGGTCAAAACATATTGATACAACAGTAGATAAAATGGGGAGATGTCTGTCCATAATAAAGCACTACTCTGCCTTTTTAACAACACTATCAACAAGCAGGTCCTACAGACTCTAGTTTTGTCGCACCCTTGACCACTGTTCAGTCATATGGTCAGGTGCCACAAAGAGGGACCTCGAAAAATTACAATTGGCTCAGAACAGATCAGCACGGCTGGCCCTTAAATGTACACGGAGAGCTAACATCATTAATATGCATGTAAATATCTCATGGCTCAAAGTGGAGAAGAGATTGACTTCATCACTACTCATTTTTGTAAAAGGTGTTGACATGCTGAATGCACCAAGTTGTCTGTTTTAAACTACTAGCACACAGCTCAGACACCCATGCATACCCCACAAGACATGCCACCAAAGGCCACCAAAAGTCAAGAACAGACTATGGGAGTTGCACAGTACTACATAGAGCCATGACGACATGGAACTCTATTCCACATCAGGTAACTGATGCAAGCAGTAAAATCAGATTAAAAAAACAGATAAAAATAAACCTTATAGAACAGCAGGGACTGTGAAGAGACACACACACAGGTACAGACACACATACACATTATAAGAAAGGCACTCTACACACATGTACACATGGATGTTGTATTGTAAATTTGTGATAGTGGAGTAGTGGCCTGAGGGAACACATTAAATGTGTATTGGGTAAAGTGTTATGAAATGTAATATTTAAACTGTATATAACTGCCTTAATGTTGCTTGACCACAGCTTCTAATAGGGATCCTTAATAAATACAAATACAAAGTTAAAAATAATATCCCTCTACCCATTTCTCTGTCCATGAGAGGTGTACAGGTAAGCCAGTACCACTAGGTGGTGACATCGTTACATTATTGCAATAGATGGACTTGTGACCAAACTGTATGCATAACTAATAGCCTCAAATCCAAACTTGAGTAACCTTCTGTTTCACTATTGTTTCACTTATGCAGATTTCAGGCAAAACAATTGATGCCTTTTAGCTATTATTCATTTCACAAAGGCCAACCAAGGAAGCTTCTCCAACTTATTTTTATTTTTATTTCTCTTTTCTCTCTACACAGCTATCCCTCAATTTCATCCAAACGTGTACGCGACACGTTTATTACTGTTTAAAATAAGTCAAACCAAGTGATATCTAGAAAATATCTGTCCACACACAACAGAGTCATTCCTCTAAATCAGATTTATATATCAGGATTTAGAGAAGAAACAATATTGTTTGAATAGCAGGCCTAAGTATGTTTAAAAGTTTGTAGTGGATGCTGCATTTTCAAAGTCCACATTTCACAGATTTCTCTATTTATTTATTTTAAATGTACGCTAATGCCCTCATGATTATTTGTCAAATGTATCATGTAACAATTCTGTAACAATATGTTCATATTAGTATGAACATGTTAGATAGTCGATCACACTGGCTATTAATTCACTAAATAATTTCAATTGACACTGTAGAGTACAAGTCATATGTATGTTGCGAAGATCGGCAAGAAAGCGCACAACATTCAGATGAGCTATTTTATCTTAATATCTCTAGCATGAGGAGATGTTCGTTTTCAAACGCAATGTTTCTAAATGTGTCGATGTTAACCCTCCTGCTGTGTTCCGGTCGAATTGGACCGATTTACGAGGTTTCTCTCTGAAAAATGTAGTTAATTTAATCTGATTGTCATAAGGTTCCATGACTTTGTCCACACAGGGCATCTGAATACACAAAATAAATGTAGATGATTTTCATTTCATTTTGGGTGTTTTATGTAACTTTTGTACACCTGTGTGTGGTGTTCCCTGTCAAAAATGACCGGTCATTAGAAATGAATGGGTGTTTATACACTACAATTAGTGTATAAAATTGAGTTCAGGCACATGCCCATTAATCAGATGTACACACTTCCCTCTCCCAGACCCCCACATGCATGTGTGTTTGAGCACACACACACACACACACACACACACACACACACACACACACACACACACACACACACACACCTCACTCCCCTTCTTGGCTTCCATGGCAACCTTTCCCCAATATAATATTTTCCCCACGGGAACCACATCTGTTGGCATTCTCACAAACAATCGCAACATTCTTTCAGTAATATATAGAACTTTTCTCGCAGCTCTGGTATATAAAGCTTTTTTGAGGCCTTGCTCACAATTCATTCTGTGGCAGCACAATGACCAAACGATATACTGTATGTGAGGCTCTTGATCACATCTTTCATCATGACACTGGTGAGGAGGAGAGAGTCATTGTTACATTTCAAAAACGAGTTGTATGAGCTCAGGTCAATGAGGCCTACAGGCCATAAATAGCAAATAGAAGTTCAAAAATTGTAATGTTCACAAGAACTTAAGTTGATAAAAAGATCTAACACAACATGAGGTGATAATATATGTATTATTATGGATTTATAATCAGCTATAATGGGGCGGTCATTTTGGACCGGGAACACAGAATGAATGAACATGAAACGAACACAACAGGAGGGTTAAACTAGTAATAGGTTTCAGTTGTATGTAGTATGGAGAAGGTGAGCTGCCTGTAATCGTAATTTTAGCTATGCTTTTTTTTAAAGATATCAGATTTTAGGGATGTGGATTTGCTTGGCTCTCGTGTCTTACCCGATTCACCAGGGTTCCCATTCTCATTGTTGCAATGTAACTTGACCTTTGATTACAGTTCTGATTGAAATGTCCATCTAATATTCATGTTTCGCAAGGCTACTGATTGATAACTAAATCAAACATTGCATTTGTATATGCTGAATAATTCATTATAGGTATTAATATATGTATAATTATTTGTCAACAGTGCATTCATTAAATTAAAATAGTATGCTATAACAATAACAACAGTTATATTAAGGTTTGCAATAACAAAAACAACATACCAAAACACCTAATTGTCATAAAGTGGTCAAATTGTCTCAAACACAATCTCGGGAAATAATTCCCTTGCTGTATACATTTACCTTCGAATAAGAACTAACCCAAACAGTAGTAAAATATATTTATTTATTGGCTTGTTGTAGCCTACAGCGAAATATTTTTTTTTAAACTCTGGGGTCTAGAGTTAAGTGCAAATAGCTAAAGATAACCCGGGGAGAATGTGCATGTATTTTTCAGTAAACACATTTGATGTGGTTGGATATTTAATGTGGTTGGATATTGCATTTTATCCGTGTCGATAACTGGTACTCACACACTAACCTACAATATTGAATGATACAATAACTCCTGAATAGATCGTGGCATGGAAGAGCTGTCTGAGCCGTGATTGACAAAGTGTTGGACAATGGCAATACATGCATTTCTTCAATTTTTACTTCATGCACTCAGTCGTTTTTAATTTCTCCGGAATGGTGTCGTGACACAGACCTTCTCAGAGACAAATAGAGTGCCTGACGTTATGTATATATAGCCTACATTCCCCTAATTCATCTTAGATATTTGTACCGGACTTGGCAAGGGACAAATGGTATAAGCGTATAGCTTGTATATAGTGTAGTTCATGTGATCTTCATCCAAGATGGCAATGGTCTTATTGCGTTTATTTCACATGATGCATGGCTTGACATCCTGACAGACGCTCTGGTGGTGGTGATGTAGCTGGTGATAGTAAGATCCACTGGCAGTCGCCGGGTGAAACGAAGAAATTCCGTTAAAGTTTAAAAAAAAATCTTTCCTGTCACACACTGGCGATGAAGGGCTTGAGTATCGAGATAATCCCACTGCAAACGGATGGAAGAGACGTGACAGTCAAACACAAACCTTGTAAATACTACACCAATTTATTCTAATACACATAATGACTGCAATCCATGGCGTGTGTTTCGGCCTATAGGTGTCAATATTTGGACGTTGTATTTATCTAAATGGAATATACTCCAATTATTCTTCTAAAACGGTAGGCTTTCATTTTTCCTTAAACATGCAGATCATTTAGAGCATACATGATCACGAAAAACAAACAAATTTATGAAACATTACTTTTACAATGTGAAAATAGTAGACCTATTTGTAAATATAAGGTTAGCATTTCAAAATGTTGTGCATGTTCTCATGGAAAAGTGTCGTTCTATTTTCATTACATTTGAAATATATACCATAAATACTTTGCTTTCTCTTTAGTCCTGAATTTGCCTTCTATTTATTACGTGCACGACAATATTGGGATAATGCTGATTTCGCCTAATATCTGTCAAATCTATAACTATTTCAAAAACAGCAGTGGTATTTCTGTTGAACCTATTTATTTAATTCAGTAATATTATCGTTATACCATTTATGTGTTGTTCAATAAGTGTATACCTTTTGGAGACCATTGCGTAAAGGTCACAGGCAGTTCTATGTTCACAATGGTCACAATAAACCATTTTTATAGATAGGTAAAACTGTATTCAGTGTTGACATTATAGATGTATTATTGTATATTAATTTACACATAATTGGGTGTTGTCATATTATTGTCATGTCATATTGTTGTTTGGAGCATTTTCAATAAGGACTTGAAATAAAATCGAGGCTACATGTTCAACTTTATTGGGAATGATTCTGTTAATCTTGACAATAGCATTTGCTTTAATATTGTTATAAATATGACTTTATTGTTTCTATTTTTCGTCAAATTTTCATAGTTCTGTAATAGTCTTTTGGTCATAAGTGGACAAGCAGAGTAATGTCCGTGTTGCCTAACTAGGCCAGATGTCTACTTCCCTCTGATTCGCAATTTGCAATTGCCCATCTCGACTACTTACAAATGAAATAGCTCATATAAATACGAACTATTTAATGCAAACTATCCTTCGGAGTGGACGATTGGTTGTATACGAGTTGTATATTTTATAATTGGCCATATATTGCACCAATTAAAGATTGTGTTGCCCTATATTGACAGGAAAGTAAAGCCTACCTGAAATGTCAGATGAGTCCCTTCCGTTGTGATGGAGATAGCTTTGCTCCATAGAGTATGGGGGCATGCTGGAGTGCAAGGTGGAGGATGTGGGACTGTTTGAGGCCAGGGATTGCTGCTTGATATATGGAGACATACCAGGTGATGCCCAGTGTGGGGGGGCACTGGCATAGGGAGAAGCACTGGCGTAGGGAGAATGACAGTCCAAAGCGCCCACTGCCATCGCAGCCGGGGAGGTGTGCAAAGGGCTACTACTGCTGTCCGGGCAGTAGTCTCCATTAGACGCCACCTGACAAGCCGCCATGTAGGTGGACCCGGGGCTTGGTGACATATGAGGGACATGATGCCCTCCACCCAGCCCGTCGTAGCTCCCTGGCACCGTGTTCCCCATCACGTCCAGGTTGTAACCGTTAGCATGACATGCCAAGGACGCGGAGGGGTTCTGGAAATCAAAGTTTTGGGGCAGTATCGACGCTCCAAAACCGATGCCATTCATCATTCGATACATTGGTTTCAGAGCTTGGCATTTCCTACGGAATCCGCGAGGTCTGCGACGGAAGGATCCCTCCTCAAACATAAACTCGCTGCCCGGGTCTATAGTCCAGTAGTGGCCCTTCCCTGGTCTGCCGAGGCCCTTAGGCAGTTTGATGAAGCACTCGTTTAAAGACAGATTGTGCCTCACTGAGTTTTTCCAGCCCTGGTAAGACCCCATAAAGAACGGGAAACGGGCCTGAAGGAACTGATATATTTCTGCCAGAGTAAGCGTCTTTGTCGGGGAGCTTTGGATAGCCATCACAATAAGGGCGATGTATGAATAGGGCGGCTTCTCAGGTCGCCTCAAGCCAGAGTTGCCCTTTTTCCCTTTGTTTGATGCATTTGGTGAGCTCTCCGCCACTGGCTGTGCGCTCATCAGTGTGGCGTGCATCACTCCGGCTGCTGGGCTGCATCTCAGAGGATGAGACGGCACCAGATGTTGCTGTGAGCTCTCAGTCGTCATGTTTGCGTCCACTTTAGAGACACAGAAGGACAAGTGTAGGCTATGACCAATACCTTGCTCGACTCTTGTTCCACTGACCTGAAATGTCTAATACTGACCTGAAATGGCTAAGAAGTAGGCTACACCAAATCCTCTTCAGTCAATTACTTCAGACGTTCTAAAAATAGGTTTCCAAATGGATAATCGAAGAAGTTAGTGTCCAGTGGCGATTCACTGCACGTGTATTGCTGTTCTAATCAGGAACAGCAGCTGTGTATCGGTGTGGCCGCTGCTCCAACTCCGTCTCACTGTGGCCATCTCTGGAAATAACCCCTTAAGAGGGGAAACATAAAGCTCTTCGACTTTCCTGCGCATATCCACTCGGCCAAACAATACTCGACCACCTATCAATTCTTCAATCTCTCTCTGCTCTATAGATCCCGGGTAAATCCCTCTAAGAAATCGCTAGGATCTCGAGATCCAACCCCTGCCAGATCTGGCCTCCGTCCAGACATAATTCTAGCAAGAGCCACACATAACACAGCGCAGAGTAGAGGACTAACAGAGACCTCCTCCCACCCGCTCCTCACCACTCTAATACACGCAATTACACCATTTATCAAACTTATTTAGACACTGCAGTCAACACTGCAACAGCCAAAGGATGAAGGCAATGGTTCCAAATTAACCATGACACCGCTTGCATATATACCAGTGAGACAGAAACACAATATAGCCCTATTCTATTTAGTAGAATTCTAGTTTAGTTATACAATATATATATATATATATATATTGGAGCTTTGGATATATATACTGTGATAGTATTCAAATGATTTAATTATTGTGTTCATGCATGATGCTCTCTGTTGTCCTTATTCAAAATAGGTTGCGCTTGAATGATAGCACATTGGACCTATGATGTACTTGAAGATGGAAAAAAAGCCAAGAAGAGCAGATAACTACAGATAATGGTATTTTGCTGAACAGTCAGAGCTTCTTAGAGTTTGTGGTTTTGTCTAGCAAAGGTAATAATAGTCCTTAGTTGTCGTGTTAATTTGTTAGTGGATGTTCAGGATAGGACTTTGCCATGAGTGGAAGCATGCTTTTTCCATCAGACGCTGCCAGTATACCACACACATCGCGCGAGTGTCAGTTTACGGGCTCGAGCCTGGATCATATCCCCCGAGAGCTGAATTAATTGCACAGATCCAAATGAGGTCTTGGAGATAGATGTAAATGTTTCCATTTTGATAGTACCCTATTGATGATGATTATGATGTTCTTTTGTTGTTATTTTTCTGTCGTTTTGAGTTTATAATTATTTAAAAGCTAAACAAATGAGTCTAGGCCCCTACTCCTTATAATGTAAAAGAAGAAACCATGCATGCATGCCGATTGTGCCCATATGCTGGGGAACATTGTACCATGCGTAATGCATACACAATGCTTGTAAGGAGATTATGTTTGGGAAAACAAAAGAAGGTCAAACGAAAACTGGTAGGAAGTGTCGCATCTCCCAATTAATGTGATCAGGATAAATTCAATTTCAATTCAAGTCAGTTCAGGCAATCTAAATAAAAAATAATCGAGGAAACGTGGATCGACGACACTTTTGAGTGTACATGCAATATAATTTAACCCAAATATGCATTTATATTCCTATAAGGCAATACAGGAAAATAACAAAAATGATCAAGTCAAAGATTTAATGACGACATTGAAGCTATTTGGAGACGCGGTGTTAGCAATTTGTCCTACCCGTTGAATGTGTAATAACAGTAAGGTATTTTAAGCCAATAGCTTTGATGCAACAGTTAGAAATGACAAGCTCAAACTCTTAACCAAACAAGGATGTGGAGATAAGATCATTTTTCATTATAAAAACAAAGGTAGAGAACATAATCTCCTCAGAATTTCCGGCAATAATAACCCCGCTGCGTTCAGGATGCACAGCTGGTTCAAGGAACTTTTTGTCTCAGTCACAGAAGAATACTTGGAAGGCTTTGAAAATTTTATGCACAGAATGAGAGATACTGCCATATCGTCTTGGTAAAAATCTAACAAAAATCGATGTGGACTGAAATCTACTAAAAGTCTACTTCGTGATTGTCTCTCACCCTGTTCATGTGTCTCTATTTGAGGCGTCGGCTATTTGTAACTTCAGACATATATATATATATATATATATTCTGAATGTCTGTATCCACTCACAGCAAGCTTCTCGGACACAGAAAAAATACTTTGGCGTATTTCTTCCCCAATACAGGGACCAATTAATAATGACATTTGTGCCACATTAATAATGATAAACATTATTTATATAAAGAACATAATAGCTGAATCTATTATTATTGTTGTAGTTGTTATTATTATTAGTAGTAGTAATAGTATACCATATTTTTGTAAATAACGATAGTTATTAATGATTATTGTAACGCAGTAGGCCTAAATATGAAGTGGCCTACTGTGATATTGGTAACAATGTTAGGTTAAATCTAGAATAATATATATGAAACATTTGAATGCATATAACTGTTATTGGATCATTGGTCCCGCTTTAAATGACCTGCATCTTATAAAGGCTTCATAAAGCCTTCATAAAGACTTCATAAACACTACATAAATGTGTTGCAAATCATATATAACCTTATTTCATGCTCTATAAAGGGTTCATAAATGTGGCATAACTGTGTGACATAACCAACAATGTCAAATGTGACATAACCCACTATGTCAAATATGACATAAACCTGTGCTTTATAAAGGGTGGCATAAGCAACGCTTAATAAAGGCTCTAGAAATCATATTAACAATGTCACACATCTTGGTAGAGCATTGCAACGCCAAGATAGTGGGTTCAATTCCCGGGACCACCAATATGTAAAAATGTATGCACGCATTACTGTAAGTTGCTTTGGATAATGTGTCTGCTAAATGGCATATATATTTCTCTAAAACATTTCTAGGATGGCCCAACCTCTTTCCGTCTTGGGTGCATAGCCAATATTGGACCTGACCTTAACTTTCCCCATAATTGTCACGACTTCGACCGAGGCAGGCTCTCCTTCCCGTGCGGGTGGCGTTCGGCGGTCGTCGTCACCGGCCTATTAGCTGCCACTGATCCTTTTCTCCCCCTCCCTATGTGTTTATTGGGTTCACCTGTTTTGTATTAGGGTTAATTAGTTGGGCTTATTAGTCAGCCGGCCCGCACGTTTCTTTGTGCGGGATTGTTTGTTTGTAAGTAGTGGTGTTGGTTTTGTGCTACGTGTTTACTGGACTGTGTTCGTTTCCCCCGTGTCTGGGGTTGGTTAAGAAGTACACCCAGTGTGTTAGTAGGGTGGCCTAGTTTGTCCGTGTTCATTAAAGAACATTTGTATTTGCACCTGCTGTTTCCTGCGCTTTGATTTCACACTCCGACACCCAGGCCTTACAATAATGCTGTGCTGCAGGATGACACGATCTAAAGTGCAGTCTTGCATAGCAAAAAAACAACAATTTAGTAGTGCATTTTAAATCCGTTTTTCTCTTTTGCCTAATCCTTACAATTTTTTCCGCAAATTCCATTTTCTTGGATTTGTTTTTCCAGGTTTCGGATATCCCCATTTTTTTCTGTTTTTTTCACACTTTTTTAATAGAGAAACCACAAAATTAGATTTTCTGTGTTCACAACAATGCTTAAAATGCATCAGTGGACCCCTTAAGAGGTCTGGGAAAAATCTTAGAAACGTACATTTTTGAGTGTAGTTTCCCTTTAATTCCCATTTAAAGCATGCACTGTTTGGTTAACTGGTGTTTCTGCAGTGCAGTAAGCTCCCATGTGATGGAATTCGCAAATCAAATTCCCACTTGTGGTGCCACTGGACAGCAAAAAAATTGTAAGTTAAGCGTTATCTATTGTAATTTAAATTAGTTTGTAGTAGTTAAGCGATGAGTTATATTACATAGCTACCTCAATCGTTATTTCAAATAATTTTGGGGACTTCACAGCAATTGCTAGCCAGCTAAGTTACATAGCTAGCTAACTATACCAACACAAAATGTAGCTAACTAACATGCTCAACTAAATACAAATCCCCCAATAAACATCAATGTCTCATAGTCATGTCATGAGATTTGTAAATTTAAGAGGAATCTAATAAAACGAATCAAAATGAGTTTCTCTCTCCCCCATTTAGAGTATTTCTGGTTCAGCACAGAAATGTCCTTATCCAGGTGGTGTGGCAAAGGTATTTCCTAACAGACCTGCTAATTTTCTTTGTTGTTACTTTTAAGGTTGGAACCAACATGCAGTAGTTTACCTCCAGCAGGCAGAGACAAGAACCATCTGTCCACCAGCTCAGGGACAAGCTATTCTATTCGTAGCCCTGTGTAATGTTCAATGTAATTGCATTGCTGGACTTTTTTAAACTTAAAGTATTTGTATTGTTTTAAAAATGTAAAAATAAAAGGAAATGTATGGTTTAAAGATGTCTTTAATATTTATTTGTTTTAGCTGTTAGTGACAATTCCCTAAGTCTTAATACATCAATACATTGTATGTGTTATGAATGACCAAAGGTGTCTGACTTTAAAGTATTACAGGACACTACATACATTGTCAATAAATAGATTATACATCTATGGTTCTCATGATCTACAGGTTGCTGTACGGTGTGAGAGGTATTTAGATGGGTTGATGGACCAGCAAAGCCTGAGTTTAAGTGGGTGTGCGTGTGTGTGTCAGAGCCAAGATTATTTGGAGTAGTCCTACCTGAGACTACCGCAACAGGTATTCCTCTTCTGTTCCCATAATGGAGACTAGGGCTTGATTACAACTTGTTACAAAGGTGCCATCATTTTGTGGCTGATCTTTCAGCGGGGGAGTGGGTGAAGTCAGATGAGTGGGTGAATATGTCAAAGACCTGACTGGGCCCAGCACCTGCACAGTATGGCTCGTTATATTGTTGTGTGCTTGTTTGTGTACTGAGGAACATGTAGCTTGGTTCCAGAATAAAGACACTTTCAAGTTCCTTATGTTGAATTTCCTTTTGTAGACTACAGTACGTTTAACGCTATTGCTCACACATCACATATAAGCCTGGGATATCAACCATTCAAACTTGGACCTTAGTGGGAGTGACCATGTAATTTGACGGGAGCGACCTTACTGAGTCAAGTATTTGTCATCAGGCTATGTTCTTTGCTAGCAAAAACATTACCCCTGGTCGTCACTAGTTAATCCAGCCAGAAAGTCAGAATTGTGGCTAAACTCTGCCCATTGCCACAATTTAACCACACTGCTAAACTTATGCCTAACCTAACCTTAAAACCAATAAGCTCATTTTTGTTTTCATAAATTTGTACAATTAAGCCAATTTTGACTTTATGGCTGTGCTATCTAGTGGAAACCATTCCACCTGGCCTCAAGGGAGAGAAAAAACAGGCCCTACCTTCCAGCTAGCTAATTAGCAAAGGACATAGCTAGCTATTTAATGGCTTTACAGAGAAGAAGAAAGACTACACCCTTACAACCTATGGTCAATGTGTGTCGCGCGTGCGAGGAAAACTATCCCAATAAGAGTTACAAAACATCTCTTTATTGCCAAGACGTGTCGGACCGATAGGACAGAAGTGCAAACGACACGTGGCGGAAGGTGTTGTAGGAGATGATTGGTTGGTAGATTATACAAAAGAGTAATACTTTTCAAATTTGATAGTTTGGTCTACCAGCCCTTCCGCGCTTTTGAGAGGAAGGGTCTGGGAATGAGATTAGGTGTAATGTGACTATGACTTCAAGTTATAGAGTGTCTGCCATCTTTTAGCACAATATGTCACAATTTATAAAGCAGGTGTTTATATCATATTCGACATAGTGGGTTATGTCACATTTTACATTGGTGATTATGTCACACAGTTATGCCATATTTAGGAACCCTTTATAAAGCATGACATAAGGTTATAGATAGTTTGTAACACATTTATGTAGTGCTTATGAAGGTATTACGAGGGTTTTATGAAGCCTTTATAAGCCGAACGTCATTTAAAGTGGGACCGGATCATATTAAGTGATTTTGATTCAAGTGAGATGTGATATATAGCCTACCATTAGCCTACCCTTTCGCAACCCTTTTCGATATCTTCAGGTCCTCCTTCCTTATACTTTCGTCCGTCCTTATTTCCCTTCTCTGGCCTTCCTCCCTTGCTTTCCCTTTTAATGTGTTTAAGCTATTTCATACAGCGATAGTCTAGGCGAGACGACAATAGCCTATACTGTAAGAATATTTACAACATTATCAACGTGTTTCATACAGCACATTCATTGTTTGAGTGCTGACAATGATAGGGATACGTTTTGAATGACAGCTTTCAGTCAACGAAGCTTTACGCATTAGGCATCATGTCACGCGCATGTCCCAATCAATTTCAATTTGACAGCCAGCGAATAAAATTAGCCTAATTATATGTCGCCTTGATAGAAATGGTAAAGCAGTGTTTTGAAAAGGGTTGGATAATAGACCAAGTCGATTAGGCAATTTCTTTATTTGTTTTTAAATGCACCTGCAGGCCTACACCATACACCTGCCAGTGGCTTTGACCGTATGTTGGGATTTAGTAATTAATAGGCCTATCTCTCAAAGGTTCCATGCATTTTGCCGTTTTGAATATCATTTTTCTTGAAAACAACTTGTAGCGCAGATATCTTGTATATCTGTTTTTTCACAATCTATGCGCTATGGATTCAATAAGATAATAAAGATAGAAACACATCACATTTCAACGTTAAAGTGACTCTTTATTACAAATATTAATCGTGTTTTTTTAAATAAAAACATACAAACAGCTCGACTTGCACAAATGACATGCCAAATGTTATTAACAGCATGTTCTGAAGGTCAACTGATTGTCGAAAGTAACAACTTTTCAACAAACCAACGACATAAATAGCCTATAATCTATACATCATAAACTGTACACTGTATAGCACAAAAAATGCCATTGATTGAAAGGGAAATTACCACAGAACCTCAAAGGAATGACATAAAGCCTACTCCTTCCACACTAAATGTCCATACTAAAATGTCCAGATGAAATAATACGACGCCCTGTCTAGGTGACTGGTTGTCCAAATTTAAGGTAATGCAATGAAAAGCATTTAGTTGATACACAATAATAACTGGCAAAGTACACAAGTGCAAACCCAGTGTTTTCATTCCATTTGCTACACCCCTCGGGTCCATTACGACAACAAACTGTCTATTTGTAATAGGTGGTAAGCGTCAGCTCTTTTAAGTAGTTGGCGTTGGTACTGTAGAGATTATCTGGTAAACTGATTATGCCTTTGAATAATATTCTGCGGGGTAACTGTCTTTTCGATTGTCCACCTCTGAATAAAATCCACCACCGTATGCCCTTAGCACATGCGCAGCGTATGAGTCCACATGGAACATCGACTGGGCGTGATGTGGCAAGGCGACAGGTGATCCTCTCATAATGTGTGGCATCATCTGAGTGTAACCGGGCCACGGTAATGCAGCAACGGTGGGAGAATCCTCTGCCCACTCCTGTCTCTTGAACGGTTTGCTGAGGATACTGTCTATAGCGAAGGAACTGGAGAACTTGGCACTGCTGGGTCCGGTGTTAGTGGCTGGTGGTGTGGAGGTTATGGTGACTTGTGCGTTCTCGTCGGCAGCAGGGTCAGAGACGTCTTGCTCTTTGCCTGTTTTTTTATTGATGCGCTTTCTCCTGCGTCGGAACACTCCGTCAGCGAAGGTGTACTCGCTGTGAGGATTCAGCATCCAGTAGTTGTCTTTTCCCCAGGGTCTAGACGGGTCCCGGAGGACCTTTAGAAAACAGTCGTTAAGTGACAAGTTGTGGCGCACCGAATTTCTCCAACCAGTGTAGCTGCCCCGGAAAAATGGAAACTTTTTCATCAGATAGTCATTGATCTCTGCCAGAGTCAGACGACCAGATGTTGAGTCACGGATAGCCATGGCAATAAGTGCGATGTAAGAGTACGGAGGTTTTGGTCTCCGTATGTACGGTTTGCCCATGCCTATGCCGTCTGCGCCGGGTGTGACAGGTGGCGGGCTGTGCGCCACGCAGTCCCCATCCGAACCCAACTCTTCCTCACCGGAGAGAGGCGAGCGGACGCTGCCCTCGGCATCGCTGCACAGCTCCTGCAAAGATTTCACCTCGTTGTGGTGGTTTCCACAGAATACTTCAAGTTTCATGTTGTCTATGATTATTTATCCTATAGCCTACTGCTATTTCTATATCCAAATTGTATCGGAATCTCAAGTAAAAACAGACACGTCCTCAGATGAAGTCTAGTGCGTAAAAGTGTCAAAACGCAGACCGCTTTCAGTCAAAATATCCTAGAAGTACCTGATGAAGTCACCGTCCTCATACCTTTGGGTTCACTAGCTCGTCTCACCTCCTGTCTGTCTGGTGACCTGTTTATAGCACAGGCTCACCTCAGTACCAACCCAACTAGGCGGGGCTAGATAATGATATGGATATTTTGGAACAACTGAAATATCATGCACTCTCAATGTTTATGACACATCGTAAATCATCATATCTATTTTTATGTAAATGTTTGTTTGGAAATACGATTGCGATGAATAGCCCTTTCACCCTCCTGTTTTCAGCATAACAAGACAGGTATAGGCTACCTTTCATGTGTAACTCGATCAGGCTGTGGAAGTAGACACCTCAAGAGTATTTCACCTGAGACAACAGGTGGCGTTATTTTCCTTTCCATCCGTTCTGTCTAGAATGATACCATCATTATGGAGAGTTATACCTGATTTATTATCGTTTTGTTTGAATTCTTCAAATGTTTCAGTTTGGCCATCATATGTCTGCAGATACACTTAATAATGCCCTATTTGATTCAAGCAGCCTCCGCTGAAAAAAAACATATTTTTTTTATATAAAGATGCTATGCAGTGCTTGTATTACTTTGAATATTATTTTCCCACAGTTTCTCTAGTCTTTGCCTGCTCTACATCTAGGATAAAAGCATTCCATCAAACAAATTAGAGATATCTCAGCTGTCAACCATGGGGACATCCCAGAAGCACACTCATAGTCAAGTCATTCTCTGTAAAGTCAGCAGTAGGTTAATGTTACTGTAAAAAGCTGAAAACTTAAAATGCCATTATAAATAGTTAACATTCAGTTGTCCTATGCTGGTGTGTGGGAATTCCATACTTATTAAACTATGGTTAATGTAGAGAGGACATCACGAGCAGTGTTGGGGATACGACTCTGAAAAGATAGTTTACCAAGCTCCCGATTACTTCACACCAAATGAAGTTAAGCTACACTAAAGTTACCCCTACGAAAACTATAGTTTACTCAACTAAAGTTACCCCTACGAAAACGATAGTTTACACCACTAAAGTTACCCCTACGAAAACTATAGTTTACTCAACTAAAGTTACTTTGAAAAAGTAGTTCACTACATCCAAACTACTGCGTTTAAAAATGATCATATAGTATGTAAATCAGAAATGTCACAGACTACAAATTGCAAGAACAGATAACTTTGGGGTCATATGTTAACAGAATGTGTAACTTAGCCTATTAAACACAAAAGCAATGTGTCAAGTGAAAATTAGGCAGGACTGATGCTGAAAAATAATGGAAATTATCCTCTACTTCAACCATATTTAATCAAATTTTTGCAAAAAAAGTAGTGTTGTTCCAGTAGTTAGCTACACTGCTACATGGGAAAAAAGTAATGAAAACACTACCTCGATTTGAATTTAGTTGAACTACCACCAAGCTACTGCAAAATGTAGTTTTATTACTCGTTGAGCTACATGTAGTTAGTTCACTACTCCCCAACACTGATCACAAGGCAGGTATTAAGGGCATTCGGGGCTAATGGTGAACTCCTAGTAGTGAGTCTTAAGTTGTTTTGTCTTGAAGAACATTCACACTTGTGGATTTCAGGGTGAAGAAGACAAAATAAAAACAAATAGTTTTAAAGTGCAAAGTGACATTTTCAAGTGTTCTCATGATCACACGTCAAAGCACTTTTTTTGATGCAGCTGAAAGCATGTTCATGCCAACTCCTGCACCCACGTAGAGACCGATGTTGTTGTGTGAGTCTTTCTTTCCTAAACAGCAGCAGCTAGACTATTTACCTGTGTATACTTGTTCCCACTTGTTGCTGTGCTACTGAATGTTGGCCTCTTTTGATGAATTACTTATTTTGATGAATTACTTATTTTGATGAATTAATTTATCTTGAACATTTGCCTGCAGTGGGCTAAATCAGGGTCACACAGAGTGTTTCTTGGTAGTCTTAAACAAATCTACTTTGAAACAAAAGTATACACCTCACACACATGATTATGGTCTTAACAAAAAGAAGACACCTCTGTACCATGTCAGATATATAGCTGAAATGTATTCAATTTTGATTTTGAATCCCAATATTACACTTTATATACAGTATCAGTCAAAAGTTTGGACACACCTACTCATTAAAGGGTTTTTCTTTATTTTTTACTATTTTCTACATTGTAGAATAATAGTGAAGACATCAAAACTATGAAATAACACATATGGAATCATGTCCTAACCAAAGAAGTGTTAAACAAATCAAAATATATTTTACATGTTAGATTCTTCAAAGTAGCCACACTTTGCCTTGATGACAGCAATGCACACTCTTGTCATTCTCTCAACCAGCTTCACCTGGAATGCTTTTCCAACAGTGTTGAAGGAGTTCCCACATATGCTGAGCACTTGTTGGCTGCTTTTCCTTCACTCTGCGGTCTAACTCATCCCAAACCATCTCAATTGGATTGAGGTCAGGTGATTGTGGAGGCCAGGTCATCTGATGCAGCACTCCATCACTCTCATTCTTAGTTAAATAGCTCTTACACAGCCTGGAGGTGTGTTGGGTCATTGTCCTGTTGAAAAACAAATGATACTCCCACTAAGCACAAACCAGATGGGATGGCGTATTGCTGCAGAATGCTGTGGTAGCCATGCTGGTTAAGTGTGCATTGAATTCTAAATAAATCACTGTCAGTGTCCCCAGCAAAGCACCACAACACCATCACACCTCCTCCATGTGTGGAAACCACACATGCAGAGATCATCCATTCACCTACTCTGTGTCTCACAAAGACATGGTGGTTGGAACCAGAAATCTCAAATTTGGACTCATCAGATTAACGGACAGATTTCCACCGGTCTAATGTCAATTGCTCGTGTTTGTTGCCCCAAGTACGTCTCTTATTCTTATTGGTGTTCTTTTAGTAGTGTTTTCTTTGCAGCAATTAGACCATGAAGGCCTGATTCATGCAGTCTCCTCTGAACAGTTGATGATGAGATGTGTCTGTAACTTGAACTTTGTGAAGCATTTATTTGGGCTGCAATTTCTGAGGCTGGTAACTCTAATGAACTTATCCTCTGCAGCAGAGGTAACTCTGGGTTTTCCTTTCCTGTGGCGGTCCTCATGAGAGCCAGTTTCATCATAGCGCTTGATGGTTCTTGCGACTGCATTGAAACTTTCAAAGTTCTTGACATTTTCCAGATTGACTGACCATCATGACTAAGTATTGATGGGCTGTTGTTTCTCTTTGCTTATTTGAGCTGTTCTTGCCATAATATGGACTTGGTCTTTTACCAAATAGGGCGATCTTCTGAAATATTGAAATATTACTAAACCGTTTGATATAGAAACACCGCATTTTTTGAGTAAAAATAAAAAATATACATGTTTATTAATTATGAAATTATGAAACGTATTAATAACGTTCCACCCAGGACACTAGAGGGCAATTTGGTCATTTGACTGCAGGAAAGGGCTACATAAATAGCCTTAAGGCTACTGATGACTTAAAGGAACACGGCAAGTTATGCAGATATTATACGAAGGTGACACCATAATTGTGAAAACCGAGCGTCTGGCTGGAAGCCATGATGGAACAGGTTTTCTGGAAGATATGCAAAGAGTGAGCAAGGCAAGCCCAATGCTTTCTGGGTAAGTATTCATCTCAAGGTCATGCACAGTTTAGCAAAAGAGAAGGAAGATCACCCATGCTGTTTGGTCACTGTGAAAAAGCATTTGTCTGTTTCTCTATCTCTGGTGTTGGTTCCAGGGTTTGGTTAGGCCATCTAATCCAGGGGATGCCCACCAAAAGGTTAGCAAAACACTGGTTGTGAAAGTGACTCACATCATGGAGATTTTGCATTGTTTGTCGTGGTACTGAACCATAGCCAGCTGGCTTGTACTGTAAACCCTTTCCTTCTCTGTAATGCATCGTATTTCACTGGCAGTGAATGTTACTGTATTTAGCCCAACTGTCATGGATGTCTTGAGGATTCCTGAATTCTATTGGTAAAATTTCAAGACAGACAGTTATTGGTTTTGAAGTTAGAGGTATGCCAAGGGACTATGTGGAACTGGCATGGCAAAGGGCATACAGTAGCAGCTGATCACCTCTCTATGCCCTATCAATCTCCTCCAACCTCTTCCAAAGGGACATAGCAGACTGAAGGCATGCTGTAGCAGAGTCAACCTGTGGAGTGAACATGACTTACGATGTGATTCCCCCTATGGCTAACGCCAATGCTTTCATTCTCCTTTAGCACTACCACACCTCAGCTCAGAATGATGTTATGTTTACTTTAGATGTATGTGAAATATTCTCCTTCCCCACACCACATAGTGCATTTAAGTAAGATGCAATTGAATCCATCCATAGTTAATGCAAATGATAACAATTCAGCCATTTCTTGTTGACAACATAAGGACATAGACATGACCGCATGTTCTTCCAGACACAAAGCCCCCCATCCTTTATGTTTATGTAAGAACCATTATGAATATCAAGGTGTGTGCGTGTGTCATAGTCTGTGTGAGTGTGTGTTTTCAGAGCAGATTAAGTGTGATCATCTGTTTGTGCTGTCTGTGACGGCAAAGTCGCTGTTTTTGAAGAGACTCAGTGTTGACTATAGGTCTCTGTTATCCAACCACACAATGACTAAGGCTCAGATGGCATGTATGCGTTCTCCTCACATGTAGCGGCTTGTGTTGGTGTGTGTCTATATGTGTACATGTATATGTCTGTATCCTCTTAATAATAGCTTGGCTGATATGCTACAGCAGGTGGGACTGGAGAGAGGGAGAGAGAGAAAGAAAGAGAGAAAGAGAGGGGTAAGCCCCACATAGATCTGTAATGATGAGATATCACATTGGGACCTACATCATCAGAGTACAGGTGAAAGTCAACGTGACATAATGGAATAGAATAGAACAGTGCCACCATAGAAAACCAGGATGACTTGGTGTGATAGCCTAGCTGTCAATATGAATATAGCCATGGTTGTAAGACTGTTAGCGTATGAATGGGTGTATGGGTTTGAACTTTAGTGTAAGCTGACCATAAAAAGATAGTGTCAACAATTTGTAATCTTAGTCAACTTTCACCCTTCCAGTCACATGGTGTCTGACCAATTGATTGATTAAGTAAACCTGTGATTGACGGACGCTTCTGCTACCTGCTATCTCCTTCTCAATCTCTCCTGTGTCAAGATCAGTGCTGTGAGATTTATGAGGACGTTAGATTACATTCAGGAGCCTTGCCACAGGCCCTAGATCAGATAAGACACCTCCAGTTAACGAACTCAGTCAGGTTCACACACACACAGACACACACTCACATTCACATGCACGAAGTCTCGCAGACACACACACACACTGGTTCACATGTTGGGTTCATGGAATGTGCTTTACATGCAGTTTAGCCGGACACTCCAACATGAATTACGTTGTTGAATAATGTCAGCATAATGATTAGGCATATAGTACAGTATGTTCAGGTAAAACGTTAGACACGTTTTATTATATCTGCGTCAGAAGGATGGAATTCTGTTAGAAAACGCTGATGTCTTTGAAGACATGATTAAATGCTTGTATCCCAGTGTCCCGTACAGGACCAAAATAAAACCCCACACTATTCAGTACCATAGTCAAATAAACATCCCTAAATTGGTTTACAGCAGAACTATACTCTGACTGGCTTCAGCAGTAAATCATAAAATACATAGTCCCTCTAATTCCTTTCCTCTGTCTTTGAGTTAGTTTCCAAAGCCAAAGTGGGCCTCAGTCATTTGAAGTATGGACTGTAGTGCCCAACCGCCATGGGGCCAAACATAAACAACTATACTTTGAACAGATTGAGTGTTTTACACAGGAATGAGGAGGGGATGAATGTATAGAGGACAGGAATGAGGCAGGGATGAACATATAGAGGACAGGAATGAGGGGGGGGTGAAAGTATAGAGGACAGAAATGAGGAGGGGGTGAAAGTATAGAGGACAGGAATGAGGCAGGGATGAACATATAGAGGACAGGAATGAGGAGGGGGTGAAAGTATAGAGGACAGAAATGAGGAGGGGGTGAAAGTATAGAGGACAGGAATGAGGCAGGGATGAACATATAGAGGACAGGAATGAGGAGGGGGTGAAAGTATAGAGGACAGAAATGAGGAGGGGGTGAAAGTATATGGGAAAGGAATGAGGAGGGGGTGAAAGTATAGAGGACAGGAATGAGGGGGGGGGGGAAAGTATAGGGGAAAGGAATGAGGAAGGGATGAACATATAGAGGACAGGAATGAGGAGGGGGTGAAAGTATAGAGGACAGGAACGAGGAGGGGGTGAAAGTATAGAGGACAGAAATGAGGAGGGGGTTAAAGTATAGAGGACAGGAATGAGGCAGGGATGAACATATAGAGGACAGGAATGAGGAGGGGGTGAAAGTATAGAGGACAGAAATGAGGAGGGGGTGAAAGTATATGAGAAAGGAATGAGGAGGGGGTGAAAGTATAGAGGACAGGAATGAGGGGGGGGGGGGGGGGGTGAAAGTATAGGGGAAAGGAATGAGGAAGGGATGAACATATAGAGGACAGGAATGAGGAGGGGGTGAAAGTATAGAGGACAGGAATGAGGGGGGGGGGGTGAAAGTATAGGGGAAAGGAATGAGGAAGGGGTGAAAGTATAGAGGACAGGAATGAGGAGGGGGTGAAAGTATAGAGGACAGGAATGAGGGGGGGGGTGAAAGTATAGGGGAAAGGAATGAGGAGGGGGTGAAAGTATAGAGGACAGGAATGAGGAGGGGGTGAAAGTATAGAGGACAGAAATGAGGCAGGGATGAACATATAGAGGACAGGAATGAGGAGGGGGTGAAAGTATAGAGGACAGGAATGAGGAGGGGGTTAAAGTATAGAGGACAGGAATGAGGAGGGGGTGAAAGTATAGAGGACAGGAATGAGGAGGGGGTGAAAGTATAGAGGACATGAATGAGGAGGGGGTGAAAGTATAGAGGGCAGAAATGAGGAGGGGGTTAAAGTATAGGGGAAAGGAATGAGAAGGGGGTGAAAGTATAGAGGACAGGAATGAGGGGGGGGGTGAAAGTATAGAGGACAGGAATGAGGAGGGGGTGAAAGTATAGAGGACAGGAATGAGGAGGGGGTGAAAGTATAGAGGACAGGAATGAGGAGGGGGTGAAAGTATAGAGGACAGGAATGAGGAGGGGGTTAAAGTATAGGGGAAAGGAATGAGGAGGGGGTGAAAGTATAGAGGACAGGAATGAGGAGGGGGTGAAAGTATAGAGGACAGGAATGAGGAGGGGGTGAAAGTATAGAGGACAGGAATGAGGGGGGGGGGGGGGGGGGGGTGAAAGTATAGAGGACAGGAATGAGGAGGGGGTGAAAGTATAGAGGACAGGAATGAGGGGGGGGGTGAAAGTATAGAGGACAGGAATGAGGAGGGGGTGAAAGTATAGAGGACAGGAATGAGGAGGGGGTGAAAGTATAGGGGAAAGGAATGAGGAGGGGGTGAAAGTATAGAGGACAGGAATGAGGAGGGGGTTAAAGTATAGGGGAAAGGCATGAGGAGGGGGTGAAAGTATAGAGGACAGGAATGAGGAGGGGGTGAAAGTATAGAGGACAGGAATGAGGAGGGGGTGAAAGTATAGGGGAAAGGAATGAGGAGGGGGTTAAAGTATAGGGGACAGGAATGAGGGGGGGGGGGGTGAAAGTATAGGGGAAAGGAATGAGGAGGGGGTGAAAGTATAGAGGACAGGAATGAGGAGGGGGTGAAAGTATAGAGGAAAGGAATGAGGAGGGGATGAAAGTATAGAGGACAGGAATGAGGAGGGGGTGAAAGTATAGGGGAAAGGAATGAGGAGGGGATGAAAGTATAGAGGACAGGAATGAGGAGGGGGTGAAAGTATAGGGGAAAGGAATGAGGAGGGGGTGAAAGTATAGAGGACAGGAATGAGGAGGGGGTGAAAGTATAGGGGAAAGGAATGAGGAGGGGGTTAAAGTATAGAGGACAGGAATGAGGAGGGGGTGAAAGTAGAGGACAGGAATGAGGAGGGGGTGAAAGTATAGAGGACAGGAATGAGGAGGGGGTGAAAGTATAGAGGACAGGAATGAGGAGGGGGTGAAAGTATAGGGGAAAGGAATGAGGAGGGGGTGAAAGTATAGAGGGCAGAAATGAGGGGGGGGGGGTGAAAGTATAGAGGACAGGAATGAGGAGGGGGTGAAAGTATAGAGGACAGGAATGAGGAGGGGGTGAAAGTATAGAGGACAGGAATGAGGAGGGGGTTAAAGTATAGAGGACAGGAATGAGGAGGGGGTTAAAGTATAGAGGACAGGAATGAGGGGGGGGTTAAAGTATAGGGCAAAGGAATGAGGAGGGGGTGAAAGTATAGAGGACAGGAATGAGGAGGGGGTGAAAGTATAGGGGAAAGGAATGAGGAGGGGGTGAAAGTATAGAGGACAGGAATGAGGAGGGGGTGAAAGTATAGAGGACAGGAATGAGGAGGGGGTGAAAGTATAGGGGAAAGGAATGAGGAGGGGGTGAAAGTATAGGGGAAAGGAATGAGGAGGGGGTGAAAGTATAGGGGAAAGGAATGAGGAGGGGGTGAAAGTATAGGGGAAAGGAATGAGGAGGGGGTGAAAGTATAGGGGAAAGGAATGAGGAGGGGGTTAAAGTATAGGGGAAAGGAATGAGGAGGGGGTGAAAGTATAGGGGAAAGGAATGAGGAGGGGGTGAAAGTATAGGGGACAGGAATGAGGAGGGGGTAAAAGTATAGAGGACAGGAATGAGGAGGGGGTGAAAGTATAGAGGACAGGAATGAGGAGGGGGTGAAAGTATAGAGGACAGAAATGAGGAGGGGGTGAAAGTATGGAGGACAAATGTTATGATCGATGAAAAACTGATTTCTCTTCTCCTTTCCTGCTTCCTTCAATAGAATAGTTGAATTCATTTGAAGAATGAATCATAAGCTTTTCAGTCATTATGGTTGACCAGTTGTACTGTACCAAGTACTGTTTGCCCTATGTGCCAACAACTGTACTGTAATTGTGGACTGTAATTGTGTCGTTAGGCTAATATTACATTAGTGTGATATGGATGTATGCTACATGTATTTCTTTCATAATAAATGTTTTAAGTGTAAGAATATTTTTCTATGTCAATATATGGTTATTGTACTTGAGCACAGGTCACACAGGTACATTTGAGCAAAGGCCTAGGCTTTTCCAAAAGATGCAGTTTATTTTGTTTATTACTATCTAGAAACATCTGTTGAGGTTAGAAAAGCCTTTCAAAGTGTTGACTTTATAAGTATTTCAGTAATGTAAACTGTGTCAGCTAATTACCCTGTCCTGTCTAAAAATATCCTCATCTGTAGATCTTATACCTGCCAAGCAGTAAGTCTGCATAGTTTCAGCTCGAGGGGTTGTTTGTCTCTCAGTGGTGGAAAACTTACCCAATTGTCATACTTGAGTAAAAGTAAAGATAACTTACTAGAAAATGACTCAAGTAAAAGTGAAAGTCAGCCAGTAAAATACTACTTAAGTAAAAGTCTAAAAGTACTTGGTTTTAAATATACTTAAGTATCAAAAGTAAAAGTATAAATCATTTCAAATTCCTTATATTAAGCCAACTCGACAGCTTAATTTTCCTCATATTTTTCTGTGTGCTTTCGGTAATAATAACATGACTTACAGTAGAGGCCGTTTCTTCATGTAGGGTTGGTCCCAGTCCTACCTTCTTGTGGACATTTGAAATCCTATTTCGTAACCGTTTTAGCAGTATATGGAAACAGGTGCTGTTTTCTTTTACATTATATTGCATTCCAAAAGCAAAAGCATTGCTTTTCAAGACAAGCACTGATCTTTATCTTTATAATCCTCCTCTGTATGTATTTGAGCCAAGTGTTCAACTTAGTATTTTTTCCAATTATGATATACAGTAAGTTTTTAGCAAGGTCAGTTTACAAGAGCTTTTAAAATGCTTTGATAAAGCGAAATGATGTGAAGATAACAGTAAACAAAGCTCAAGTTCTTTCATGGCCTCCCATGTGAAACGTAGCCATTTTAGAGGGAGCATGCCCTTGCCTCTTGTTGGTTGGAAGAAGTTTATATTTTGGTTTGTGATCTCCTCACCTCTCAACTATGGTACATGATCAATGCCAAGCAGGTGGCAACAACAATCTATCAAAATCCACAATTAAAATGACACGGGGAGACGGTTATCTGCAGGTGAAAAGGAGCTTTGCGTCTCTCAAACTTAGTCTCCTCCAAATAGAGCAGTCAAAGCTTAGCCTTGCAGAAATACCGCAACATTAGGGTGGCAGGTAGCCCAGTGGTTAGAGTGTTGCCACATAATGGTCGACCCTGGCGGTGACTGCACTCTCTGAAGGTGTCTCAGAGGGAGTTGGGATATGAAAGAAAAAAAACATTTCCAATTCATACATGCGTATAATACACACTTGTCCATGTGTGAAATAAGACAAATATAAGCACCCACCAACAAAGTCCATAAAAACTCCACCACACAGGGTCAAGGAGTCAAAAGCTAAATGATTAGCGCTCCTCTCTCGTTTTAACGCTGCCATTAAACAATCAGAGGAATGAGCGCTCGCTGACAATTTACTGCCTTGTCAGTGTGCAATTAGAAAGCAGTTCGTAGAGGCCTCTCAACCTGCAACTGTGTGTAATAGATGGGGAAGACAGCACGTTGGGAAGATTATATATGGGCACGAACAGCGCCACTGCTTAGGGAGTATGAAGTACATATACGTAAATGTACTGTAAAGGTTGTTGATTGAAGGGATAGCATAGCACAATGCAAAGTGTTATGACTGTGTTGCTGCATGCGTGTGGTCCTTGATGAATAGGTTAGGTTCCCATTGCAATTTCAAAAAGGGTAGGTTGTTGGCTTAGTTCAGATAGATGACTGACATCTTCTCCAGATCATCTAGATGGTTACTGAGTAAGGTGAAGGGCACGTAGCCATTGGTAATGAGTAGGAATGAAAAATGCATTGGGACTTATCGGAAGAAAGAAAATAAATTATTCATGTTTTATTGTCACATAAACAGGATAGGTGCAGTGAAATGTGCTGTTATACAGGGTCAGCCATGGTAGTACGGTGCCCCTGGAGCAAATGAGGGTAGATCTTCCACCTTGTCGGCTCGGGTACTCGAACCAGCGACCTTTCGATTACTCGCCCAACGATCTAACAGCTAGGCTAACTGCCGCTAGGCTACCTCCCCTCCCTCTAACACTCTGGGCTGTTTACACAAGTGAAAAGGTGACAGGTATAATTTTTTTGTGCCTCAAAAGCCAATTAGTCTTTCAGCGCAGAGGGTTCCAGAGCTTTCTGGTTTAATCCAGCCAGCCTAGGGAGAAACACATCCTCCGCTGCCTGACCTGGAGGGAGCCAGAGTGGAGTGTAGAGGTAGAGAGGTGGAGGGTAGCAGGGGGTGCTGGAGGGCACTGTGGTATGGCGGTTAAGCGGTGCATCTCGTGCAAGCCCTCTGCGTGAGTACGCTGTTTGGCTCCTCTTTCGTGTTTAGACAGAAAGAAAAAGGGGGGAAGGGGTGGAACCGCTGCCAAGAAGGCAGCAGCACTGTATTGTAGGTGAGCCTGCTGCAGAGTGCAGAGAGAGGGGGAGATCAGAGATACGATTGAGCCTCTCCAGAGAGGAAAAAATCCTCACTGTTGAATGGGGGCAGCGTCATAACATGGTGAGTGATAACAGACAGCTAAAGCGTTTAGAATGGGGATCAATCCTTCCCCTCTCTTTATTCTTCTATAGGCCTTGGGTGGTGGTGGTGTTGTGGCCCTTGTGGAGGGAGGGCTATAGTGTGAAGGGCCAGACCAGAGAGAGACAGATCTGTGTAAGCTGTTACTGACAGACTCTGGCTACATTAACAGCTGGGCTATGAGAACTAACAAGGCCACACCATTGTCGAGGGAGGGATCAGATAAACATCTCATTGCATATCCACCCCACGCACCAACCAATAATGTCAAACTAGGTAGGCTTGGAACGGAGGCTAGATAAAGCCCAACTCTGCTGGTTGTGTTTCATGAGTTTGAGAGGAATTCTGTCAGTCTTACAAAACGTTATATAGTCAAATACAGTATATCTCTGACATGGTAAGCAAGGCCAACATATCATATCCTATGGGAACAACACAGTTTCTCTTTTGAACTTGTTCTGCTACAGAGAACAGTGCAGTCGTACTGTAGGTTGTTTATTCTCAGTCATGTCCTTGTCACAGACCCTTACACCTCATTCACAGCTTAGCTGAGAGCCATCAAACTCAGTGAACCAAGGAGAATATTTCAGTTGAATTATTACAGAAATGTACTTTTGTCAGTTGCTATGGCCGCTTTGTTTGAGTCATAGTTTGTACAATGTTAGTTATTATAGCCTTGATTGCAAGGCCCAAAGGCAGCATGATAAATTAACATTGTATTTCAATGGCTGCAATTTCACCTTTACCAAGTATCTCTAGATGTACAGTATCTCTTCACAGTTGCCAGATCTGTACCCACTCACATCCTTTGCCAATTACCTCTTCATACATAAGATGCTCATCAATGACGAACATCCACTGTGCAATTAGATGAGATATTGTAATGAAGAAATCTGTCCAGAGAATCCTACATTGTTATCCAATGCAATGATTACATCAACGGCTGAACTTTCTCATATGAACTATATTGTTCCCCATAAACTGTAACTTTCTGTCCCACATTATGACAGAGAAAAGCACAGTTACATTGTGTTCGCTACAGAGTCATAAGGACTCACTAAGAGCAATAACATATTATGTTATTCATAAACACATTCTCAGTGCACACCTGACACAGGTAATGAAGAATAGTAGGCATTGGATTATCCTTAAGCATTGTTGATTAAAAACGTGATAGACAGTTATGTCAGATACAGTTGCTACCTCAGTTTCACAAGATACACTAGGTTCACTGTCACCTGTGGATAACCTTACTTCACTCCCTCCTAACTTTAATTGACAGTCTTGATACATTTTCTGTTGCCATCTGTTTGGCAGGCTGTGTACCCAAGCCCTGAGGAGAGGTAGAGAGGAGACCACAAAACCAAAATAGAAACAAGTTGAACGTAACAGGCCAGAACCTGCTCTTCGTCTGGCTTTGACGGCTATTTATGGTTTAATGGCATAGTGGCAGATATGTAATTATTTGTGTGTGAATTCGAACAGTTATTTTGACCATGAGAAGTTGACCGAAGCACTCTTAAGGTTATGGTACAACTGCACCATTGCACAAAAGCAGCAGACAGTTATCAGAAAGTTGTGCGAATGGGGGCAGTCAGGCATTGCAATCGACACTTAATTTATCACTTGATAACATATCAACATTTTGATTGGATTTTCCCTTACCCTCTTGTACAATTTACATTTGAATCTCTAAAGCTTCTCCTTTTTTAAATTTCAGTTCGGTGAACCTCTCAAGCTATAGCCTCTGGAAGAACAGAGGCAAGAATCAAGCGGGGACTTTTTCACAAGCATTGGTTGTTGCTTGTTTTCATGTTACTGGTCAGATGCCGTTGGTGCCACTTTGTCGACAGTTACAGAGAACAGTGTTGAGCGTGCAGTTGACCTGTGGATAACCCCTAATTATAGCTGAACAATTGACTCTTATTTCCTTCTCCAATGGTGATAACTTATACAATGCCAATTATATTCAAACTGACGGGCAGCGGAATCAAATGCAAAATGGTACCGGTGTCTATACAGACAGATGCTTGTCAAGAGGACCTATAGGAACATCGGTGGTGCTGTAGATGAGGGGAATGTAGGCCACATTGTCTTCAGTTAGTACTCACTACAAAGTATTTGACACCAACTCGTCTGTTATGAACATTTGCATTTTATTCACTATAAAGAACTGGGAGCCTTGCCACAGACTTGAATGTAGCAATTATGTCAACTGTCAATCACTGAAGTGTTTCACTTTGCAGTGTTGTGAATTCAAGGCAAGAGAAAGCCATCCATTTTCACACCACACATCTTCCTTCCCCCAAGTGCTACACAATCAGATGAACCTCCTCACCTTTGTTTGTGTAACGAGACTCACCACACGCTGTCTCCAATGTCTGGAAGGCAGCCAAGGAATGTCAGGCTTTTAATCTCTTCTCTGATAGTTACCCCGAACTACATTTACTTTATAGTTTTGTTAGTGTACATCTGGGGTGTGTTTGATGTCATGAACACTGACTGTCTATGGTTATGGAAGGATCCATTATCTGAGAAGTTGACGGTAGCGTGAGGCCATGGTCTGATGCTCTGTGCCCAAAACAGAATCACTGTGTGGGATCTGAAAGATGGTTTGGGATAGCCCATTTTTTGTCATGTGATTTGATTTTGCATACTTACAGTGCATGTAGTTGAGACACTCACAGCAAAACATACATACTGTATCTATCATGTAAAGCGCTGAAAGATGCACAGTGATCTTTATTAATCATTTATTGAGTCCAATAGTGATGTAAGATTCCGTCTTAAACACGTAGGGACGGTTTCCTAGACACAGATTAAGCATAGCGCTTGACTCAAAATCATGCTTAATGGAGATTCTCCAGTGAAAGTGCTATTTAGTCCAGGACAAGTTAATCTGTGTCTGGGAAACCAGCCCCTAAAGTTGGACTGGCTGACAACAGTGACTTATCCATGCATACAGACATGCCCACACCTTCTTCTCAACTTCAACTGACACACCATCTCTGTCTCCATTAGTGTGGCTGTGATTTATATGATGTCTGTGCAAACAAAGGTCCTGACCCCGACGCATCGCGTGTATTCACCTGAGAAAATGACTATTTACGGTGAGGCTGTTAAAAAGTATTTGAAAGGTGTTAGCAAGGCTTAGCCTGCCTCAGCGGTGCTCAACTTGTTTGGCCTGTAAAAGCCATTCTGCTCCGGGCCTCTTTCTTCCGTGCAGACGAAGAGAGGGAAAGAGAGAGAGAGAAAAAACAGCACTGTGATGGGATCCCCCTTCAGGTGAAGTGCTTTGCTTAGATAATATCACTGTTCCTACATCTACAGAACCTGTTTGGGTTATTTTCAAATAAGAGAAAAGGAGAGGGGGTGAGGAGCAGGGAGGGGGGAGGGGGAGGGAAAAGTGAGCGCGTCAACAACAAAGGAGACCTGCGTGCAAACAGAAGGAGGAACTCCCTTTAGGTGAGTGCCTGGAAACATGGGCTTTGCACGAAACCCTTTATACAGGTTGACTGGAGAGCACACCTTTTTCTTTGGAGGACAGGCAGTTGTCATTTTATAAGTCTGATTTTAATCTCAGTAGTTTCACTGAGAATCATAATGATTATGATGATGATTATAATGACTTTAAGTTTTTGTTTGGTTGCTATACAGTAGTAGTTGAGGTTGTTGTCATTGGTAAGCACTTTGTCCTTTGAACTTGGTTGACCAGACTGTCACTAAGAATTGTTCTTTATTTTTTTATTTTTTTATTTAACCTTTATTTAAGTAGGCAAGTCAGTTAAGAACAAATTCTTATTTACAATGACGGCCTGCACCGGCCAAACCCGGACTACGCTGGTCCAATTGTGCACCACCCTGTGACTCCCAATCACGGCCGGTTGTGATACAGAAACACCACCAGAAAGATTAGATTACAAACCTTCGATTCTATGACCACTATTTTGCATTGTGTCTTTATCTTTGTCTCTGTGTTCGTATGTGTTTATGTTTCATTGTATTTATGTAAATGAGTTAGTGGCCATTAATGACTTTTTTGATCTTTTGATCTATAACAGAAATGAAAGTTAGGCCTGTTACTGGTGGTGTGGTCCTTGCAGGCACCATAAACAGATCTCCCAGGTGGTCCGGGTGTGAGTGTGTGTCTGTGTGTGTGTCTGTGTCTGTATATAACGTGAGAGGGTGTGAGGAGGCAGTCTGTGTGCGGGGGACAGCCAGGCTCTTATTGATGGTGGTGCGCTCAGCGGAGCCAAATCCAAACTGACAGCTGAGTTTAATGATATTTATTTCCAGGCCACGCACTCCCAGACCTGTTCTGGATCTGGAGCTGTGCTAGGGGCCTGAGCTCAGCACAATGTGCCTGCGGCGTCTAGTCTTGTGTATGTTTGCCTCTGTGTCTGTGTTGGGGCTTATGTTTACGCCATGTGTGATTTGTGTGTGTATGTGGTTGTGTATGTTTGAATGTTTGTGCGCGTGTTCTCGTTTGAAGCTTACATGTGTGTATGTCCGTGTGTGTGTATGTGCATTTGTGTGCTTTTTTGATATGTGCATGTGTGTGTGTATCTGCACGTCTCGAGGTGTGTGTAAAGTATGTGCATCCGTGTGTTTCCTTTGGTACAGTATGTTTACCCTCACCTCTATGTTTCTGTATGTTGTACAAGAGCGTGAATCAATTCACTACATGAATGTACCCAGACTGTCTACGTAAATGATCCTGCTACTAGCTGCCAGCCAGGGCAGATTTACTCTCTGTTCTACACCCTGTCCATCTTCTATCCCTGGGCCAGGCCTTCCAGCAGAGTTCTCTTTGACAGCGCTCTCTTCAAGATCTCCACAGTTAACCCAGACATAACACGTCCTCCTAATCCACCACCACCACCCTGCCATGCTTCCTTGCATTGGAACCACACTGACTGAAGCAGCATTGGTTGAGTGCAATATTCTTCGTTCCTGGTCCTGGGAACCCACAGGGTGTGCAGGGTTTTGTTCCACCCCAGTACTAACACACCCGAACAAAATCCTGCGCAGCCTGTGGGTCCCCAGGTGTTTAGAGTATCACTGTCATGTTTGTCACTTTCGTTCAAGGAAATTATGTCAGAGCTACAGTCACAGTAAACCATTGGTACACAATAGCCTCACCTATTATCTTGTTTCTTGTCATTTTACCTATACAGTACATTATGCTTTATGGTGAGTTATAGGGTATACGTTTACAAAGCAGTCAATGATGGGAGAGTATCACACATTGGTATCACACAGCAATTAAGTTACATCAGAGGTCATGTAATGTCACTATTATAATTGGCGACTTCATGGATTAATGTGTGTAGGTGTATTCCAGCATAGGCCCTTTAGCACTGATGTGATGCAAAACGTCTTTCAGCCTCATTAAACAGGCTTTTCCTTCCTCACAACCCACACCACTCATTGTTTCCATTGGTGGATTTGAATATCTCATTGACTAGATCATTAGACCTCCATGTTCAGACTGGGATGAGTCTCTATTGTTTGTGTGGTTATTTCACTGGCTATTTCATTTAGCTAGCCTAGTAGCTAATGGAACTAGCATCTAATTCTAGAAACTAAAGCTAGTCTACTCTGCCCACAGACTTGTATCATTAAACAATATTGTAACCAGGGGTTGGAACCCAAATTATTTTCCAATCGTTTCGTTCTGAACAGTACCATCATTGTCTTTGTTCCGTTCCACTGTTCTGACCAGCAAAATAAAGTTCTGAAGTGGTTCAAACCCAAAAAAGGTAATGGTTCATTCCTTTCTGTTCCTTTTTAAATCATTGAAATCGTTTTTTGTTGTTGTTGTGCTATGGAGAGGGGATTATCTCATGCAAGCTGTAGTTATTTACATGCATTGGACAGACAAGTGTAGTGCGCAAAATGAGAGAGTGGGTGGAGGAGGAGCTTGGCTTGAAGTGCTTGGCATCTTGCTATGACATGCATAATCTGAATTAGGCCCAAAGAATTATACTTACGGAGGAGCGGCTTCTATGACGGAACTTTGAATGTCTTTGAAATTCAGAGAGTTGGCATAACGTTGGACCAGAGCTAGCTAGCTAGCTAACAAGCTTGTGTGTGCAGAGCGGCATCAGAATAAAATTTTAAAAAACGTCTTATTTATTTGTAGTAAATAAAACCAACGTGAAACGTGGTAACTATAGTATCCTTAACTGTCATTGAAAAAGTGAATCCGTTATTCTCTAATAAATAATTTCTGAGTCATGCTTGTAATATCAGTAGGCTATGCTTCATAAGGGAAGAGGCAGGTAGCCTACACATGCAAATACACTGGCAAAGATTTTCAGCTGGCAGGCAGACACTGGAAAAGGGTCTTTGTTGCATTTTTTTTGTGTGACTGGAACTTAAAAATAACATTGTTAACCTGTTAGGCGGGCTGTCCCGATATCGGTACAACATCCAACTCAATTGTAGGGCGCGAAATTCAAAATCTATTTTTTAAAAATATTTAACTTTCACATATTAACAAGTCCAATACAGCATTTGAAAGATAAACATCTTGTCAATCCAGCCAACATGTCCGATTTTTTAAATGTTTTACAGAGAAAACACCACATATATTTATGTTAGCTCACCACCAAATAAAAAAGTGGACAGACACGTATGATTATGATTATGATGTATGAATTATGATTCAAGTAGCATGCACAAGCCAGCCTAAATAACCTAGACCCAACCTAAAGAACCTAGAAAAAACTACCTCAGATGACAGTCCTATAACATGTTACACAATAAATCTATGTTTTGTTCATAAAATGTGCATATTTTAGCTATAAATCAGTTTTACATTACTGCTCCCATCATTGCTACAGCATAGCTACAGTCTGAAATCACACGGGAGTAGCCAGAGAAAATACAGACACCAACGTCAACTACTAATTACACCTCATAAAACATTTCAGAAAAACATATGGTGGATAGCTAATGAAAGACAGATATCGTGTGAATAGAGCCAATATTTCCGATTTTTGAAGTGTTTTACAGCGAAAACACAATATATCGTTATATTAGCTAACAACATTAGCTAGCATACGGCAGCATTGATTCTAGTCAAGCGCTAGCATAGCACAGTTCGACAGATATATGAAAAAGCATCCCAAATTGGGTCCTTATCTTTGTTGATATTCCATCAGAATGTTGTAACGGGGTCCATTGTCCAGTACAGTCTTTAGTTGGGTTCCAGAACCAACTATTTCCCTCTTGGTTTAGCAAGCACAATGGCCGTGCGGCGCTAACCTCTCCTTCTTCAAAAAATTCTTCCAAAGCATCACGTCTAAAGTCCAGAATAAATTGCAATAATATAATTAAAGTATATTGAAAAAACATACTTTAGGATGATTTTGTGACATGTATCAAATAATATCGTAGCCAGAGATCATATTCACCTTTATCGAGCGTCTTCCAGGAGCCGAGTCCAGATTCTGCCTCCCGCCCGGAATTTTTTTTTAACTGCGCAGGTCTCACAAGAAGATGTACTATTCAGTCCCTGGAAGAGATATTCGACTCCTTTCAACTCTCACTTCCGCATTACACCCAGATGAAGGCGTATGACGTGTTTCTACGGTCCTAAGTGTCATGACCTTTTATAGACAAGGTCTTAAAGAGAGACATCGCATTTTGGAAATCTCAATTCTGGATAGGAAATGGGCTGTAAAAATAGTTCTGTTCAACTTAGAGAAATAATTCAAACGTTTTTAGAAACTATAGACTGTTTTCTATCCAATAATAGTAAATATATGCATATTGGAATATCAAAAATTTCTTAAGAGGCCGTTTGAAAATGTGCGCATATTTTCCAGTTTTTTCAATATTCACCCTGCAGCCTGAAGAGGTTAACCAGTTCCCATGCTTTTAAAAGAACAGTTCTGTTCCGGAACAGTATAGATCACTTCAGTTCCTGGTTCTGATTCTGTTCCTCAAAACATTTAATAATTTTCCGGTTTACGGTTCTGTTCCCCGAACCGGTTCCAATCCCCTGTATTAGACTTCAAAAAGACTCTGGGTTGATCTGTTCGTGAACAGTATACTTGTGTGTGTGCATGCGCATGCGCACGTGTGTGTGTGTGTGTGTGTGTGTGTGTGTGTGTGTGTGTGTGTGTGTGTGTGTGTGTGTGTGTGTGTGTGTGTGTGTGTGTGTGTGTGCATGCGTGCGTGTGTGTGTGTGTAGCTAGCTAACTTCCTGGAGAATTTATCCAGGGTAGGTCACAGTCATAGAAAGGCAGACATTGGTGTTTTTATGAATAGCTGTAGATATGATGACATGTAAGTCGACTAAAACTACACCTAGTATGCAGAGCATGCAGGAGATTGAAATGCAATATGTTGTTTTGTACGCTTACATATCAGTGTATGCGTGTGTAGATTTTTAATTGTTTGTGAATAGACCATAATGTTTCAGTCTGGGTGTGTTTGTGTCGCTTCACACCTGAGCAATGTTTCTGTGGTTGTTTTTGGTTGTCTAAAAATAACTGTAAATTGTATTGTTAGTTGCTGAAAGAATCCTCCCTCCCTACTCTCTAGCCCTCTAACACTGATATATGATTTACTAAACTGTATGTTGGGCGATTACCGTTGTCAGGTTACAAACGTCATCACGAACGTCAGTGAAAGGAATGCCACCACGCAACAATGTGATGCAGACTCTGCCTCATGCCTCAACCTGGGTCTCCTCTTTGGTTGGCTTGGTCATGGACTGTGGTAATATGATATTATGGAAACAATGCAAAGCCATAACTCATGTAAAGTATTATATCTAACTACCACTTGTACTCTTCTCTATTGTGAAAAGATACCTGCAAGCTGCTTGTTCTGAATAGAAATGTGGCAATGATCCAATGATAACAGTTTTGAAAATATGCTTTCTAGTCTAGTGTATGATGACAATTGACAAACATATCATATCAATCCATTGATTGAAGCAAACTGAGAAGTTAATTGCAGTGTATGTCAAATTTCTACTTGAAAGATGTAAAATACAAGTGTATGCAAATAAAAGCTTGAAATGTTTCACTACCAGTGATACTCTCTGGCTGTCACGTGTCACATGTATCACAGCTCATGACTAGACCCACCACTGCTTGGATACTGCAGATTATGATGGATTGGTTAACTCACTGATTGATTGATTGACAGATGTTGATTATTTAAAGGTCCAATGCAGACTTTTTTTATCTCAATATGAAATAATTTCTGGGTAACAATTAAATACCTTACTAAAATTGTCAAAAAATAAACAAAAATAGCATCTTAGTAAAGAGCAATATCTCAAGAAAAAAATGTAAGTATGACTGTCTGGTAGTGTTCTGAGTGGGGAGGGGAAAACTGAAACTTGGAACTCTCTTTCAAATTGCTCCCAAGTGGCACAGCGTTCTAAGGCACTGTATCTCAGTGCTTGAGGTGTCACTACAGACACCCTTGTTCAAATCCAGGTTGTATCACAACTGGCCATGATTGGGAGTCCCGTAGGGTGGCGCACAATTGGCCCAGCGTCGTCCCGGTTTGGTTAGTATAGGCCGTCATTGTAAATAAGAATTTGTTCTTAACTGACTTGCCTAGTTAAATAAAGGTAAAAAAAAAAATACAAGTGTGATGACACCAGGCAGGCCAAAACTCCATCCCACCAAAACAGGCTGATATTTCAGGCAGTCTTTTCAAACAGCTCTTACACTAAAAGCGCATCATCATAATTTTCACAGTTTCACAGTATTATTCCATTCTCATAGTGTGGAAATATATATAAAACACAGGGAAATCATGTTGTTGACTGCACTGGGCCTTTAAAAAGCACTGCACATATGGATACAGTGCCTAGTTCAAAATATCATAATGTTACAACTAACTTCCATTATGATCCTCTGACTAGTTTGATGTGGTACCTCTCTGCCCGGGAGAGGTGTAGTTATCCACAACAGAGTGACAGATACATTGGCATCCCTGTTACTTGACTACACCAAAAGACACTTACAAAGATAAACATGAAGGAAACCTCTGAAACATCACAAACATGCTGAGCGTGCTTTAAAAACAAAAATTTACACACATGCTTATCTGTGACAACGTGGATTGGTGATCTACGCTCGCATAAACTATCTCAGTGGTCTTGTGTCGTGTGGAAAACACAGGTTCGATACTTGATCCCTCAGCAAATATCCTGAACTGTGAAAATCTAAATGTCCCTCTTATGCTCCTGGTTTCATTTTCTCTTTTCCCCCTCTCTTCCACTAAATTAAAGGGAATATTATCGGAAAGCATTTAAGTAGATGAGGAATCGTTTAAGATATGGACCTCTCTACATTTTACCACATACCAAGAAATGTGCTTTATAATTATCACACTGTCATTCTTAGTTATTGCCCCTCTCCTACTAAAAATGAATTTTTTGGTGTGTGGAAATCCCAGCGTGAAAAGAATGCTAACAATGTCAGCGATGTGATTTCTCCACTGTTTACCATGGCTTTAGATATCAGTGATCATCCGGATAAGAGAACACGCATTCTGTGTTTGATCTGTCTAGACAGTATGTCACCTGCTGTGTTTATGGAGATGGGCATAATTTCGATGGCTAGATATTTCCCTTATATGGCATTGCCACTTCTACTATCTTAAATGCTAACTGCTGTTTTGTATTCTGAGAATGCTAACTAATCTCCAAGGGGACCTGTCAGTAGCTGGCCTGGCCGTCTGGTTGGCGTGGCTTCCTGACTGTGTCTGTGGGACTGTTGCGTAATCAGCCTTCCTACTCCTCCATGGTCGGCCATAAAGGTGCGTGAGAGAGCCTGTTCTACCCCAGTTAATGAATCATTCTCTAGCCATCAGATACTGCGTCATCAGATAAAACGGCATAAATCAGTTGTCTATATAAACATTGGCGATAAAGGATCGGAGAACATGAGAGCTACTTGAAGAACACAGCAGAGCTCTGATAAGTCACTCTAGATCAGACTCAAATCAGGCCACGCTACAGTAGTGTGCCTAGTAGAAGATGGTTCTGTGGAATGTCTTTACCCCACACCCTCATCTCTCTCACCAATGATTGTGTCAAATGGAGAATCCCTTAAATTGTAGAATATTCTGCAGACCAATATACTGTGGTATCAGGAGGTCCTCAAGTGAGGATTATCATTATTGCTTTTGAAGTGCAAGATTGAGATATTGTTGTGTTTGAAACACCTGCCAAATACCTGCCTGCCTCCCTATCAGCACTCATATTTAGGAGAGGGAGAACGTGAAGGAGGGAGTGCTGCCTCTACGCTGACAGAAACAAGCTGAGACACAAACAGTGATCTCACCCAGGGCCAACCCAGCCTCTCTTCATGCTAAAATACTGTACAGGCAAGGAACAGCCCTGTCAGCCTTTTTGTTGTTGTTTTTTACCCCCTTTTTCTTCGATCTTGTCTGTCTCATCCCCAACGGGCTCGGGAGAGGTGAAGGTGGTGTCATGCGTCCTCTGAAACATGACCCGCCTAATCGCGCTCCTTAAAACCTGCCAGCTTAACCCGGAAGCCAGCCACACCAATTAGTCGGAGGAAACACCGTTCAACTGGCGACCGGGGTCAGCCTGCAGGCACCTGGCTCGCCACAAGGAGTCGCTAGAGCGCGATAAGCCATGTAAAGCCCCACCAGCCAAACCCTCCCCTAACCTGGACGACGCTGGGCCAATTGTGCGCGGTCCTATGGGACTCCGGTTGTGGCACAGCACGGGAATGCCTTAGACCGCTGCGCCACTTGGGAGGCCCATGAAACTTGTTTTCAAAAGAGGAATCCCAGGAAACACAGACCTATAAACAATTGTTATGATCATGTCATTATTAATGATTAATATTTGTGTCATTCATATTGGGAATCACAGCACTGACCATAAAACACAAATAGCTTCAACAACCTGGGATGTTTTTCCTGAAAACTTCGTAGCACTAAGATTGTGCAATGGACTTGAGATGATCTTAGTGCTATGGAGCTTTTGGGAAACTCATCCCTGTACATCATTCCCTATTATTTCATTAGAACAAAAGCAGCTGACCCTCTTCATGCTTCCCTTCGGTCTCAGTCTGTTATTTCCAGTCTAGTTGTGGTAAAAGATACAGTGAAAGCTGGTCACATCCAGTCACCTGTCCCTGGCTTTGGCCCTGGCCTGCTGTTTCTAATCAGGAAAGTTAATGTCCAGCCACTGAGCTAGGGACCATGGAGCGCTACCTTTTCCAGGAAGTTGGCCTGGCAATGGGACAGCCCGCCTGCGACTGAGAGAGGATGTTTTCTTTTCTACACCCTCTGTTTGTCAGGTCTGGACTGGAAGGGGGGTTACGTGGGTGTTGGAGTGGGCCTGGGTAAATTGGGATTTCTATTTCAGTCTCTGCGATGGAGGGAGGGTGGGAGGAAGGGAGGGTCCCTTTCTAGGAGGGCTTTGGTCCGTCTCTTACCTTTGATCGAGCCTGTGACATCAGAGGTGAAGGAAGGGCACCAGAGCAAGCCAGGAGAATGGAAAGGAAGTCTTGCCCTTGTGATGTCACAGCGTCATCACTGATCCTTGCCCCTCTCAACCTCCCTAACAACCTCCTTTGCTCCCTGTTTCTTGAAATTGTACCCATTTTTGATCAAGAGCATCAAACCCCGTACTCGTAGGGGATGTTTGTTGTCGTAGTTTCGGTTGTTTGACTGACAGAAGCTGTCAGAGGGGGACTGCTCTACAACCTCACCTTCATTGTAAATTGGTGGTGTCTTTGTCCTTGTTCATTCAAGGTAATTAGCACCTACACGTTCTCTAACATACCTAACCTTACAACGTTAACAGAAGTGTTCCTCAGAAAGACAGCTTCTAATATATAACGCTTTAGATGATCTTGGAACCCAATCAAGAAGTGTGAAGTGCTCTCTGTGTACACAATGCAGGGTCAGAGTCAAAGAGGCAGGCGTGATGAAAGCACTTCCCGTCGACTGACCTCATGTCATTCCAGGCCTGTCACGTGACAGCAGTGGGATCAAAACAAACGCTTTGTAAACTGATCTCCATTCAGTGCCGAACAGAAACCCTTTGACAACAACAGCCAACAAAACAACAAACGGCGTGGCAGAAGGGCAGAGCAACACCAGAGGAAAGACCATTGACAAATAGCTTTCTAAGTGAAAAGAGGCATAAAACAGAAATATCACATTTATATAAGTATTCAAAAACTATTTAAACAATTTTAGAATGCACTTTAGGTATGGGCTATTCTATAATCTGTGGTATGTCCATGGATGGTGAACATCATGTTGTTTTCAACTCAAAATGTTTACAATCACTGGAAATAGGTTGGTGTATTTTAAAGGCCCAGTGCAGTCAAAAACTTTTTATATATATTTCCACACTATGAGATTGGACTAATTCTGTGAAATTGTGACAATTATGATAATGCCCTTTTAGTGTAAGAGCTGTTTGAAAAGACTGCCTGACTTTTCACTCTGTTTTGGAGGGATGGAGTTTGAGCCTTTAAAACGTCTTATGGCTGGGGGCAGTATTGAGTAGCTTAGATGAATAAGGTGCCCAGAGTAAACTGCCTGCAACTCAGGCCCAGAAGCTAAGATATGCATATTATTAGTAGATTTGGATAGCAAACACTCTGAAGTTTCTAAAACTGTTTGAATGATGTCTGTGAGTATAACATAACTCATATGGCAGGCAAAAACCTGAGAAAAAATCCAACCAAGAAGTGGAAAATCTGAGGTTTGTAGGTTTTCAAGTCTTTGCCTATCCAATATACAGTGTCTATGTGGTCATATTGCACTTCCTAAGGCTTACACTAGATGTCAACAATCTTTAGAACCTTGTTTCAGGCTACTACTGTGAAGGAGGAGAGAATAAGAGCTGATTGAGTAAGAAGTCTGGCAGAAAGCGCACCCGTGAGAGGTAGCTGCGTTCCTTTTCCTTTCTAAAGACAAAGGAATTGTCAGGTTGAAACATTATTGAAGATTTATGTTAAAAACATCCTAAATATTGATTCTATACATCGTTTGACATGTTTCTACGAACTGTAATGTAATTGTTTGACTTTTCGTCTGGCCTGCGCGTCGTGAATTTGGATTTGTGAACTAAACGCGCGAACAAAAAGGAGGTATTTGGACATAAATTATGGACTTTATCGAACAAAACAAACATTTATTGTGGAACTGGGATTCCTGGGAGTGCATTTTGATGAAGATCATCAAAGGTAAGGGAATATTTATAATGCTATTTCTGACTTCTGTTGACTCCACAACATGGCGGGTATCTGTATGGCTTGTTTTGGTCTCTGAGCGCTGTACTCAGATTATAGCATGGTGTTCTTTTTCGGTAAAGCTTTTTTGAAATCTGACACAGCGGTTGCATTAAGGAGAAGTTTATCTAAAGTCCATGCATAACAGTTGTATCTTTTATCAATGTTTATTATGAGTATTTCTGTAAATTGATGTGGCTCTCTGCAAAATCACCGGATGTTTTGGAAGCAAAACATCACTGAACATAACGCACCAATGTAAACTGAGATTTTTGGATATAAATATGAACTTTATCGAACAAAACATACATGTATTGTGTAACATGAAGTCCTATGAGTGTCATCTGATGAAGATCATCAAAGGTTTGTGATTCATTTTATCTCTATTTCTGCTTTTTGTGACTCCTCTCTTTGGCTGGAAAAATGGCTGTGTTTTTCTGTGACTAGGTGCTGACCTAACATAATCGCATGGTATGCTTTCGTCATAAAGCATTTTTGAAATCGGACACTGTGGTGGGATTAACAACAAGTTTATCTTTAAAATGGTGTAAAATACTTGTATGTTTGAGGAATTTAAATTATGAGATTTCTGTTGTTTGAATTTGGCGCCCTGCACTTTCACTGGCTGTTGTCATATCGATCCTGTTAACGGGATCTCAGCCATAAGAAGTTAATGGTGACATCACCAGGTTTTTATTTTTCCCTCGCTCTACTTTTATCATTGAACTTTTTCAGCCCGGATGCGTTATCTGGGCGTGGTTCTACAGGACCTCCACCAGCCGAAGCGAAGGAGTAACATTAACATTATGCCTTCTAATTGCAGTCGCTGTACTCATAATATACAGGAGAACGATATGGCGAGGGTTGCTGTGCTGCAAGCCCAGCTTCAGACGCAATGGTTACGAAAGGGTCATTTAAGTGAAGGATGAAACAGCGTCTGTGCCACCAATAAGTACAGATAGTAGTATAAATTCCCTCGCACAGTCCCCGCAGCCGGCCATTTTTCTCATAGCTTCTGGAAGGAAATGCTGTAGGAATGCTCAACCGGCGTCGCTTATTCAGCCGACAGAAACTTTCAACCGGTTCTCCCCATTGAGCAACGGGTCGGAGTCAGAGGCCAAGCCTTCTCTGGTCTCTCCTCCTCCCATTACGGGGTCTGAGACGCCGAAGCCTCCCACCATTAGCTCTAACAAATTGAAAACCCTAGTCATTGCGACTCCATTACCCGCAGTATTAGACTTAAAACGAATCATCCAGCGATCATACACTGTTTACCAGGGGGCAGGGCTACCGATGTTAAGGTTAATCTGAAGATGGTGCTGGCTAAAACTAAAACTGGCGAGTGTAGAGAGTATAGGGAAATTGTTATCCACGTCGGCACCAACGGTGTTAGGAAGAAACGGTCAGAGGTCAACAAGCGCAACATAGCTTCAGCGTGTAAATCAGCTAGAAAGATGTGTCGGATCGAGTAATTGTCTCTGGCCCCCTCCCAGCTACGGGGAATGATGAGCTTTACAGCAGAGTCTCACAACTCAATCGCTGGTTGAAAACTGTTTTCTGCCCCTCTCAAAAGATAGAATTTGTAGATAATTGGCCCTCTTTCTGGGACTCACCCACAAGTGATGGACTCCATCCTAGCTGGAGGGGTGCTCTAATCTTATCTACGAACATAGACAGGGCTCTAACTCCACTAGCTCCACAATGAGATAGCCAGCCTGCCAGCTTAGTGGAGACTGCCACTAGCACAGTCAGTGAAGTCAGCTCAGCTATCCCTATTGAGACCGTGTCTGTGCCTCGATCTAGGTTGGGAAAAACTAAACATGACGATGTTCGCCTTAGCAATCTCACTGGAATAAAGACCTCCATTCCTGTCATTATTGAAAGAGGTTGTGATATCTCACATCTCAAAATAGGGTAACATAATGTTAGATCCCTCACTTCCAATGCAGTTATAGTCAATTAACTAATCACTGATCATAATCTTGATGTGATTGGCCTGACTGAAACATAGCTTAAGCCTGATGAATTTACTGTGTTAAATGAGCCCTCACCTCCTGGTTACACTAGTGACCATATCCCCCGCGCATCCCGCAAAGGCGGAGGTGTTGCTAACATTTATGATAGCAAATTTCAATTTACAAAAACAAAAACAAATGACTGTGTTTTCGTCTTTTGAGCTTCTAGTCATGAAATCTATGCAGCCTACTCAGTCACTTTTTATAGCTACTGTTTACAGGCCTCCTGGGCCATATACAGCGTTCCTCACTGAGTTCCCTGAATGCCTACCGGACCTTGTGGTCATGGCAGATAATATTCCAATTTTTGGTGACTTTAATATTCACATGGAGAAGTCCACAGACGCACTCCAAAAGGCTTTCGGAGCCATCATCGACTCGGTGGGTTTTGTCCAGCATGTTTCCGGACTTACTCACTGCCACAGTCATACTCTGGACCTAGTTTTGTCCCGTGGAATAAATGTTGTGAATCTTAATGTTTTTCCTCATAATCCTGGACTGTTGGACCACCCTTTTATCATGGTTGCAATCGCAACAAATAATCTGCTCAGACCCCAACCAAGGATCATCAAAAGCCGGGCTATAAATTCTCTGACAACCCAAAGATATCTAGATGCCCTTCCAGACTCCCTCCGCCTACCCAAGGACGTCAGAGCATAAAAATCAGTTAACCACCTAACTGAGGAATTCAATTTAACCTTGCGTAATACCCTAGATGTAGTCGCACCCCTAAAAACAAGAAATAAATTGTCATAAGAAACTAAGAAATAAGAAACTAGAAACTAACTATACAGAAAATACCCGAGCTCTGAAGCAAGCTTCCAGAAAATTGGAACAGAAATGGCGCTACACCAAACTGGAAGTCTTCCGACTAGCTTGGAAAGACAGTACTGTGCAGTATCGAAGAGCCCTCACTGCTGCTCGATCATCCTATTTTTCCAACTTAATTGAGGAAAATAAGAACAATCCCCCCCCCCAAAAAATTATACTGTCGCAAAGCTAACTAAAAAGTAGTATTCCCTAAGAGAGGATGGCTTTCACTTCAGCAGTGATACATTCATGAACTTCTTTGACAAAAAGATCATGATCATTAGAAAGCAAATTACGGACTCCTCTTTAAATCTGCGTATTCCTCAAAAGCTCAATTGTCCTGAGTCTGCACAACACTGCCAGGACCTCGGATCAATGGAGACACTCAAGGTTTTTAATACTATATCTCTTGACACATTGATGAAAATAATAATGGCCTCTAAATCTTCAAGCTGCATACTAGACCCTATTCCAACTAAACTACTGAAAGAGCTGGTTCCTGTCCTTGGCCCTCCTATGTTGAACATAATAAACGGCTCTCTATCCACCGGATGTGTACCAAACTCACTAAAAGTGGCAGTAATAAAGCCTCTCTTGAAAAAGCCAAACCTTGACACAGAAAATATAAAAAACTATCGGTCTATATCGAATCTCCCATTCCTCTCAAAAGAAAATTGAAAAAGCTGTTGCGCAGCAACTCACTGCCTTCCTGAAGACAAACAATGTATACGAAAAGCTTCAGTCTGGAGTGATGGACTCCATCATAACACTGAGACTGCACTTGTGAAGGTGGTAAATTACCTTTTAATGGAGTCAGACCGAGGCTCTGCATCTGTCCTCGTGCTCCTAGACCTTAGCGCTGCTTTTGATACTATCGATCACCACATTCTTTTGGAGAGATGGGATACCCAAATTGGTCTACACGGACAAGTTCTGGCCTGGTTTAGATCTTATCTGTTGGAAAGATATTAGTTTGTCTCTGTAGATGGTTTGTCCTCTGACAAATCAACTGTAAATTTCAGTGTTCCTCAAGGCTCCGTTTTAGGACCACTATTGTTTTCACTATATATTTTACCTCTTGGTGATGCCATTTGGAAACATAATGTTAACTTTCACTGCTATGCGGACGACACACAGCTGTACATTTCAATGAAACATGGTGAAGCCCCAAAATTGCCCTCCCTGGAAGCCTGTGTTTCAGATATAAGGAAGTGGATGGCAGCATATTTTCTACTTTTAAACTCGGACAAAACAGAGATGCTAGTTCTAGCTCCCAAGAAACAAATTGAATCTGTTGAATCTGACAATTAATCTTGATGATTGTACAGTCGTCTCAAATAAAACTGTGAAGGACCTTGGCGTTACTCTGGACCCTGATCTCTCTTTTGATGAACATATCAAGACTGTTTCAAGGACAGCTTATTTCCATCTACGTAACATTGCAAAAAACAGAAGCTTTCTGTCCAAAAATGATGCAGAAAGATTCATCCATGCTTTTGTCACTTCTAGGTTAGACTACTGCAATGCTCTACTTTCCGTCTACCTGGATAAAGCACTAAATAAACTTCAGTTCGTGCTAAACACGGCTGCTAGAATCTTGACTAGAAACAAAAAAGTTGATCATATTACTCCAGTGCTAGCCTCTTTATACTGGCTTCCTGTTAAGGCTAGGCTGATTTCAAGGTTTTACTGCTAACCTACAAAGCATTACATGGGCTTGCTCCTACCTATCTTCCCAATTTGGTCCTGTCGTACATACCTACACGTACGCTCCAGTCACAAGACGCAGTCCTCCTTACTGTCCCTAGAATTTCTAAGCAAACAGCTGGAGGCAGGGCTTTCTCTCTCCATGTGAGAGACGCAGACTCGGTCTCGACCTTTAAGTCTTTATTGAAGACTCATCTCTTCAGTAGGTCCTATGATTGAGTGTAGTCTGGCCTAGGAGTGTGAAGGTGAACGGAAAGGCACTGGAGCAACGAACAGCCCTTGCGGGATCTGCCTGGCCGGTTCCCCTCTCTCCACTGGGATTCTCTGCCTCAAACCCTATTACAGGGCCTGAGTCACTGGCTTACTTCCATGCTTTCCCTAGGAGGGGTGCGTCACTTGAGTGGGTTGAGTCACTGACGTGATCTTCCTGTCCGGGTTGGTGCCAGAGAGTAGCAGCAGTGTAAAGGGGGTTGGGGGGGTGCAATGCAAATAGTCTGGGTAGCCATTTGATTAGATGTTCAGGAGTCTTATGTCTTGGTAGAAGCTGTTTAGATGCCTCTTGGACCTAGACTGGTACTCCGGTACCGCTTGCCGTGCAGTAGCAGAGAGAACAGTCTATGACTAGGGTGGCTGGAGTCTTTGACAATTTTTAGGGCCTTCCTCTGACACCGCCTGGTATAGAGGTCCTGGATGGCAGGAAGCTTGGCCCCAGTGATGTACTGGGTCGTTCACACTACCCTCTGTAGTGCCTTGCAGTCGGAGGCCGAGCAGTTGCCATACCAGGCAGTGATGCAACCAGTCAGGATGCTCTCGATGGTGCAGCTGTAGGACCAATAAGAAAGAGAGTTCCAAACCTCTCTGCCAGTAACCGGTAATTACCAGACTGTATATCTAACATTCCACTCCTTGCCACTCCTTGTCATTGCCAAAGAGACTGGCCTTTCGTAAATCTTCAAATGAACATTCTATCAGTCATGAGCTCGAGGAGAACAGAGGATGTATCATGATTCGATAACCCTCACAGCTATCATCAAGTCACAATGTTTATGCAAATTTCAGTGATAGGAAAATTTTCTAACTTAATTCTGAAATTTGATTGGAAACATTCTAACATTGGACATTCTGAGATAATGCATATCATTGTAAACATAAACATTGTTCTTGAGAAGAACAGAGGATGCCTGTTTATTGCATTTTTACCACCAGCCAATGTGATCACATCAAACTAGAGAAGCTCTCGCCATTCAAACCTTCCCACCAGTTTGTGATTCCTGTAGCCTATTTTATATCCAGGAAAAAAGAGCAAGATACTTATTTCCTGTAATATATTACTGAACAAAAATATAAATGCAACATGCAACATTTTCAACAATATTACTGAGTTGCAGTTCATATTTCAAGGAAATCAGTCATTTGAAATAAATGAATTAGGCCACATCTATGGATTTCACATGACTGGGCGGGGGCGCAGCCATGGGTGGCTCCCACTTGGGAGCCAGGCCCAGCCAACCAGAATGAGTTTTTCCTAACAAAATGGAATTATTACAGACAGAAATACTCAGACGATCCCGCAGGTCAAGAAGCCGGATGTGAAGGTCCTAGGCTGGCGTGGTTACAGGTGGTCTGTGGTTGTGAGGCCAGTTTCTGCCAAATTCTCTAAAACAATGTTGATAGAGAAAATTGCATTCAGTTCTCTGACAACAGCTCTGGTGGACATTCCTGCAGTCAGCATGGCAATTCCATTCTCCCTCAAAACATGAGACATCTGTGGCATTGTGTTGTGTGACAAAACCACACATTTTAGAGTGGCCTTTTATTGTCCCCAGCACAAGGTGCATCTGTGTAATGATCATGCAGTTTAGTCAGCTGACTTGTGCCACATCTGTCAGGTGAATGTATTATCTTGGCAAAGGACAAATGATCACTAACAGGGATGTAAACAAATTTGCACAAAATTTGAGAGAAATAAGCTTTTTGTGCATATGGAACATTTCTGGGATCTTTTATTTCAGCTCATGCAACATGGGACCAACACTTGACATGTTGCATTTTAATATTTGTTAAGTGTATATATAAATATATATATATACACAGTTGAAGTCAGAAGTTTACATACACTTAGGTTGGAATCATTCAAACTCGTTTTCGTCTCAGGAGGTTCCGGACTGTGGACCGTCTCAGGAGGTTCCGGACTGTTGACCTTCGTTGGAGGTTCCGGACTGTTGACCTTCGTTGGAGGTTCCGGACTGTTGACCTTCGTTGGAGGTTCCGGACTGTGGACCGTCGCCGGAAGCTCCGGACTGTGGACCGTCGCCGGAAGCTCCGGACTGTGAAACGTCGCCGGAAGCTCCGGACTGTGAAACGTCGCCGGAAGCTCCGGACTGTGAAACGTCGCCGGAAGCTCCGGACTGTGAAACGTCGCCGGAAGCTCCGGACTGTGAAACGTCGCCGGAAGCTCCGGACTGGGGACCGTCGCCGGAAGCTCCGGACTGGGGACCGTCGCCGGAAGCTCCGGACTGGGGACCGTCGCCGGAAGCTCCGGACTGGGGACCGTCGCCGGAAGCTCCGGACTGGGGATCGTCGCCTGAAGCTCCGGACTGGGGACCGTCGCCTGAAGCTCTGGACTGGGGACCGTCGCCTGAAGCTCTGGACTGGGAAGGCGCACTAGAGGCCTAGTGCGTGGAGCCGGGACAGGTGGCGCCAGACTGGTGACACGCACTTCAGGGCGAGTGCGGGGAGCAGGCACAGGACGTACCTGACTGGGGACACGCACTTTAGGGAGAGTGCGAGGAGCAGGCACAGGACGTACCTGACTGGGAATACGCACCTCAGGGAGAGTGCGGGGAGCAGGCACAGGACGTACCTGACTGGGGACACACACTTCAGGGAGAGTGCGACGAGCAGGCACAGGACGTACCTGACTGGGGACACACACTTCAGGGAGAGTGCGAGGAGCAGGCACAGGACGTACCGGAGTGGGAAGGCGCACTTGAGGGAGAATGCGAGGAGCAGACACAGAACGTACCGGACTGGGGACACGCACTTCAGGGAGAGTGTGAGGAGGAGACACATGACGTACCGGACTGGAGAGGTGCACTTGAGTCCAGAAGCGTGGAACCGGCACAGGTTGCACCAGACTGCTAACCGGATCCTCTGGTCGGATGTTGAGCAGAACACACTTGCACAACATCTCTCTCATCTCACTCTCTCCCAACTTCGCCATTACCTCCCTGACAGTCTCTGGCTCTTCTCTCTGCTCAGTCGCCAGCTCCATGTGGCTCCCCCACTAAAAAAACTTGGGGTTGTCCTTGGACTTTCTGTAGCCGCGAACCCTGTCATCGTCGCTGTCCTCCGTTATCTCCTTCAGATGTCCAGAAATCCTTCACCTGGTGAACACGCTGCTTGGTCCTGGTTTGATGGGATATTCTGTCACGTTCGCTGGGATAATTATTGGACCTAACTGCAGCGCGATATGGTTTCCACATAATATTTATTTGAAAACACACAAAACAACAAAGAAAGAATGAAACAAACAACGAACCGTGACTACAGAGGTGCTACGTGCACTAACTCAAAACACAATATCCCATAAACACAGGTGGGAAAAACAGTTACTTAAATATGATCCCCAATTAGAGACAACAATTACCAGCTGCCTCTAATTGGGAATCATACAAATCACCAACATAGAAAATAAACTTAGAACACCACATAGAAATAAATAAACTAGATCACCCCCAGTCATGCCCTGACCCACTTCACCATAGAGAAACAATGGCTCTCTATGGTGAGGGCGTGACAACCTGACTCAGTTACACCAGCTCTGTCATGAGGAATGGGCCAAAATTCACCCAACTTATTGTGGGAAGCTTGTGGAAGGCTACCCAAAAAGTATGACCCAAGTTAAACAACTTAATGGTAATGCTACCAAATACTAATTGAGTGTATGTAAACTTCTGACTCACTGGGAATGTGATGAAAGAAATTAAAGCTGAAATAAATAATTCTCTCTACTATTATTCTGAAGTTTCACATTCTTAAAATAAAATGAGTTTAGATGTATTTGGCTAAGGTTTATGTAAACTTCCGACTTCAACTGTGTATATATATATATATATATATATATATATATATATATATATATATATATATATATATATATATATATATATATAAATGGATTAAAATAAGTGACCAAACTATATGGATACTTCTGGGTTACGCATTGGGCTAGGCTACTGGTTCAAGAGCTATTAGAGGAATACAGAGAAGATAGAAGAGAGAGAGAGAGCCCAGTGGAGATGCCAGTGGAGATGCATGAATTGTGCAAGATCGGAACAGTGAAGACAGAGATGTGTAAGCAAGAAGTTCATTCATGGCTGGGCTATTAATCCCCCATTCATATTCTGGCCTATATATAGCCTATTACAGTGAATTTAGGTGACCCCTACCTGTGCTATGCAAGCCAGAGACCAAACAAATGTTTTGTCTGACACACGTTTTGTGCCAATTAATTAAAGTTGAACATTGCCAAATGCTTCAGTTTAATGAAATGTGCAATACAAAAGTATAGTGCCTATGTCAATTCAACATCTATTCCAGGTTGGTTCAAGGTAATTTCATGGAAATGACGTGGAAACAACGTTGATTCAACCAGTGCGTGCCCAGTGGATAGGCCTATTTAATGAAACCCTGGCAGTTAACATAGGTAACACATTGCATAGCAGGGAATCCCCACTGAGCCCGTTTTTGGAAATAGCAAGTTCACTTTCTTATCAATTAACGCATACGAAGTGCAAGATGTGAAAGTGTGCTGTCACATCAGCAGGATGGTGGGCCTTTTCATTCGGAGGGACTTCTAACGTAGATTGCTAAAAGAATGATTATGATCACATGATGATCACATTAACATGTGGCGGCAGGTAGCCTAGTGGTTAGAGCGTTGGACTAGTAACCGAAAGGCTGCAAGATCGAAATCCCCTCGCTGACAAGGTAAAAATCTGTCGTTCTACCCCTGAACAAGGCAGTTAACCCACTGTTCCTTGGCCGTCATTGAAAATAAGAATTTGTTCTTAACTGACCTGCCTAGTTAAATAAATAAAAACAAACATTTCCTCAATTTAAATATTTGGCCTCCGTCATAGACTCAATGAAAAATAATGTTAATAATAATAATAACAGGCGGCAGTTTGGAAAAACGAATCCCTTGCAATCTTCCTCTGGAATAAGGCACATTTTAATGACATAACCAACATCTCTAGTCTCTAACTCCCCCCTTCAAACTTTCCTTGTCAATGAATTTGATAGGCAACATTATTTTAGCATTGTGCTATAATGTAGCCTACTTTCTGATGGATTTGAATGTGTGCCTAGGTTTTGAATATGTTGTTAGGAAAGGAGAAATGTGATTTGTGAGGTGCTCTGTTGGCTTTGATTGATGGGTCCTTTTAGTGTGTGTGTGTGAGTTCGTTAATTCTCTCTATGTCCATTCAGAAAATGTCCTAAAGTAACCTGACTGGACTCCATTTCTTAATAAAAGAGGAGGCAGGTACAAATAATAGAACTGAAATGAGCATAACAAAATTGTAAAAATGTAAACAAGTCATGATCAGCATATATGTGAGGAATGATGACAGGTACCGGTTTTGAGTTTCTTTCCTCTCGTTAATGGGATGCAACTGAAGCAGACATAGCTCGATTGAATCTTGTAGGCGAATATTATCCTCATCATGATTTATTTCCCCCATTACTGAGTCCTCTCTAGCCACTTTGAACAACATGATCTTGCATTGACACTGCCTTCTCACAAGAGAATGACCGAAAAGGGAAAAACAGTATTGTTTGTTCTTGTTATTAAAATGGTAATTCTATATTGTGGCATATTTGCGCCCACCCCATGACATTGTCATGGAAAATATGAATGTTGTTTGCAACTACCAATCAGCAACTGCGTTGTAAATCTGTCTGCATATTGAACAACAAAGGCCAGTCTCTTTGGCAATGACAAGGAGTGGCAAGCAGTGGAATGTTAGATATAGAGACTGCATGGTACTCAGGCTAGACCACTCCCAGACGGTCCTAGCAAATTTCTTGCTTGAGAAATTGCCCTTTGCTACACTGTAAAAAAATTCCCATGGGCTTAAGTAAATATTGCAAAAGAAAATGAATGATTTTTACTTAAAATAATAGGTTTTTGGTTTTACTGAAATGTTTGAATATAATGCTTAATTTATATGTGTTGAAAAAGACTGCCATTTTCAAATTAAAATCCAAGGTAATATGCTGCTAAATTAGAACAAATATTTCTAAGTAACAACCAACAACTTAAAAATATGATATTCAAAGTATCATTATGTTGGACTGACATGCTAAATCTAGTTCTGAATATCAATTGTGCTTGGAACATTTCAACAGACTTTGTCTTGATCTTTCTCCTTTGGAATGGCCATGCGGCAGGCCGGTAAGGACCAAATTATAACTTGGAATGTAGTTTGGATCTCTCCACACATATTTTCGATGAAATTTTGAAAATATTTGTGGAAAACGTTAAAATTCTTCAAGTAAGAAAAGCTTTTAGCTAGATATATTGCCCTAGCATGTTATGTTTGCACGTTGATAAGCTAGCTAGTTAACGGCCGTGATGTCTGTATAGATAGCTAGTGGTGGGCATGCTACTAGCTAGTAAGTTAGCAGTGCATTTAATCACCGTCTCGCTGTTTCTGACCTTTGTCATTTTTGTGTACGTTTAATATTAACCGAAATAGCTACCTAACACAAACTCAGCAAAAAAAGAAACATCCCTTTTTCAGGACCCTGTCTTTCAAAGATAATTCGTAAAAGTCCAAATAACTTCACAGATCTTCATTGTAAAGTGTTTAAAACACTGTTTCCCATGCTTGTTCAATGAACCATAATTTTTTTTATAAACATGCACCTGTGGAACGGTCGTTATGACACTAACAGCTTACAGACGGTAGGCAATTAAGGTCACAGTTATGAACACTTGGTACACTAAAGAGGCCTTTCCACTGACTCTGAAAAACACCAAAAGAAAGATGCCCAGGGTCCCTGCTCATCTGTGTGAACATGCCTTAGGCATGCTGCAAGGAGGCATGAGGACTGCAGATGTGGCCAGGGCAATAAATTGCAATGTCCGTACTGTGAGATGCCTAAGACAGCGCTACAGGGAGACAGGACGGACAGCTGATCGTCCTCGCAATGGCAGACCATGTGTAACAACAGCATCGGTACATCCGAACATCACACCTGCGGGACAGGTACAGGATGGCAACAACAACTACCTGAGTTACACCAGAAACACACAATCCCTCCATCAGTGCTAAGACTGTCCGCAATAGGCTGAGAGAGGCTGGACTGGGGGCTTGTAGGCCTGATGTAAGGCAGGTCCTTACCAGACATCACCGGCAACAACGTCACCTGTGGGCACAAACCCACCATCGCTGGACCAGACAGGACTGGCAAAAAGTGCTCTTCATTGACGAGTGGCGGTTTTGTCTCACCAAGGGGGATGGTCGGATTTGCGTTTATTGTCGAAGGAATGAGCGTTACACCGAGGCCTGTACTTTGGAGCGGGATCCTTTTGGAGGTGGAGGGTCAAAAATTGAGCAAAAAATTGGTCACATTTTGCTCAAATTGGAAAGTATTTACAACGTGTCAAACAAGTGTATCAATGAGGTAGTAGAGGAGCTGCAGTTCATATCGCGCTCTGTCTCAGGTCCAGTCATAAAATACATTTTTAATTCCTGTTTAAAACCTCTCTGGGATCGTTTGGGACGCTAGCGTCCCACCTCGCCAACAGCCAGTGAAATTGCAGGCCGCCAAATTCAAACAACAGAAATCTCATAATTAAAATTCCTCAAACATACAAGTATTTTACACCATTTAAAAGATACACTTCTCATTAATCCAACCACAGTGTCCAATTTCAAAAAGGCTTTACGGCTAAAGCACAACATATCATTATGTTAGGACAGCGCCTAGTCACAGAAAGCATTCAGCCATTTTCCAACCAAAGAGAGGTGTCACAAAAAGCAGAAATATAGATAAAATGAATCACTAACCTTTGACGATCTTCATCAGATGACACTCCCAGGACTCAATGGTACTCAATACATGTATGTTTTGTTCGATAAAGTTCATATTTATATCCAAAAACCTCAATTTACATTGGCGCCATGTTCAGAAATGCCTCCAAAACATCCGGAGAAATTGCAGAGACCCACATCAAATAACAAAAATACTCATCATAAACTTTGATGAAAGATACATGTTTTACATAGAATTAAAGATAAACTTGTTCTTAATGCAACCGCTGTGTCAGATTTCAAAAAAGCTTTACGGCAAAAGCACAATATTCAATAATCTGAGTACAGCGTTCAGCCACCAAAGCAAGCCATACAGTTACCCGCCAAATTGTGGAGTCAACAAAAGTCAGAAATAGCATTATAAATCTTCACTTACCTTTGCTGATCTTCGTCGGAATGCACTCCCAGGACTCCCACTTCCACAAGAAATGTTTGTTTTGTTCGATTACGTCCATATTTATGTCCAAATACCTCCGTTTTGTTCGCGCGTTTAGTTCACTATTCCAAAGGCACAATGCGCGAGCGCAAAATCCAGACGAAAAGTCAAAAGAGTTCCATTACAGTTTGTAGAAACATGTCAAACGATGTTTACAATCCTTAGGGTCTTTTTATAATACATCTTCAATAATATTCCAACCGGACAATAGCGTATTCATTACAGAGGAAAAAGAAGGAACGGCGCGCCCGCGTGACCGCGCAGTAAACAACTCATTGGCCACAGCTTAGTCCACTTGTTGAAACAGCTCTTATTCGACCCCCTTCCACAATAGAAGCCTCAAACAACTTTCTAAAGACTCTAGACATCTGCTGGAAGCCTTGGGAAGTGCAATCTGGCCCCATAGACACAGCATATTGGATAGGCAATCACTTAAATGAAACTACAAACCTCAGATTTCCCACTTCCTGGTTGGATTTGTCTCAGGGTTTTGCCTGCCATATGAGTTCTGTTATACTCACAGACATTATGTTAACAGTTTTGGAAACTTTAGAGTGTTTTCTATCCAAATCTACTACTTATATGCATATCATAGCTTCTGGGCCTGGGTAACAAGCAGTTTACTCTGGGCACCTTATTCATCCAAGCTACTCAATACTGCCCCCCTTTCCCAAAGAAGTTAAGGAAACATGGCTGTGTTATTGACAATTACATAATCTCGATTTGGTTCAAGATGTTTGTGAGACAAATCCCATGAGCACAGTTTTAGGGCCGGATGGACCCCTTGCCACACCGTACAAGAGGAAGCCGTTTTTCAAGAAAATATTTTCTGTGGTGGAGCCGGTAGAATACATACTTGATGCAAGGAAAGGAAGAAGCTGTCAGTATATTCCTATTCTGCAGTCACTGTTACAAATATTGAGCAACAAGGACATTCAGGAGAAAGCTTTAAAAAGTAGGCCTATGAGTTTTTCTCGATACGAGTCTTTTTATGATGGCACCCATTTCAAAGAAAATGACTGTTTATCAGGAGATGAATTAACCCTATCTTTACTTCTCTATGTTGATGACTTTGAAGTGTGCAATCCCCTTGGAACATCCCGCGAAAAGCACAAAATCACAGGAGTCTATTGGGTTTTGGCAAATGTCCCATTACTGTTTAGGTCTGCACTCAAGTCCATTTAATTAGCTGTTCTCTGCAAGGCTGCTGATGTTAAAACATATGGATATGGGAAGGTGCTAGAACCACTTTTGAAAGATCTTGCACAATTGGAGGAGGAAGGACTTTTTATTCCTGTGCTGGGAAAGATACTGAAGGGCATTGTTTTTTGTGTGGCGGCAGATAATCTTGGAGCCCACTCTATTAGTGGATTTGTAGAAAGTTTTAATGCAACGCATGTCTGCAGGTTCTGTTTGGCTGAGCTGTCTGAGATCCAGGTAAAAGAAGTGAGAACTGGGGCATTCCAACCCAGAACAAAGCAGCTGTAACGGTTTTCGTCGTCTGAAGAAGAGTAGTCGGACCAAAGCGCAGTGTGGTAAGTGTTCATGTTTATTATTTACACTGAACACTAAACAAAATAACAAGAGAATAAATGAAACCGAAACAGTCCTGTAAGGTACAAAACAGAAAACAACTACCCACAAAAACCATGTGGGAAAAAACTACCTCAGTATGGTTCTCAATCAGAGACAACGATAGACAGCTGCCTCTGATTGAGAACCACACCCGGCCAAACACAAAGAAATACAAAACATAGAAAATGAACATAGAATGCCCACCCAAATCACACCCTGACCAAACCAAAATAGAGACATAAACAGCTCTCTACGGTCAGGGCGTAACAGCAGCAACATTCTGAACAAATACAGAAAGTTTTAGAAAATCCCACCTTAATACATTGCTATAGTGTGAAAAAGCAGTGTGCTTTGACTGAAAAACAGAAACATTTTGATGTGCTGTCTGGCTATCCACCAGATGTGCTGCATGACCTTTTTTGAGGGAACCCTGCCTCTGGGACTGGCATTGTGCTTAAAGGTTTTAATCAAGAATAAATATTTTACTCTGTTGGAACTCAACAATCTTATCACACAGTTCCCCTATAAGTGGAGTGATAAAACTGACTGCCCACAATCAATTCCTCTTGACTTGATGAGCCCACTCAGGTACAAAATACAGCTGAATGAAAATAGTCAATGTAGGTCAAAATTGTATATTGATTTAAATATTTTGTGTTGTCTTGACCTAATATTCTAATCTACAATTATTATAATTAAAGATTAGTCTGAACATTCTCACTCTGCACATACTTTTGAAGGGGTGTCCCAATAGCATTCTGGCACTAAGATCATCTTTTGTCCTTATCTGTTCAGAATTCTCTCTCTCTCGCTCTCTCTATCTCGCTCTCTCTTTCTCTCTCTTTCTCTCTCTCTCTCTCTCTCTCTCTTTCTCTCAGATTAAGGAAGAGTTCAGAAGAATTACAACTGTTTCTCTTGAGTCCACCTTCATGCAAAAGCTGGATGAATTTACACCAAAACTATTGGACTTGTTTAAGTCCAAAGGAGGTGCTGTAAAGGCGGACATGCAGAACATCCTTGAAGTTCTGTACGGTGTATGCACAGTAACACCTTCACAATGGTATGTAGGTTATACTGTGTATTTAGTTGCCGGTATTAAATGCAAATATTTGTATAACATCATATTGCAGTGCGACACCATCCAGGAAAGAAGAGACAGTGTGATCCGTGGCCTGATCATATACCTTGGCGAGAGGGTTGAAGACCTTATCACAGAATACAAGGTACAGGTTTTTATTTTTGTATCCTTATTTATCCCTAAATGAGGTATCTTCCTTCCTTTCTTTCCCTCTCTCTCCTCTCAAGTTGCACAGTTAATCTAGTAGCCTGGTCTGTTATTTCTTAATTTTTTCACTCAGGATGCTGACTACACCATGATTCGAGAGGACCTCGTTCAGCATGTGATGAAGGTGTTCACTGTGAAGGATCTGCACCATAATATAGAGCATGGGATCTGCACCATAATATAGAGCATGGGATCTGCACCAGAATATAGAGCATGGGATCTGCACCATAATATAGAGCATGGGATCTGCACCAGAATATAGAGCATGGGATCTGCACCAGAATATAGAGCATGGGATCTGCACCAGAATATAGAGCATGGGATCTGCACCAGAATATAGAGCATGGGATCTGCACCAGAATATAGAGCATGGGATCTGCACCAGAATATAGAGCATGGGATCTGCACCAGAATATAGAGCATGGGATCTGCACCAGAATATAGAGCATGGGATCTGCACCAGAATATAGAGCATGGGATCTGCACCAGAATATAGAGCATGGGATCTGTACCAGAATATAGAGCATGGGATCTGCATCGAAGGAGCAGAGGTCCTGGTTGGTATTCCCGGTGTTACAGTTGGTATTCCCGGTGTTACAGTCATGTACGTTGCTTATGGGCCTCATCTATGGCTTAAATCTAAGGTACCCCAAAGAACTGAAATATACCTTTGAGGTGTTCCAAAAAGTATTCTTGGAACTTGATGATCTCAGGACCTACCCACGGGTCCAAGCTCTAAAGATGAAGTTACTTGTTTTCAGAGATATCTAAATATATCTATGAAATCTCTCAAAGGGCCACTCACAAACTGTGGTCTAAACCCTACTCAGTAAGATGAAAAAATAGTTGCTAGGTGTTAAAGGAGCTACAGTTTACATGCTGCTCTTTGTCAGATGAAATCATAAGAGACATTGTCAATTACTGTTTAAAAAACAGCTTTGTTTAAAAACATACTCCATATGTACTAGTGGATATCTGAGATTATTTGTCAGGTGCAAGCTGTCTGGATGTAACTTTACCTAAGGAGGCAAGGTGGGGTTATACCCAGAATGCTTATACCTGTCAAAATAATATGTCCATATGGGCTTCACTAGTGCGTATGGAGTCAGGTTTAAGGGACAATTTGGCAAATATTTTGTAACAATATGTGCAATGTATGTTTTGAAAACCCATGTTTTGATTAATGTAAAACCGTTTGAATGAGGTTGTATTTGAGCTAAAGTTCATATTGTGCATTGTGTAAAGTCTATTAAGACAAATGGTCAATTTACGTTTCTGTTAAAATGTCGCTTTGTTGTTAAGGGACACACGGACCACTAGAGAATTCTTGACAAGCCTTACAAGATGTGAGGTCAAAGTGATAATCCCAAACTATCACCTAAAATGTGTAGTCAGGTGCAAGCTATCTGGATGTAACTTTACCTAAGCAGGCAGGGTGTAGTTATACCTAGAATGCTTAAAGATGACAAAATAATGGGCTCTCCACAAATGCCCAAGGACTAGGGTTTAAGGGGAAATTTGAGATTGAAGTTTGAAGAAATGATGAAATTCTAACATTTATTTTATTCAAAATAAAGGTGTTGAAGATTGAAGTTGAACACTGTTGTATCTTTTTGCATATTCCCTTGTATTGAAATAATATTTTCTGGTAAATTATCCCAAGTATATTGAGGTAACTATTTGTATCAGCTTTTTAAATATAGTTGTGAGTATATATTTGAGTAGTAGGAACCCAATTTAAATACATTTTACTAACCTGAGTACCATAAGTAACTGAGCAAATAACATTTGTAGATAAACCATAGAATATCAATTACGATACTGAGTAAATTCAGCAAATTAAATGTATAATATTAGTCTGTAACTGATTACATTACATATATCAAACTTATAACATTAGTTCTGGGACTTGAGGGATTTAAGCAGGTCAATCAAAAAAAACTGTTCTAAACCTGAAAAAATTAAGTTGAATGAAAGACATTTTTGAGATCCAGTTAGTTGTTTGCACTTCATATATTTGAGTTTGTAACACAATAAAAGTGAAGTTTATTATAGTTAAAAGATCCTTCTTGTTGGATTTACATAAAAAGCTGATATTTTATTTTTTATTTTTTACAGTTTAAGAAGCTTTATTTAAATGTTTTCATTTATTTTAATTGAAAACAATCAGAATAAGGCACATACAGTTGAAGTCGGAAGTTTACATATACCTTAGACAAATACATTTAAACTCAGTTTTTCACAATTCCTGACATTTAAATCAAAGTAAAAATTCCCTGTCTTAGGTCAGTTAGGATCACAACTTTAGTAGAGAGATTGATTAATAGTAATAGTAGAGAGAATTATTAATTTCATCGTTTATTTCTTTCATCACATTCCCAGTGGGTCAGAAGTTTACATACACTCAATTAGTATTTGGTAACATTGTCTTTAAATTGTTTAACTTGGGTCAAACGTTTCGGGTAGCCTTCCACAAGCTTCCCACAATAAATTGGGTGAATTTTGTCCCATTCCTCCTGACAGAGCTGGTGTAACTGAGTCAGGTTTGTAGGCCTCCTTGCTCGCACATGCTTTTTCAGTTCTGCCCACACATTTTCTATGGGATTGAGGTCAGGGCTTTGTGATGGCCACTCCAATACCTTGACTTTGTTGTCCTTAGGCCATTTTGCCACAACTTTGGAAGTATGCTTGGGGTCATTGTCCATTTGGAAGACCCATTTGCGACCAAGCTTTAACTTCCTGACTGATGTCTTGAGATGTTGCTGCAATACATCCACATAATTTTCCTGCCTCATGATGCCATCTATTTTGTGAAGTGAACCAGTCCCTCTTGCAGCAAAGCACCACCACAACATGATGCTGCCACACCCGTGCTTCATGGTTTGGATGGTGTTCTTTGGCTTGCAAGCCTCCCACTTTTTCCTCCAAACATAACGATGGTCATTATGGCCAAACAGTTCAATTTTTGTTTCATCAGACCAGAGGACATTTCTCCAAAAACTATGAACTTTGTCCCCATGTGCAGCTGCAATCCGTATTCTGGCTTTTTTATGGCGGTTTTGGAGCAGTGGCTTCTTCCTTGCTGAGCGGCCTTTCAGGTTATGTCGATATAGGACATCGTTTTACTGTAGAAATAGATACTTTTGTACCTGTTTCCTCCTGCATCTTCACAAGGTCCTTTGCTGTTGTTCTGGGATTGATTTGCAGAACGTGTCTCCTTCCTGAGCGGTATGACGGCTGCGTGGTCCCATGTTATTTATACTTGTGTACTATTGTTTGTACAGATGAACATGGTACCTTTGGGCATTTGGAAATTGCTCCCAAGGATGAACCAGACTTGTAGAGGTCTACAATTGTTTTTCTGAGGTCTTGGCTGATTTCTTTTGATTTTCCCATGATGCCAAGCAAAGAGGCACTGAGTTTGAAGGTAGGCCTTGAAATACATCCACAGGTGCACCTCCAATTGACTCAAATTATGTCAATTAGCCTATCAGAAGCTTCTAATGCCATGACATCATTTTCTGGAATTTTCCAAGCTCTGTGAAGGCACAGTCAACTTAGTATATGTAAACTTCTGACACACTGGAATTGTGATACAGTGAATTATAAATTAAATAATCTGTCTGTAAACAATTGTTGGAAAAATTACTTGTGTCATGCACAAAGTAAATGTCCTAACCGACTTGCCAAAACTATAGTTTGTTAACAAGACATTTGTGGAGTGGTTGAAAAATGAGTTTTAATGACTCCAACCTATGTGTATGTAAACTTCCGACTTCAACTGTAATTGTTACCCAGAAATGATTTGATATTGAAATTAAAACGTCTACATTGGACCTTTAAAACCATTTTAGATTAATCAAATTCATCAAAAACTTGAATGATTTTATCTTTGAATTACAATATACACAAACATCTAGCATTTGCAGAAAATGTATATGTTCATGTCATCTCAAAATGAAGGAAACTGCATTTTTTATTGGCAAAACACAGTGAATCATGGTGACAGAAGAAGAAAGGAGCTAAATATTCATTAAGAAAAAAACTAAATACAGATGGAGATCATATTTGCAGGGTCTCTGAGCCATGCTATACCTGTTCTGTTTTATGAAAAGATATAAGATACCTTCTTTTGTCAAATTGACCTTTAGAAAAATAGCACACTGTATGGTCGTCCAACAACAATGGGAGAGGGGACTGTTTGAAAAGGAAAATAACGAGACACATAATGAGAGACACTTTCAGAGGTTTAACTAAAGGATCAAAGCGGTAAACTGTCCTGTGTATTGTTAACTAATGTAGTTGTATTGTACATGCTGTAGAACACTGTTGTCCATTCATGGCAGCAGGAGAGTCACTCATGGCAACTGTGGTGGGTGTTTCAAACTGATTCCTACTGTACCATTTGAATGTTTCAATTTATATCTCAACATACACCTACAGTATGTTATCCCTGTTTATCTGCGCAAAACATACCGACATCATCTCAACTGAACTACACAGCTGACTTTAATGACAGCAACATCATCTGCCTAGTAAGAGTCATAGTTGATCAGATGATATATCGCTGATTCATAGCCTTTACCGCTGAGCATGACACATTCATGGATCAGCTTTCATTTATGATTGACAGAAGTGGTCATATAATATGGCAAATAGACATGTTTATTATAGGACTATTTGTACTTTATAATCCAAAGTTCAAGTTTCAAGTCATAAAATATATTTTTAGGTCAAGTTGAGATGCGCTATATGTACAAAGATATGCGGACACTCCTTCAAATTAGTGGATTCGGCTATTTCAGCCACACCCGTTGCTGACAGGTGTATAAAATCGAGCACACCGCCATGCAATCTCCATAGACAAACATTGGCAGTAGAATGTCCTTGCTGAAGAGCTCAGGGACTTTCAACGTGGCACCTTTCCAACAAGTCAGTTTGTCAAATTTCTGCCCTGTTAGAGCTGCTCCGGTCAACTGAACGGGACCACCGAGTGCTGAACCGCGTAGCGCATAAAAACATCTAATAATGGCCTGAGGCTGTTTTTCATGGTTCGGGATAGGCCCCTTAGTTCCAGTGAAGGGAAATCTTAACTACAGCATACAATGACATTTTAGACAATTCTGTGCTTCCAACTTTGTGGCAACAGTTTGGGGCCCTTTCCTGTTTCAGCTTGGCAATTCCCCTGTGTACAAAGTGAGGTCCATACAAAAATGGTTTGTCGATCGGTGTGGAAGAGCTTGACTGGCCTGCATAGAGCCCTGACCTCAACCCCATCGAACAAATTTGGGATGAATTGGAACATTGACTGCGAGCCAGGCTTAATTGCTCAATATAAGCGCCCAACCTCACTAATGCTCTTGTGGCTGAATGGAAGCAAGTCCCCAGAGCAATGTTCTAACATCTAGTGAAAAGCCTTCCCAGAAGAGTGGAGGATGTTATAGCAGCAAAGGGGGACCAACTCCATATTAATGCCCATGATTTTGGAATGAGATGTTCGACGAACAGTTGTCCACATACTTTTGGTCATATCGTGTATTTTTTGATTTTCAGTGGCAGTCAGGATTGATAACCCTGACAGCAAGTGTACAGTGTCCAAAGACATGTGCAAAATCAGCAGGCCACTGCCTATTTTGTCCATCTACTAACAGTGTCATGTTGACTCTCGTTTAGTCAGACAAAGGTCTGATATCGGCTCACCTACAGTTGTTTGCTGGCTCATAGCCACAAGGTCCGATAAGTGCTTGCTAGCTGGGAAATGTAAATAACACCTGTAGACCACACACATTACAAAACAGCTTACATGCTAAAGTAGAAAGCCACAGTATTTCCAGTGTTGATACCTGATTCTCAGACTCAGACATTGGCTAGCTCTGTGTTTAAAGTGGGAAATTCTGCCCCATAAACGCCATGCTTGTAATTGCATTAAGTTGATGTCTATGTCATTAACGTTGTTCTGCACTCTTATCTCTGTCAGTATCTTCATTGAGTATGGTTGTGGGAGAGGAAGGAGTTCTGTACTTGACGACAGAGTCCGTTTAAACTTCAGTAAACAAATAAGTCAAATTCAAACAGCTCGTAAGAGTTTATGTTGGGAAATATTATTTTGACTCCAATTATGAAGACCCTATCATTATGATTTTCCTGGCAGAGGTTGAAAACAGTCAACATGCCCTCATTATGTAGTATACGGATGTAAAGTTATATTTGGTCTGGTATTTACATTTTCCTAGTTGTGTTTTGCATGCAAGTGTGTGTATATGGGTGCATAAGGGTAAGAGCAACATGTTATGATATGGGGGGGAAGGTTAGTGTTAGGACATAGACAAACACAATACCCAGGATACACTTCCACACTCCATCCCCTAGGTGGCAGCAACCAGGTCTAGGTGCTGTGTCAAGGTTCGATAAACACATCAGGTGCTGCCAATAAAGATCATCATTGAGAGTACCAGCTGGCAAGCTGTGAGGCTGCTGGTTTTGTTTGGTAGCCAAGAGGCCTTTCATTTGTTTTTGAGTCTTTAGTTTGGACATGCCTTTGGTATTTTACCTTTATGTACATATTTATGTTTCATCCCCATCTGAACAAATAATAATTTGATTCGATTGGCCGACCAAGAGGTCAAGATAGACAGAGCTGGCCCTGGACCAAGGTAAGGTTGCTGTCTCCCTGGGCAAATGTACATTCAACACCTAGCCAAACAGTCTAAAGATAGACAAACACAGAGTCAAACAGTCTAAAGATAGACAAACACAGAGCCAAACAGTCTAAAGATAGACAAACACAGAGCCAAACAGTCTAAAGATAGACAAACACAGAGCCAAACAGTCTAAAGATAAACAAACACAGAGCCTAACAATCTAAAGATAAACAAACACAGAGCCAAACAGTCTAAAGATAGACAAACACAGAGCCAAACAATCTAAAGATAAACAAACACAGAGCCAAACAGTCTAAAGATAGACAAACACAGAGCCAAACAGTCTAAAGATAGACAAACACAGAGCCAAACAATCTAAAGATAGACAAACACAGAGCCAAACAGTCTAAAGATAGACAAACACAGAGCCAAACAGTCTAAAGATAGACAAACACAGAGCCAAACAATCTAAAGATAGACAAACACAGAGCCAAACAGTCTAAAGATAAACAAACACAGAGCCAAACAGTCTAAAGATAGACAAACACAGAGCCAAACAGTCTAAAGATAAACAAACACAGAGCCAAACAATCTAAAGATAGACAAACACAGAGCCAAACAGTCTAAAGATAAACAAACACAGAGCCAAACAGTCTAAAGATAGACAAACACAGAGCCAAACAATCTAAAGATAGACAAACACAGAGCCAAACAGTCTAAAGATAGACAAACACAGAGCCAAACAGTCTAAAGATAAACAAACACAGAGCCAAACAGTCTAAAGATAGACAAACACAGAGCCAAACAGTCTAAAGATAGACAAACACAGAGCCTAACAGTCTAAAGATAAACAAACACAGAGCCAAACAGTCTAAAGATAAACAAACACAGAGCCAAACAGTCTAAAGATAGCCAAACAGTCTAAAGATAGACAAACACAGAGCCAAACAGTCTAAAGATAGACAAACACAGAGCCTAACAGTCTAAAGATAAACAAACACAGAGCCAAACAGTCTAAAGAAACACCTCAGAAATCCTTCTCTATTGTTCTTATGCATTCCCTACCTAATGGGGCAACTGGTGAGTAACTGGAGAAACTTGAATGCAGTATTGTTGCCATGTTGAGGGGTTGCTGTTGACCTGAGTGACTCTGGCACGCGATGTGGGCTGCGGGATAAAAAGTGTATGACTGAGTCCTGAGTCACACCCACTTCCCTGCTTGACTAGTGTTTAAGTTAAGTTTAGTTTATTAATTCAACCATTTTAAAAAACAAGCACACATACAACTTGAAAAAGCCATACATGCACATGAGTAAAATCATGGAGGATAACACAATAAATTCTGGGACTTATTTCCATTGTGGTCCTCTTGAAACTAGGCAAGATCCAACATGGTTGAACACAGTATGACAGCGAGATAATAAAAACAAAGAAGAAGAACATGTATCTCATCATTGCAGTTACATCATAGTGTACATTATGTTTTTATGGGCAAAGGAAACTCATTTTACTCTGAGGCTCTAGTATACAAGAAAGTACCTTTCCCAGCATTACTCCTGAACCTGTATGAGTACACATTAGCAACACCTGATCTGGTGCTGTGATTGTGTGCATCCCTAACACGGGGAAAGTAATCAGTTAGATATCTGGGCGCAGAACCATAAATAGTCCTGTAAACCAAACCCAGTCTAATCTGGGACACCCTAGCCTCAACAGGCAGCCAGTTGGGTTGCTGAAAGTAGCTCCTGCCTATGTGTGTACGTGAACTCACCTTCAATACTACCCTGATCAGCTTATTCTGGGCTATCTGGAGATTCACCTTCAGAAGCTTAGATAAGCCCCCAAACCAGGAATACTAGCGTAGTCAAAATGGCATTGAATGAGGGCAGTGGCTAGCACTCTCATGGAGTCCTTATCAAGCAGCTTGGACTTTCAAGCCAAAAACGTAGTCCTGGCATTAACCTTCCCTAGCACTTTAGTGGGCATGCTCACACCTCCAAAGCTTCCATCAAGGATGCATCCCAGGTAGCTAACAGAGGTTTTAATTGTCAGCACCTCACCACCTAACACCACTCTGATTTCAAAGGACCTACACAATTTAGGTCTGGACCCAAAAATAATTGCCTCAGTTTTACCTATGTGCAGAGATAGCTTATTTACTCCAAGCCATTTGCTGATGTTAGTAAGCTCTGTGCTAAGTATGCTCTCCAACATAGTTTTACTTTTGTGGGACACCAGAAGTGTAGAGTCATCCGCATAAAGGAAAAGACGGCAAGAACAAGCATCTTTCATATTGTTTATATACAGTAAAAACAGTAGAGGTCCAAGCACGCTCCCCTGCGGAACGCCGCAACTTATTGGTTTTGCCTTAGACAGTGAACCATTAACCTCTACTACTTGCTCCCTACCTGACAAATAGGACTTTACCCAGTCTAGAGGGTTACCGCTTAACCCCAGTGGATCCAGTTTGGAGATTTGGAAGCAGTGGTTAACTGTATCAAAGGTCTTCTGTAGGTCAAGCAGTACCATTCCACAGATATTTCCCTCATTAATCTCTTTCCTGAGGAAGTCAGTCAAGTAAAGTAGACAGGAATCAATGGAGTGTGTTTTTCTAAAACCTGACTGAAAATCATACATTGGACTGTGTTTGTTGACATATTCATACATTTGCTCATGTATAACTCTCTCCAGGATCTTTGATGTTATACGGAGGATAGATACAGGCCTATAATTCCCAGGGTTAGACTTTAGCTTGTTTCATGTCCCTGGGAAAGATGCCTTGTTGAAGAGAGAGATTAACAATATGCGTAATACAAGGGACAATTTGCTCAGCATAATCTCTAAGAAACCTTGCAGGAATATTATCCAGGCCTGTGGCTTTGGAGCATTTAAGCTCTGCTAGCATACTGGCTATTTTGTCTGTTGCTACCTTTGCAAAATAACTGAGAGGATAGAACTGGTGGACAACTTGCTAACCAGCTTGCTGGCAACAGAAGTAAAAAAAATATTGAATTCATTGGAAACCTCTGCTTTTTCATATACCATCTCCCTCCTGATGTTCAATCCGATACTGTTTAGTTTGTTTTTTATAGTACTACTACAGCCTAGTTCCTTAAATGATTTCCAAAGCTTTTTAGGGTAATTTTTGTTCTCAGTGATTTTATCAGCAAAGTAACCCCTCTTAGCTTCATCCATCCTGCTCTGTGCTTCATTTATGTGATGTTTATATAGGAAAAAAATCAGGCTTCTCTTGAGAGTCCTTCAATTTCTTAAAGGCCTTATTCCTTGCTTTGATAGATTCAGGAATCTCATGATTAAACCAAGGTCTAGATCTCTGCTTTACCCTGACCCGTCTAATGGGAGCCATCACATTCACCAAAACAAGGAATCGACATTTAAAGGCTTTCGAGGCACTGTCTACTCCTACACTATCCAGCACAGGTGACCAGTCAATTTTACACACCTGCTGCCTAAACATTCCAACACAGTATTTTTGAATCCCCTGATTCTAACAGTTTTGTGACACTTAAATATATCTTTAAAAACCCTCCTTGTACAAAACAGTAACTCTGGATAGATGTACACAGGGAGACCACCATCAGATGTTCTCTACGGTAGTTGGCAACCTAGAGCTCCCCAGAGAGATATAGTAACACCAGGTCTGAACTTACTGACCCATTTCTTAGTAAACGTATATCATCTTAAGTAATAGTCAAAAATAGATCCCATGGGGGAGTTGATATGGTAAAATCAAGATGCTCATGCTTGTTGATTGTGACCCACTGGCTTAGCGGTCACAGTCATTTGTAACCTAAGAATGTAAACCCTTACATAATGAGGACTGGGATCATGTTCATTGTGTGTCAATGAGGTTGGGACCCATGCTTAGCACATACAGAGACCTAGTGGAATAGGATTCTAACAGAGCTGGTGACAAGTCCCATGGGATTATGAAGTGGACACCAGCCTACACAGGTATGCTTGTTCTTGCACAACACCTGTGATGGCTAGCATGTGACTCTCTTTAGGTGGTCATTAGGGAGTTGACACAGCAATAATGGAGGATACTGTCTTTCTGTTACTGTTTGATCTAATAGTGGGACAGTTGGGCGGGGCGGCTACCTCACTGGTCTATTTTCCGTGGATGCTGATTCAGAACAGGTGGTGTTTACCGTTCACAAGCAGGAATTGTGTTCTAGCTTTTAGTGGACAATTATGACGTAACTTCATCCAGGTTTGTAAAAGTGGGACTTTTTGTTCTTTCATTCTTGTATTTTTAAAGATCCTTTTAATTGATTTATTTAAGACAAGTCTAACTCGTTTAATAGCGGTTTGGGGTTAAAGTCACAAAACTTGAATAGGTGAGTGTGAAGATGCATTTTATTGAATTCAATGCATCTTCCCTTATATATTTTAAATGTGCAATTTTGTTACATGTGTGTTAATTGGGCCCAAAATTGTGTTTTATTATTCAAGCCATTTCATATACTGTACAGTATGTACCTGTATACGTTTACCATCAACTTAATTCTCAACAGTCAGTAGTCTGTCTTGTAAATTTAAGTGTGTTGGCCATGCCTAGTAATTGGCCGCACCTGATCTTAATTACACACTGAGAAAAGAGGGTTCCTCAAGGGTTCTTTGGGAAGGGTAATGGTTCTATGTGGAACCATACTGATCCAAAGAACCCATTGAGCCCCTGCAACCATAAGTGTGTGTAATTCCAGTTAATCTAATCTGTTGTGTTATCCCATTATTTTTTTTTATATGACTATGGCCAGTGAAGGTGGCTGGTGAAAGACTCACATATGGCCTTGTGTCAATTGAGAACGGTTCACTAAGTCAGTGGTTCTCAATTCTCTGCTCAGCGACCCCCAGCTGTTCCAGAGCTAGCACACCTGATTCAACTTGTCAATTAACACAATAACATTTTAACAATATAGTGCCGTACAGATTCCATTAAGCTTCTTTATAGAACCTTAGGAATGGGTTCTTTATAGTGCCATACAGATTCCATTAAGCTTCTTTATAGAACCTTAGGAATGGGTTCTTTATAGTGCCGTACAGATTCCATTAAGCTTCTTTATAGAACCTTAGGAATGGGTTCTTTATAGCACCATACAGATTCCATTAAGCTTCTTTATAGAACCTTAGGAATGGGTTCTTTATAGCACCATACAGATTCCATTAAGCTTCTTTATAGAACCTTAGGAATGGGTTCTTTATAGCACCATACAGATTCCATTAAGCTTCTTTATAGAACCTTAGGAATGGGTTCTTTATAGCACCATACAGATTCCATTAAGATCTACAATTTGTTATTAGTGTGTAGTGTTTGTGTGTCTTGAAAAGGAGTCTGTCCTTCCCTTTTATGATGTCATCCTGTGTGGGGATATAGCAGAGATCCCACTCTGGAGCTGTGATATGCCCATCGAGTATATATTGAACATTTAGCCAAATAAAAATGGTTCATAAACTAATGTAAGAAAATTGTTATTGAATTCGAAGTTGTACCCATATTACAGAGCAAACTGTAAAACTTCATATGACACCAATATTTGCTTATTTGAACCTACAGATGAAACATTATCGAGTCTTTAGGGAGGTCTAGGTAAGGCCAAAATTCCAAAAATATACTAACTTTGATTCAGTGTTTCTCTATTATGCTTTTAGATACAAATGTCAAAGATATGTCAACAAACCTTTCTCCAAAGTTAAATGTTGATTACATTTCCTGAAAATCCCCAAAATCATCGTCTTTTTTTTCTTTCTGGTTTTGTAAGGAATTTACTGTGTATGTGCCAGTAAAAACAGAAAAAAATGAATTGCATATGTTACAAATTCATACAGACCGTGCCTGTTAACTCATACATGTGTATGGTGAACATACCTGCTAATACCATATTGAGAAATCCATTTATTTAGAAATGCTGTACTGTTTATATCCAAAGACCTTTCATCTGCCATAAAAACAGCTTTGTCATTGCAAGTTCACAATAAGTACTAAAAATAGCATGTTACAGGAAAGATTGATTTGGTCATTGACCTGCAATTAGTAACCAAGTACAATAAATGTGTGTAAGATACTAGGTTTATCAGCTGTAAAATAATATTTTCGGAATTGCTGAAGAACTGTTTCATCAATAGAGGATGTGTCAAAAGTGTTCCTTGGCGTTACAGTGGAAATAATGACGTTTACAATTTGTGTTTGCTGCATACTCATAAAGAGAACTACTTTACTGTGTGTTGTAAAAGTGTATAGTAATTCCCCTGATCTTATAAAGATAGCAATGTCTGGATAGAGTTTTATATGATCAATCAGGACAATGGCTGAACATTCTCATTCTGATGGTATCATACAATGATGTGCAATGATTTCTTTATCTCAAGGTCACCTAAAGCTGGAGGAAATGGGGACCTTTGACTCAGGGTCATTGTACATTGATAAAACAGACTATATCAGGCATACTTAATTTCTCAACTGCATTGAATTAATGCAATATTTTTTACAACATGTGCCAATGAGAATTTCTGAAGTAGTTTTCTTATCTATCGTCTGGTGTTCTATGAAATGCAATAAAACAAAGAATTAAACTATTATGGTGTGTGTTTGTGTGCCGCATGTGTGTTTGAGAAATAGAGTGAGATTTAGTATGTGATGAGTGTGTGAGGGGCTTCTTGTTAACTGTTTTCACAGCTGAAAACACCAGCGAGGCCTTTCCCACCTCCTGACAGCTGTGTTCTGCTCTGTCACGCCATGGAGGCTGGTCCTACCACTGTTCCCTAGCAGCTTCATGGAGGCTGGTCCTACCACTGTTCCCTAGCAGCTTCATGGAGGCTGGTCCTACCACTGTTCCCTAGCAGCTTCATGGAGGCTGGTCCTACCACTGTTCCCTAGCAGCTTCATGGAGGCTGGTCCTACCACTGTTCCCTAGCAGCTTCATGGAGGCTGGTCCTACCACTGTTCCCTAGCAGCTTCATGGAGGCTGGCCCTACCACTGTTCCCTAGCAGCTTCATGGAGGCTGGTCCTACCACTGTTCCCTAGCAGCTTCATGGAGGCTGGTCCTACCACTGTTCCCTAGCAGCTTCATGGAGGCTGGTCCCACCACTGTTCCCTAGCAGCTTCATGGAGGCTGGTCCTACCACTGTTCCCTAGCAGCTTCATGGAGGCCAGCCCTAACACTAACCATGTCCCTTAGCTCCACTGCTCCCCAGCTCCTACAAGAGGGACCTAGACCCCTCTATTCCTCTCCCTCCATTTCTGACTTCCCTTTCTTGTCCTCCTATGTCTTCTGATCCTGGTCTTATCTCGTTTATCATTTACCTCTTTGATACTGTGCTCATTTCAAAAGTTTCCTGTTCCCCTGTCAGAGCTCACAGTGTACACACTGAGTTATATTGCCCACATCAAAAGGAAGCCACTGGGTCCCTATGTGTCCCTTTGGGCAGAGATCTTAATCATTTCTTAGAGTGCTTGATGACAGGCCTGTCAGAGTCATTTGTATGGGTGTGTTCCCCCACTTAACGCAGAGTACACTTGATAGTGACACACAGTACACTTGAGAGACTAAGTGCTGTTGTACAGCCTTAAATAACAGCCTAAGTTAGTATATTACATTGGTGGAACAATAGCCTTTACAAGGTGATGGCTTTCAGTGGTTGATTACTTTGTACAGTAAAGTTCAACTGTCAATGTGTGTCTTTGAAAAGAGAAAAAGGTGTTACCTAAGTATGAATGTATATCATTTATCAACTTGTCAGAAACATTTTGAGGTAGTATCTGGCAAAGAAATTTGTTTCAAACTGATTATGTCAGTGCAGTACGTGTTACCAACGTGTTTGTTTCCAGGAGTTCAATTTTGATTTTGTATGTAGTGAAATGTCCCAAATTTTCTCTCAGGTCATTTTGTAAGTTCCCAATGTACTCCATTCCACTTTGTTCCCTGTCAAATCGAACTGCCGTTACAGCTTATTAGCAGCTAAAATGAAACCATTCTCAGAACGTATGTTCTGTCAATAGAATCCCCAACGGGTGTCTTCTCTTCACATAAGCTTGTTGTGACAGAGTTGCTCCTGCGTATCAAAAGAAGGCCGGGGTAGATAAGACGCAAGGTGTGCCATTGAACTCAACCACATGGATATTAGTGCTGCAGGGTCTTCCCAGAACACTGTGTGGACGTCTCAGAACTGAGGAGGTGTTGACTGAGATCTGTATAGCCTTGCCAAGAGAGCAGTAGAGGAAGCTAGTGAGCCAGACAGCAACGAAACTAACGTGGCCAGGTCAAATAGAGGTTATACTATAGGAGAGGGTTGGGATGAGAGAAAGCACTTTGAGATGTGTTTATGTGTGACTGCATTTAATAAGAGTAGGAAGGTGAAGTTTGGGCTTCTTCATTGGTGGCCACCTTCGGACGATCTGGAGGGCAGGTCTACACACACATATGCACGCACATGCACACGGACACGGACATACACACACAGGATGTCCCCATCCTTGCCAATTCATGCCCTGTTCCACCAGCAACTCGCTCACAACTGATGTGCCTGACATACTTGACACCTGGCAGTCCTTTACTCACGTTCCACTGTTCCTGGTTACCAGAGCGCCCTGGCTGTCTCATAACAACAACACCCACAGTGGCAATTACAGACCACTCTGCCTAGTGAAGCTCTGTGGCAGGGAAAGGAGAGGGCAAAAGATGAAGATGATGGGGAGCAAAACCTGGATGGGGAGCAAAACCTGCAGTTACTATAGAATAATCTGTGAAAGCTCATATGGGTGGTGGCCACATGACACTGCATAAAAAAGGTATCAGTGATTAGGAGATGAGTGGCTGTACATTTACTGTGTGAACAAGACACTGACCCTTACAGTGAATATCCACTCAAAAACCTTTGGTATTTTTGGAATTAGTCCAATGTTGATACAGTCCCAATGTGTTTTGAATGTCAGCAGTCAAGTTTTCAAGATATAGGACCTTCAAGAAGGAATGTGTCACCGACCACATCATCATGATCATGCAAGATGCTGCATTTTGATGTGGCTGGTGAAACTTTGCTTCCTGAAAGTATACCAACGTTTTTGAGTGGATTTTACCTCACACAGTAAATGTGCAGCCATCCCTTTAAATATGGTGTACCTTTTAGACAGAGTTTTATCGACAGACTCACTAGAATATATGGAGAGAATAGGTTCAGAATATTAGGGATCAATGAAAGAAAGACATCTAAATATATGCATATGTGTCTCTGTTTCAGCACCAACTGGTAGAGAGAGAGAGAGAGAGAGAGAGAGAGAGAGAGAGAGAGAGAGAGAGAGAGAGAGAGAGAGAGAGAGAGAGAGAGAGAGAGAGAGAGAGAGAGAGAGAGAGAGAGAGAGAGAGAGAGAGAGAGAGAGAGAGAGAGAGAGAGAGAGAGAGAGAGAGAGAGAGAGAGAGAGAGAGAGAGAGAGAGAGAGAGAGAGAGAGAGAGAGAGAGAGAGAGAGAGAGAGAGAGAGAGAGAGAGAGAGAGAGAGAGAGAGATGTTTATACTAAACAGCATGACTCCATATGAGTGGATGAGGGAGGGGGGAGAGAGGAAAGATATTTATGTTGGAAGAGTACTGTAAGCTGTTGAAACATCAGGTGAGCTTGACTGTTGGCCAATAGTAAAGGTTAGATGAGTCAGTACACATGACGATGGAGGGACACAAACAACACCAATAGGAAGGGTGAAACCAAAACATTGACACATCTTTCATTTGGAAAATGGTACGGAGGTTTATTAGCCCGACTGCCGGAACTAAGAGATAAAGGCAAAGACAGTATAAATACTGTCTAGCCAAAACTTTACAATAAATGTTGTTAAAAAGATGTTACAATAGAAGCTCTAGTCATGTTTCATAACTTAGCTACATGAAGGTACCATTTGCATCCACACACAGATGTTCTGATATGATATCACTATTATTATTACCCACCTGCAATAATAAAAATCTAATCAAATCAAATGATATTTGTCACATGCGCCGAATACAACGACTACTTAGCGTGAAATGCTTACTACAAGCCCTTAACCAACAATGCAGTTCAAGAAATGGAGTTAATTAAGAAAATATTTAAAATATTTAAGAAAAGAAACTAAAGTAAAATAAATAAATAAAAAGTAACACAATAAAATAACAATGAGGCTATATACAGGGGGTACCGGTACCGAGTCAATGTGCGGGAGTACAGGTTAGTCGAGGTAATTTGTACATGTAGGTAGGGGTAAAGTGACTATGCATAGATAATAAACAGCAGTGTGTCAATATAAATAGTCCGGGTGGCCATTTGATTAGTTGTTCAGCAGTCTTATGGCTTGGGGGTAGAAGCTGTTAAGGAGCCTTTTTGTCCTAGACTTTGCGCTCCGGTACCGCTTGCTGTGCGGTAGCAGAAAGAACAGGCCATGACTTGGGTGACTGGAGTCTTTGGCTATTTTTTGGGCCTTCTTCTGACACTGCCTAGTATATAGGTACTGGATGACAGGAAGCTTGGCCCCAGTGATGTACTGAGCTGTACGCACTACCCTCTGTAGCGCCTTATGGTCAAATACCGAGCAGTTGCCATACCAGGCGGTGATGTAATCGGTCAGGATGCTCTCGATAATGCAGCACAATATTCTTTTGAGGATCTGGGGACCAATGCCAAATCTTTTCAGGGTCCTGAGGGGGAAAGGTTGTCCTGCCCTCTTCACGATTGTCTTGGTGTGTTTGGACCATGATAGTTTGTTGGTGATGTGGACACCAAGGAGCTTGAAACTCTCAATCCGCAGTACTACATCACCGTCGATGTTAATGGGGGCCTGTTCGGCACTCCTTTTCCTGTAGTCCATGATCAGCTCCTTTGTCTTGCTCACATTGAAGGAGAGGTTGTTGTCCTGATACCACACTGCCAGGACAACAACATCCATTAAAGCGTATCCACTGCTTCACTATGGATCAACCCACTTTAGTGTGATCTCCCTCTGCTGTGATAGAAACAGGCAGCCAGGTCAGGTTCTGATTGTCTAGACTCTAATGCATGTAAATTAGTGAATATGTCTGTGCTGTTCCCAGGGAGAGAGGGACAGTAGTGCCACTAAAGATGAGAGGGAAGATACTGGCAGCACACACAAAAATAAAGTCAGGATTTATAGGGTATAAGTGGATGATTTAAAGGGTTGAGTTGGATTATCTAAATGAACAACAGAGACTGTCCTCTGGTAACGTGTGATAGTGTGTAGTGTGGGTAAGGATGAGCATTCTCTACCAGCCTAAGGCCATTGATCTAGCCATCTAAAATGTCAGTGGCACTGTCATATGTATACCTTTTCACTCTATACACTATTGTATTGTGATGTGTATGAGGTGCTATACTGTGTTCTGTTTGTATGCTGTGATTCGTTCTCACAGTGGTCTTATAACAGTGTTCATACACACCCCCTACTGGGCATCAGAAGAATGATGTGTAGATGAATACTGTGCATCAACTGGACTGGCCAATAATTGCATTATATCAAGCCCTTATTTAATGTGTGGGATCATTTCTTTCAATAATATGTTTGCTATACAACAGAATCAAGGTTCGTAGAAGAATATGAGCATGAACATCTTTTTTTATTCAACAGGTGTTTAATTTAACAGTTTAATGTAACGATTTAACACATTTCACATTATTGTCATTCACCTACTTCCCACTTACAGAAAAAAAGGAAATATTCCCTGTGAAAATGATGATTCAGAACAAATGTATATAAAAAATACAAATTCCTTCCTACACAATCACTCCATTCACATTGAATAATAGCTGGCCTCTTTCCTAATCTAGCTCATTATCACACAGCAAATGAATCTACTGTAAGTAAGAAAAAACACTCAATGTTCACCTAACCATAACCATATGTCAGCAGGGAGTGTAAGGTTAGTTCCCACCCATGTTTCAGCAGGGACATGTAAACCTGTGGAACAAGACCAGGGTCTTTCTAGTACCATACCAGGCCCGAACCCCAGCTTTATTGTTCTAACCGGGATTGTTAAAACCTCCATGTTTCTGTGAAAAATACGTTTCCCAGAGTGCTAGAGGTGGTCCTAATGCTATGCCGGACAGAGGCTGTAAGTCTTGCTTTAATGGAAGGTCAATATTAGTGCAAAGAGCCAGTACTGTGTCCTTTTCATTTCTGTACCTCAGAGAGAGGCAATACACACACACACACACACACACACACACACACACACACACACACACACACACACACACACACACACACACACACACACACACACACACACACACACACACACACACACACACACACACACACACACACATTCACACAGCTGTCTGAAGTGGTATAAAGTGTAAGATCAGATGGACTATAGCTATTTCTGATTGGTCTGTCTATCTGTTAACTTATAGTATGTCTACGTGATGTAACAGGCTCAGTGGTGAAGGGCTCTCTCAGTCAGAGCTCTTAGCCACAGGTTTTCTATTGTATTCTTCGAGGACTTCCAAGAACACGATGGCATGGTTCCCCCTCTTGTCTATGGCTAGTCATTGTGTTCAGATTTTGATCCAGGATTCTCACAGACCAAAATCCAAATTTTGATACGGAGCTCTGAAAATCATCTGTGATGATCCAATACTGACAAAATTATGTCACCATCAAAATCTATCTTTCTGTCAAGAAACGTACGGCCATAGAGTACTATAATTCAAAGCATCTCTATGCATACAGCATCGGTATACAAAGTCCTATTCATGGCACAGAAAACTTTACCCTCAGTACCCATAGTAACCGCACTTAAAAATAGATAATACCCATGATAACCTATGCAAGCAATGAAAATGACACTCCTTACTTTGACTGACAAACCGTTCTTCTACAGGGCCAGCTCAAAATGAACCGCAGAAAACATCTCTTGCTCTGTTTACATTCTGTTCCTGTAGCTCTGAGTTAGACTCCCTACTCCACTGTTTATACTGCCTGTTTCCTGTGTGGCTGCCTGGTCAGGAGCAGGAGCCTATGGGGGGAAGACTCTCAGATACAAACCAATCAAACATAAACACCAAACAATGGGCTGAGGAATGAAGAGGTTAGGCTACAATCCCTTCTTCCCCACGGCTGATCCGACCCATCCACTGGGGGGTGTCTGTGACAGTGCCATACAAGGACGTCTGGACAGATGCCATGCCTCCATGATGCTTCTATCAGCTAATTCTGGTAGTATCCAGCAACTGGACTGAAGGCCATAATGTAGCTTTCTAAGAGACCACCAGCGTAGTTGACTGAGTTCTGTGTCAGGACTCCAGAGAGTGCCTAGAATCACTCTAGAATCTGCAGTGTCCTTCTAGAATCTAGATACAGGCATTTGGAAATCTAATTTCCCAGTTATCCCTCTCTAGCATTGGTAAAATGGACCAAAATCAACAGATTTTTCCTAACTGCCTCCTGTGTGAGTCAGGGTCATTAATCAATATGGTGGTAATATCCCTGTTGGTATTTAGTGGCCGTGCTTGGTGTGAACGTGCCTTTAATGACAGAACTCCATGACTCTATTGGGTCATTATGCTAAGTTGTATGTTTATGTTCACTAACTGGCCCCATGATGCCTTGCCACTAACCACAGCAGACCAGGGTTCAAATACTATTTGTTTTCCTTCAAATACTTAAGATGTGCTTGATTGAGTTTGCCTGCTGTAATGGAGCCAACAGAACAGTGTGCAAAAGTGCAAATCCCGCCTATTTGGCACTCCAGGCAGCCTAAAGTAAACGATAAACGTTTTTGAAAGATTTCAAATACTATTTCAACCCAATCATGGTATGGGCTTGGGCCAGGGACACATTACATTAACACAGGGTGAATGCTATGCCAGGCAACTCTATCAGATTGTGATATTGATCCATCAGTCTATCAGACAAACCCAGGCAGCAGCATTAGAGAACTGTCTCTCTCTATACTCCTAGGAGAACGGTTGTCTTTCTTATGAAAGCAGTAAGGACTCTGTCCACTGACTCGGTCTCTGCAACACTCAGCAGGAGCTCAGTCTCAGTGCTTGGGTGGTCCCAGGCTTAGCCTCTGTAATGGTGGTGGAGGGGAGTCGTTCCCAGAACAAGTGGAAATGCAGTGAGAATGGTTCATTTAAAACCGAGAGGGATAACATGATAAAACTGATGGGGCTGATAAGGCAAAGGCCGGACTTGTTTCTTGAAATTAACTGGGGGAGACAGAGAGCAAGAGAGGCATGTTAACAGCCTACACACTGCATATTTCAGAGAGGGTGTGGGGGGGATGTAAACATGAGAGGGAAAAAGAGGACAAAGGGACTCCCCCTGCACCCTTCTGTTGACCATTTCAGACTAAAGATCTCTCACTTAATAAGTACTCTCCTTTCTCATAGTTTAGGATGCACAGGATGTAACGTATTTTTCTCATCCCTGAGAAATGGTTGTATACATTGTATTTGTTTAGTTTATCCTGACAGAGTTGACTGTGTTGGAGTGAACGTGTGGACCATTTCACAGGAAACCATTGTTTACTTACCATAGCTCTCTGCTAAGTCTGGCGAGCCCAGCTATCGTCACCCAGGAGCAGCTAGCTACGGGGAGCACTGGGGTCAGGTACGGGGTCAGGTAATAGGGAGCGGGGGATGATTGAGAGGGGGAGGCGAAGGTTTAGGGGGTTTAGGCATTACTTGCTTCTGCTCAGCGTCTTTCCTGTCACAGTCCCGTGTCCCTGACCCTAATCCAGGACACTGTTTGGGGGGGGTGGGGATTGAGGAGAAAGGGTTGTTCCTTGTTCCCTACCACATTTCCTGCCGTCTACACTATGCTGGCTCTAATTGGAAATATGGGTGGCCCTGTTTATTTGCTCGGTAGAAATGCGAAAGGCGAGGTTGTATTTATATTTTCGTGGCGCGTTCTCAGCAGTGCAGCATTACAGGGCCTTCCCCGGAGATTCCATAGAGGGGGTGGGGGGGCTAGGTTCGATTAGGTCGATTTGTGTCTGTCGGGGAGTAGGAGGATAGGGGGTGGGGGGGACTAATAAGGGGGTAAAAAGGGTTGAATGTTGTCTTGGAGTCATATTGATCATTGTCACTTGTTTAGCTAGATTGATTTCTGGAATAAGATTTGGCTTTGTGAGAAGTGAGACTGCAACCAGAACATGGTGCATCGTGGTACACCAGCAATTATCATCCATATGATTCTACATGACCAAGCATTTTCACAGAGCAAAGAATGAGTGGTTTTCTCTAAGAACATTTAGAAGGACATTTAAAAGAGAGAGGAAGGAAATGAGGGTCCCTTATTATGTCCTTGACTGGCCTTGTTCTGTATACAGTACATGACATTAACACACCAATCTAAATCTATTAGAGAAAGGAATTATTCTTCAGATTCTACCCCAGAATCTCTCTCTCTCTAATACCATAGGCACACAGTACATACATTATACACTAGTGTACATGCTGCACCAAAGCGTCGGCCCTAAGGCCCCATAGGTCCAGGAATGAAAGCTATGTTGAGAAGAGCCATATGAGTGACTTGTTGGTGTGTAGAACTGTGTATTTATCCTCTGTACAGCAGAGCCAGGACCAGGGGCTGCTGCTGCTGCTGCTGAGTGGCTTAAAAGCAGGGCTGTCCGCTGGGGCTGAGGCTGCCAAGTGCCTGGGCCAGGCTCTGGATAAAGTAAACACACACACACACTGGGGCTCTTTCCCTCTCCCATCCTCCTCCCCGGCCTGCCCATCAGCTGGAGACCACACAGCCAGACCACACAGAATCTGAGCTCGACCCAGGCCCCTCTCACGCAAAACGACCCGCAACCCGCGAGCTGTCACTCTGACCCCCCTCCACACACACACACACACACACACACACACACACACACACACACACACACACACACACACACACACACACACACACACACACACACACACACACACACACACACACACACACAGAGACACAGAGAATGGTTATTACACATTTTAAAAAGTTATGAATCAGTCTATTGAAGTTGTTGGGTTGGGATTTCCTCACAAATCTACATGTCAATTCTGTCAAATATGGCCCAGAGCAGAGCTTTGGTGTTGACAGGAGAACCTCTCTTCTTGATTGATTTCATGGTCCCTTCTGTCTCTGTTTCATGGTCACATGCGAGTGGACCAGGAACACATATACAACCATTGGGCTAAAATTCATTTCAAGCGTCAGATGTCGATATCTGTGATATGTAATTGAGCATCTTATGTTAAAGAGATGTTAAATTGAAGGAATTAGATTCGAAATGTGATATTTGAATAAAAATGTCACAATTTTATTATACTGGAAATGTTAGTTATATTGATACCATAACTAGAGTACTGTATGTGAGTATGTGCGTGTAGATGATTATGTGTGGGCTTGTGTGCTGGAGGTCAGGGTGTTAGCAGACGCAGGGCTATGGGTCATTAGCAGAGATCAGAGGCTGTGTAAATGCGTTGATTGTGGGGCTCTGGCGGTCTCAGCGTAGGCTCTCATGGTGGTCATTCTGCCGCAGGGGTGCTTGTTTCTTCTCTCTCTCCAACTGTCTTTTCTACTACAGCTGACTAATCACATACTGTATCACTCCCTGCTGGTGATACCGTGTACTGCACCAGTCTTCATCTATAGCACTACTGTAGAAAAGCAGGATGAAATACTTCCTGACCAATTAAAGGGTAGAATCAATGTAGGGTTACTGTCCTTATAGTGTACTGTAAGGACAGTAACTGAGTTCTGGAGTTTCATGTTGGTTAATATTCTGCCAATTTTCCTCCCACCTTATCCAAAGAGAAATCTTCTATTTTAATGAATACATTTCTGATATCACCTAGTAACTCTCTCTGAGCTCTCCACTGGCCTCAATGGACCCACATATGGACCCACATATTTTTCCCACAGTGTTTACAGAAACATCCTTCTCCTCCTCCAAAAGCCCCTGCCATCCCTTCCAAACTCTAAACAGGCAGGAGCCGGCCCCAGTCTGCACTCCTCTCTGCCAGGTAGACTAGTCTACAGTATTGTTCTGCTTGACTATCATTCCATCTGTATACACGCAGGCCTGTGGTCATGTTTCCCATTACATTACTGTTTTTATTATCTTCCGACAACTGTTACTGCTTTCCTGACGTTGCAGTGGAGTGGGTTGCTTTCATTGTTATCTGAAGTGGGTCAAATAAACACTCAGCGTCTGCATAACAATGCAAGGTGGTTAATTGTGGAGATAAAGTTTTGTTTGTTTTTAGTGACTTCATCATAAAGTGCCGGAGACTATTCTCATGCCACTCAGAGCTCGCTCTACAAGGGCAACATTTGTGATTGGATGAAGGAAGGTAAGAAAGGTACTTTTAACCACCGGTTTGATAACCACTGCAGTGATATCAAACAGCTCACATTAATGCATAACTCAACACATGTAATTTACGTGCCGTTAACCATCACCCACTGCTTCATGGGAGCAGGACATCTGTGATTGGCTGGTAGGTGTTGACAGGGGGGCATGTAATGTCAGACTCAGGGGTCAGAGGTCATGAGCAGGGTAATGGGGTCAAGGGGTGTCAACGACCCCCTCTGACTCTGGGGCCAGTCAGACTGTTCTGGGGTTAGAGGGCATTGGTCATTTTGTCAGCACCCTGGATGTGAAACCGTGAGAAGTGTCTCGCCCTTCACCGACCCTAAACACACAGAGGTTAGTGACACAAGGGTTCAGACACACACCCACATTCATCTAAGACGTACATGTACCTGGGTCGTCTTTATTTTGTCATCCCTGGATCAAGAAGTCCATTAACCAATCAGTCTGCCTTGTGACATCATCAACACTTGCAGTGCTACCTGCCCCACCCCATTAATTAATTTTATATTAAAATCCGAGCCAATGTGATGATCTGGGATCAACACAACTAAATGATGATCTGGGATCAACACAACTAAATGATGATCTGGGATCAACACAACTAAATGATGATCTGGGATCAACACAACTAAATGATGATCCAGTTGGTCGACTGGGCCCTGAACATTATGGTAAACATTTGTGTGCGTGTGTACTTTTATGCTTGCGTGTGCGGGCGTGTGTTAGGAAGAAGGCACATCCTGCATGTGACAGAGACAGATTCCTAGTCCCAGGGGTTGTTTTGGTTTGGTTGTCCTGGCTTTCCAGAAACACTGATAATCTATTGTAGACACTGAGTGGGCTTCCAGCTGAACCTTCGGTTGGAGTGTCCAGACCTCACTCTTATCCTGCTGTAGGTCCAGTGTGTGTGTGTGTGTGTGTGTGTGTGTGTGTGTGTGTGTGTGTGTGTGTGTGTGTGTGTGTGTGTGTGTGTGTGTGTGTGTGTGTGTGTGTGTGTGTGTGTGTGTGTGTGTGTGTGTGGCTGGTATATCCTACTTGTACAGTTCAGGAAGTCTTGTTATTTTTAAACCTACAGTTCCTCTAACTTTAAAAAATCCTCTCACTGAGTGAAAGGGTTGTCTCACTCTCACTCTCTTCCTTGCTTTCTCTTTATCTCTGTATGTGTAGTCACCAATCATTCATGTGGTTAAGTTAAAGGTCTAGTCCAGATGGCAGACACAGCAGGGTAAAAAGTGTCCCCATGCAGCCCTGTAATTTGCCAAGTGTTTTAGTGCTGCTGTGACCACCCATGGAGGTATGAAAATGATATGCAAGCCACCCAGTAAGATGTCTGTCCTCCTTCACATACACAGACATGCTGTACACACACACACACACATGCTGTACACACACAGACATGCTGTACACACACACACACACATGCTGTACACACACAGACACATGCACGCAATTGTCCCCCTCAAATCAATTTCTGGATATTCAAGTAAGTTTTACAAGCTCTTATTGAAGTATTTATTTATTTTTTATATAACCAGCAGAGGTCAGTAATGTACAAACTAAATCAGTATTTAAATAGAATCTGAATCATCTGTATCACCTTCATATTTTTGCGATCCTTGTCTTTATCAGTAAACTATTCAGGTCACTATTAAGATGTATATTTTTTTATCACTCAGATATACATTTTTGGTTACGCTATTTATGTCAGCAGTTTATATGATAGTTTAAGAAATGTCATTGTAAAATGGAAATTACATAGTAACAAGCCTTCGTAGCTGTCACGTTCTGACCTTAGTTCCTTTGTTTTGTCTTTTGTTTTGTATGGTCAGGGCGTGAGTTGGGTGGGTTATCTATGTTTTGTGTTTCTATGTTGGGTTTGTCGTTTGGCCTGATATGGTTCTCAATCAGAGGCAGGTGTTTGTCATTGTCTCTGATTGGGAACCATATTTAGGTAGCCTGTTTTGTAGTGTGTTTTGTGGGTGATTGTTCCTGTTCGTGTGTTCCTGTTTTGTCTGTGTTCACTAGTTCGGTACTGTAGCTTCGTTGGTTTTCGTCTGTTTATTGTTTTGTTCATAATTGAAAAGTATTCAAATAAATATGGATACGTACCACGCTGCGCATTGGTCCTCCTCTCCTTCCACCGATGAAAGCCGTTACAGTAGCCTACCTAATTTTATTACATTCGGATTTTCTGAATAAAAAAACATGTTGTACCAAAAAATTCCAAAGGATATTTGCCATTGCATTAACAATCTATTTCTAAAGCAATCAAAAGTCAGTACGTGGTTATCTTGTATTTCCATCATGACATGTTTCTCTAAGTTTTGAGTTATTAGCATTATTAAAAACCTCTACAGGACCGGTGTCCCCCCCACGGGACAGTTAAGCTAACATAGGCTAATGTGATTAGCATTGTAAATAACATGAACATTTCCCAGGATATAGACATATCTGATATGGGCAGAAAGCTTAAATTCTTGTTAATCTAACTGCACTGTCCAATTTACAGTAGCTATTACAGTGAAATAATACTGTGCTATTGTTTGAGGAGAGTGCACAATTATGAACTTTAAATTGTATTAATAAACCAGTTAGGCACATTTGGGCAGTCTTGATACAATATGTTGAACAGAAATGAAATGGTTAATTGGATCAGTCAAAAACTTTGCACACCCACTGCTGCCATCTAGTGGCCAAAATCTAACTTACGCCTGGGCTGGAATAATACATTATGCCCTTTCTATTGCATTTCAAAGATGATGGTACAAATGTGTTATATTCTCCTACATTCATTTCACATTTCCACAAACTTCAAAGCATTTCCTTTCAAATGCTATCAAGAATATGCATATCCTTGCTTCAGGTCCTGAGCTACAGACAGGTAGATTTGGGTACGTCATTTAAGGCGAAAATTGAAAAGAAGGGGTGGATCCTTAAGACGTTTTAACAGCCATTGGTTAGAGACTAGTTAGAAACCGAGTCGCCCACACTGTACAGACAGTGTCATTTCTCTGTAAAGCCTGATGTGTTATGATGGTGGGACAGGTCTCTGGTCTCTGGTGCTAATGCTCTGTATCCTGTCTGTCTGTCCTTCTCAGTAACGTTGATTGAGGTGAGAGTTGTCAGGGCAGCTCATAGATGGAAAAACTCAAGCCTCAGTCTTTGCTTCCTGCAAAGGGGGGAAGCACCCTCTCCCCTGTGTTAGTCTGCTTGCCTTCAATCATATTCTGTAGACTAGTTGGATATAATCAGATGTGGTTGTAGATAAAATTTGATATGGTGTATTTATCTCAGGTATGTTCGAATTTCAATCAAATCCTCTCATGCTCCATCATCATAGATTGATGTGTTTTTTCTTTAAGATTTTCAGTTATTTTTGGAGAGTCGGTTTCTTTTTCTTTTTGAGTCAGTAATATGGCAACTTTTGAAATGTATTGCTTGGGATGTTCCAAATGCATTGTTTTACTGTACATTAATTAGTGTGTGTGTGTGTAAGTCACTGATGTGACCGGGTTATTACCAAGCATGTAGGTGGGGGAGTCACGTGTTCTCCTGTCTCCTCAAATGTCAAGCCCTTAGAGCTGTGCTAGTGGTCCACCCCACACACGCAAACACACACACACACACACACACACACACACACACACACACACACACACACACACACACACACACACACACACACACACACACACACACACACACACACACACACACACACACACACACACACACACACACACACACACATCAAGCAACAGCGACTGGGGTCAGACCCAAACACTGACTTTTACAAGAGCAATATGAGTCTACATCAGTCAGATGGCTCTGGTTCATTTAAGTTCATACAACTTGGTAATTCCCTAAGTGTAGTCCAAATATGAACTAAATAACATTTTATTTTAGCCCAGAGAATGAGGGAGAGTGATTGGAAGAGGGGGTGGGAATTGGGGTTTCTAAATCACAGCAAATCAACAGTGAGTTTGGTTTTGACGGCCCACAGTGAAAGTAAAGTGGTTAAAGTGTGAAGGAACTCACTCTTAGGGACCGAAACTGGACAGTGAGAGCGAAAGAAAAAACAGGACCCTCATCTTTACTCACACTTCAATGTACAGAACTGTCTAATTTCATGTTATTGTATGTTTATGTAATATTATGTCTACTCCTGTAGTGGACATTGTCCACCTGGGTAACACTTTAGTCAGATAACCCATGTATAGATGCTCAACCAATTATCAATAGGCTATCAGTAGCATGTGAACTGCATGTATGTGGACTTGTAACAAGGAAGCATCTCCCTGTGTGATGCTAGCTCAGAGTGGGAAGGGAACCAACCTGAAAGCTCCTGTCTTGGCTGGCCCTACTGTACATGGAAACCACAGATAGTTTTCCTTCCTGTTAGCCTGCCCACCGGTTTCGAGTCATGGGGAAGAGGTGTGGTTTCTTCCCACCAGTGAAAGATGACAATGGTGATGCTTTCCTGACCATCCTGTCCTGACAGTCACTGCATGTACATTTGACATTACAATAACCGCTTCATAATACCTGCTTCATACAGTAACAACCTATCGGTTAGTGTCCAGCTTTTGTTTCCAAATCATTACTTTGTACAAAATATTTTCAGTATTGACAGTAAACCTGTAAACCTTGGTTAATGGGTCAAAGATGAGAAGTGTAAAGTTGGTGTCCGAAGGCCATCTATTTAACATAAAACGATAAATATATATAAATATAATATTAAATCACTCAACTCTTACCCTTCTTTTGACCCAGAAATATTTGTGTTGCAAACTATTAAATAAGTCTAAGGAATGACGCTGGAGATGAGAAGCAGGTACAGGGATTCAAACATTTCATCTGGAACAGACATAGAACAAGACAGGAACAGCGTCAGCACACGGGTAACACGGACATATGACAAACAATGCAGCAGCAGGGAACAGAGCTGGGGAACTGACAAATATAGGAGAGGTAATAAACAGGTGATTGAGTGAGTCCAGGTGAATCCAATATTGCTGAAGTGTGTGACGAGGGAAGGCAGGTGCGCGTAACTGATGGTGGCAGGAGCGCGTAATGCAGGGCAGCCTGGCGCTCGGGGAAGAGCGGGAGCAGGCATGACAGTACCCCCCCTCTAAGGGCGTCACCCGGCGTCCCACCTGGGCGAGCCAGGCGATACATGGGCATTGGGCAAGCCGGCTGGGGGTAAACTCCCCATGAACCGGCAGGGGCGTGGGAGCCTGGCGAGGCGGCTGAGGCATAGGAGCCTGACGATCCAGCTGAGGCATGAACGCCTGTCGATCTCGCTGTGGCGTGGAAGCCCGATGATCCGGCGGAGCATGACGTGGGATGGGAACCTGCCGAGCCAACCGAGGCAAGGAAACCTCTCAAACCAGCTAGGATGTGGAAGCCCGACGAGCTGGCTTAGGCCCCCCCCCCGGTTCCATCAGCTGTGGAATCCAAGCCCGACGTCACCAACGAAACAAGAAAACTCCTGGGCCGGCTGGGCGAACAAGACCTGACGATCCGGCTGAGGCCCAACGTGGGATGGGCACCTTCCGAGCCAACTGGGGCAAGGAAACCTCTCGAGCCAGCTAGGGCGTGGAAGCCCGACGAGCTGGCTAGGCACCCCCGGTTCCATCGGTAGCGACCCAGGACCGACGTCACCACCAACCAGAACGCCAGTACTCCTCGATGCCTTGTGTGATGGCTGCTGCTTTCTGTAAGGAATGACGCTGGAGATGAGAAGCAGGTACGGGGAGTCAAACATTTAATCGGGAACAGACATAGAACAAAACAGGAACAGCGTCAGCACACGGGTAACACGGACATATGACAAACAATGCAGCAGCGGGGAACAGAGCTGGGGAACTGACAAATATAGGAGATCAAATCAAATCAAAGTGTATTTGTCACGTACGCCGAATACAACAGGTGTAGACCTTACAGTGAAATGCTTACTTACAGGCTCTAACCAACAATATTGGTTAGAGAAGAGCTTACAGGCTCTTCTCATTTACAACTGCGACCTGGCCAAGATAAAGCAAAGCAGTGCGACACAAACAACACAGAGTTACACATGGGATAAACAAACGTACAGTCAATAACACAATAGAAAAATCTATATACAATGTGTGCAAATATAGTAAGATTAGGGAGGTAAGGCAATAAATAGGCCATATTGGCAAAATGATTACAATTGAGCAATTAACACTGGAGTGATTGATGTGCAGAAGATGAATGCGCAAGTAGAGATACTGGGGTGCAAAGAAGCAAAACAAAATATAACAATATGGGGATGAGGTAGTTGGGTGGGCTATTTACAGATGGGCTGTGTACAGGTGCAATGATCGGTAAGCTGCTCTGACAGCTGATGCTTAAAGTTAGTGAAGAAGATATAAGACTCCAGCTTCAGGGATTTTTGCAATTCGTTCCAGTCATTGGCAGCAGAGAACTGGAAGGAAAGGTGGCCAAAGGAGGAGTTGGCTTTCAGGATGACCTGTGAAATATACCTGCTAGAGCGCGTGCTACGGGTGGGTGTTGCTGTGGTGACCAGTGAGCTGAGATAAGGTGGGGCTTTACCTAGCAAAGACTTATAGATGACCTGGAGCCAGTGGGTTTGGCGATTAATATGAAGCGAGGGCCCGCCAACGAGAGCATACAGGTCGCAGTGGTGGGTAGTATATGGGGCTTTGGTGACAAAACGGATGGCACTGTGATAGACTACATCCAATTTGCTGAGCAGAGTGTTGGAGGCTAATTTGTAAATGACATCGCCGAAGTCAAGGATTGGTAGGATGGTCAGTTTTACGAGGGTATGTGTGGCAGCATGAGTGAAAGAGGCTTTATTGCGAAATAGGAAGCCGATTCTAGATTTAATTTTGGATTGGAGATTATTAATGTGAGTCTGGAAGGAGAGTTTACAGTCTAACCAGACACCTAGGTATTTGTAGTTGTCCACATATTCTAAGTCAGAACCGTCCAGAGTAGTGATGCTGGACGGGCGGGCAGGTGCGGGCAGCGATCGGTTGAAGAGCATGCATTTAGCTTTACTTGCATTTAAGAGAAGTTGGAGGCCACGGAAGGAGTGCTCTATGGCATAGAAGCTCGTCTGGAGGTTTGTTAACACAGTGTCCAAAGAAGGGCCATTGTCAAGGCTGTGGGTAACTGGTGAAGGAGTCAGGTGCAGGAGAGCTGAGATGCGTGGACAAGGTATTTAATACAAGATAACACCAGTATAAACACAATACTATGGTGCAGGAAAAATACCGGTACCAAGAAATAAACGGGCGTAATAACAAAACAACAAAATACCAGCCGTCAGTAACAGCCTGAACAATAAAACAAACACGTACACAAACATGTGGGAAACCAGAGGGTTAAATAATGAACATGTAATGGGGGAATTGAAACCAGGAGTGTAGAAAACAAAGACAAAACAAATGGAAAATGAAAAGTGGATAGGCGATGGCTAGAAGGCCGGTGACGTCGACCGCCGAACGCCGCTCGAACAAGGAGAGGGACCGACTCCGGCGGAAGTCGTGACAGCCATAAGTATACAGAATGGTGTCATCTGCGTAGATGTTTTAGACATGTTTTAGACATGACACGTGAAATACGGAACATCAGGCTCACCTCACGAGAAGCAGCGCATGATCAACACTACCCTCAGCAAGGAGATCTGATGGAAGTGATGTAATCTCTCTCTCTTTCACTCTGGGGGTAAGACATCATTTAAACATCACAGATATAAATTCCCACTGTGCCCATGATATAGCTAACTTCAGTACATTACTTTAGTTGGCTGCTTTGAGCAAAACTTCTATGTAATATAACCTATTCTGGAAGCGAAGAAGTGAAGAATGGTAGAAACTCCCCAAATAGAGGTGTGCCAAGTTTGTGGCGTCATACCCAAGAAGACTCGAGGCTGTAATCACTGCCAAAGGTGCTTCAACAAAGTACTGAGTGAAGGGTCTGAATACTTCCGTAAATTATATAATTATTATTTTTTTGTATAAATTTGCAAGAATTCTAAAAACCTGTTTTTGCTTTGTCATTAGGGAGTATTGTGTGTAGATTGATGAGGGGAAAAAACAATTTAATCCATTTTAGAATAAGGCTGTAGCATAACAAAATGTTTAAAAAGTCAAGGGGTCTGAATACTTTCCAAATGCATTGTAGGTCCTACACTGACTGCACCTGGTTGGGCACGGCTGGCTTCCTCCACTCGCATTCCACATCCGTACGGCCGATATTGTGAACCGCCACATTTGGCTGCATAGCTATACTTTTGAGCTCCACAGAGGCATTCTATCGTATATGGTAGAGAGAATCCCCTGGTCACCTATAGAGACCTGCCAAGAGGAAGGATGTGCTATATAAATAAAATGTATTTGATTGATGACATTACAGCTGTAGAATATTTAATAAACTGTCATTTTCTAGGACTAGTGCAGTTTTTCCATAAACGTTTAATTAATAACTTGGGATTTTAATAGTGGATTTTAACAATCAAATAGTGGGAAGGATCCTTTAAATCAAGACAGTGTGATTGCATGTAGCACTCTGAATAAATAAATACTGTGCCTTTGGATTTGTCTCTGGTCATGAAACTACAATACTGGCTGGATGTCTAAACAAAGTACATTCTGAATAGCAATAGATTTTTAGGTTCATTCTCATCAATGACAATATCCTAGAACTGAGTTATCACTCATCTGTCTGGTATCCGAGGTGATCTGGTTTATGATTATAGAATTGAATAAGTGGCTCTATCCTTGTAGAATGTTGTCAGCAGTATAGAACACATTGTATTGCTAAGATGCTCAAACTTAACTTAATAGAGCTACACTCACTGACACAGGATAAACTTTATCCCTCATGCTGGCCCTGACCAAACCGGTAAGTTGCCCCTCACTATAGCTGCACTTCTCCACATGGCCAGACTTCTAGTGGTCTTCTCCCCTTTTAATGCTCTTATGCTCATCCTTCAAAAATGCCATAAGGTCTGAAATAGACACGAAAGTTGACATACTGTACACATAATTATCTAGGCTAAGTAATACTAAAATATTTTTTTTGTATCTACTGCTCTGCTAACTAGCCAGCTAAAGTGTAGTCAGTGGCTAGCTAAGACAGAGAAAGGGGACGGAAGAAGTTCCACACTGTACCGTCTGCGTCCAACTCACACTCCCAAACACTTAGATCCCGGGAACGCAGCCCACTTTCCAGCTCACTCTCCAGATCCCAATCACTGGAATTCTAATCACCTGTTCACACACCTGCATCTCATCATCCCACACTATCTAGTTCAGTTCCTTGCACCCCATCACTGTGAGGTGTTTTTGTTTTTGAGAAACACTTTTTCAGGGCACTGTTTTTTCCCGTCCTTCTCACCTCCCGTTTTTGCCTGCCTCACTCACGACATATTTGAACTACAATTCATATTCTACCAGACAGATGGAGTTGACAGTTTATGGTTGTGACCATGGTGATTCCAATATTGTTGGTTTAAATCTCTCAAAAGTAAGGAGCTTTACAGACCATGAGTGGTCTTGTTGCACTACATGTAATGATGAAATGAATAAGGAGTCCAAATGTATCAAATCTCCAGACACATCTTTTAGGAATCACAGTTCTGAGAGAATTATTCTTTAAGAGTCAGAAAGGGCTATTGCAAGATCATTTTTTCAGTTAATATCCATTATTGACAGTTTTTGGAATTTTAAACACTTTTTTGGAGAGTTTAATATTGGGATCCTTTGCTCCGGACAAGGGCATTTCCAGGCACAGAGCTGACATGGAAATGTATAATGTTCAAAGTATTTTGGGGGGCAAAGCTCGTGGGCCCCATGTGGTGTGTGCTACGCCAGTGTCCTCCATCACATCCAGCTGCCAAGGGGAAACAATTTGTTATAACAGCTTCCTCCCCTCCACCACTAGACAACTGATAACAACAATTTCTCTCGAATTGGAGTTGTATATTACTGGTACATGTACAGTGCATTCGGGAAGTATTCAGACCCCTTGACTTTTTCCACATTTTGTTACGTTATAGCCGTATTATAAAATTTATTTCATCGTTTTTTCCCCTCATCAATCTACACACAATACCCCATAATGACAAGCAATACGTTTTTTGCAAATGTTTTAAAAATGTTAAACTGAAAAATCACAGTTACATAAGTATTCCGACTCTTTAATCAGTACTTTGTTGAAGCACATTTGGCAGTGATTACAGCCTTGAGTCTTCTTGGGTGTCACACTACAAGCTTGGCACACCTGTATTTGGGGAGTTCCTCCAATTCTTCTCTGCAGATTATCTCAAGCTCTGTCAGGTTGGATGGGGAGCGTCGTTGCACAGCTATTTTCAGGTCTCTCCAGAGATAGGGTTCAATTCCGGGCTCTGGCTGGGCCACTCAAGGACATTCAGAGACTTGTCTCGAAGCCACTCATGCATTGTCTTGGCTGTGTGCTTAGGGTCGTTGTCCTGTTGTAAGGTGAACCTTCGTCCCAGTCTGAGGTCCTGAGCGCTATGGAGCAGGTTTTCATCAAGGATCTCTCTGTGCTTTGCTCCATTCATCTTTTCCTCGATCCTGACTAGTCTCCCAGCCCCTGCCGCTGAAAAACATCCCCACAGCATGATGCTGCCACCACCATGCTTCACAGCAGGGATGGTGCCAGGTTTCCTCCAGACGTGACGCTTGGCATTCATGCCAAAGAGTTCAATCTTGGTTTCATCAGACCAGAGAATATTGTTTGTCATGGTCTGAGAGTCCTTTAGGTGCCTTTGGGCAAACTACAAGTGGGCTGTCATGTGCCTTTTCCTGAGGACTGGATTCCTTCTGGCCACTCTGCCATAAAGGCCTGATTGGTGGAGTGCTGCAGAGATGGTTGTCCTTCTGGAAGGTTCTCCCATCTCCACAGAGTAACTCTGGAGCTCTGTCAAAGTGACCATCGGGTTCTTGGTCTCCTCCCCGACCAAGGCCCTTTCCTCCGATTGCTCAGTTTGGCCGGGAGGCCAGCTCTACGAAGAGTCTTGGTGGTTCCAAACCTCTTCCATTTAAGAATGATGGAGGCCACTGTGTTCTTGGGGACGTTCGATGCTGCAGAAATGTTTTTGTACCCTTCCCCAGATCTGTGCCTTGACACAATCCTCTCTGAGCTCTGAGGACAATTCCTTCGACCTCATGGCTTGGTTTTTACTCTGACATGCACTATCAACTGTGGGACTGTAGACGGGTGTGTGCCAATTTCGAGTGTCATAGCAAAGGGTCTGTTTTGTATTGTGTGTAGATTCATAAGAAATAAATAATAATTTAAAACATTTTAGAATAAGGCTGTAACGTTACAAAATGTGGAAAAAGTAAAGGGGTCTGACTACTTTCCGAATGCACTGTATGCCAGGGCTGCCCTTTTTTCAATCAGTTTTGAGATGGTGAAGTAGTAGACAATAGAAATATATGAATGGAAAACTTTGTGACTTGTGTTGTCACAAAAAGTCAGATTATGGAGCCTGATAATCAAGAAAATATAAGAGTACAATAATAGTTATTCAGTTAGATTGCATCAAAGTTACCTATTGTTGTTCATAAATAATCAAAATATGTCAAGGGATTTGTATTCAGTGCCTGGCCTTAAGTGGAGTGAACCCCTTTCATAGATTGTTTGATAAATGTGTGAAAATATACTACACAGAAATTCTCTCTGTGTGAGACACTTCAATATGTCAATGATCCATTTTGTATTCTTCATTCATATACATTTGGCTTCTTCTTCCTTGTCGAGTCTTAATTTCTCTTGAGGGCTACTCTTCTTCCTGTGCACCTGTGACTTGTGCTTCCTGCTTCAGACAGTCCCTCTCTGCTTCACCCTAAACCCTCTAGCCCAAACCACATCCTATACACTGTCACCATGTCACATGCATACAAATACACATGCATCCCCCTCTCGCTGAAAGAAAATGAGAGAGGGGAGAGCGAGAGAGGCTAAGCAGTGGGGTTCTCCCCCCCACACCACTATCACAGGTCAGGAGCTTTCCCATCAGCACCCACAGATGTCACAGGAATACGAGTAACACACACCACCTCATGTGATAGGTATTCACTTTTTCATATAATTTAATAGAACAACAAAAAAATGGTTGATTACAAAAATAATTGTAAGCCTGTACAAACTAGGGTAGATTCTTTCAGCGCCCCCATTTTTAACATTGATCATTGGCTCAAACTGCTGACACTGACGATGGAGGCACAGTCCAGTTTTACGTTGAAATTACAGTAAGGTATTTTAGTCCAAGACCTGAGTATACTGTACACTATTCAGGAGAAGCGATGTAAAGCTCATTGGTCAATCTACATTCATGTCCATGGCTCCTGGGGCCTGTTTGTGTGTTACTCCTGTATGTGTTGCAGGGTCCTCTGGTAGTCTCCTGGAGCTAAAGGGGAGCTCTGTTGCAGGGTCCTCTGGTAGTCTCCTTGAGCTAGAGGGGAGCTCTGTTGAAGGGTCCTCTGGTAGACTCCTGGAGCCGGAAGGGAGATCTCTGTATGTCCCTGGAGCTCATAGTCCCTCAGGCAGTGACTGCTGCTCTGCTGGCTGAAGTATAACATGCCCCTGGCAAACATGGGCTCCACCTGCAACACATGCAGGGGTCACACCATGAATGATGAATGAAAATGAATAAAGATTGCTCCCATTTACCTAATCTCTCTTGGGCAGATTCTGTGTGTAAACCGAGAGAATCTGTCAGGGCTGTAATCGAATGGCGAGATAACTAGTAGCAGTAGTTTCTGTGTTTGGGTTTTCGTCTCTATTTGAAAAAATCACAATTGGGCGAAGGCGGCGCTTCAATATCTACATTGGGGGGGGGGTTATTTCAAGCTTGTGTGCGCAGTAGTTAATTAGTGGAGGGGGGAGACTTTCCTTTACGAGGGTGGAGACATTGCTTCCTCCCTGGTACAACGGAACTCTCAATTGTTAACACGTATTGACCCAGAAGTAAATAAGGAAGCTGACCAAATTTCGCAAGAATTTATTTCTGGGTAACCAAGAATAGCAAATACCAAATCTCTCCCTTCCCCTCCCCCTTGGGCCTAACTTTCCGTTTTTGAAAATGTGTAAGGTATAAGCAATACGCATTGCCCTTCTTATACCTATCCAGATCCTACAGATTTGCAAACAGCGATGGGTTAGGGCCAAGAGAGTGGGGGAAGAACCGATTTGGACGTGTTGATAGAGTCCTTTGTTTATCATCATGAGTAACAAGGCTAGGCAGGCTATATTTAGTTTTCTTTTTATTTCAGCCTTTATCATGTTGGACTGTTATTTTAATGCACTGTTGATTCCAACCATAATAAGATAGCGAGAGTCTGTAATGTACTGTACCTGTGCTGTGATCATCTTGGCCTGGCGTTGGGGGTCCGGGTACTCGTCTCCGAAACACAGCACCACCTGGTGCCTGGGCATGGGACGGCCATGATGGGCATACCCCTGCAGCTCTGGAAGGAGGGATGGAGGGAGTGTACAATGATTTTATCACCTTATTTCACCCACAATTCACCAATTCGCCCCCTAACAGCTGAAAACATCTACTTTGCTCATGAAGGAAGGACGTTCAGCTTGAGAGAGATGGGTATTGTGATTCAGTATCACTGCATGGAAAATGCTACAAATAAAAGGTTCACAGAATGAGAAAGAGGAGTCAGAGAAAGCTTTTTCCAGTCATTTGCAAGGAAGTCATTGGTGTGAAAAATTAGTGGTTCACATGTAAACTGCAGCTAGAGACTGAGTGGTGGACCACAGGAGGTGGGCGGGGGCTGTTTCATGGACACTCCACTGACAGGCCGCCGCTGAGAACGTGACAGGTCGCATACCCACTGATACCACAGCATGGAGAGGGACTTCACTTTCTACAGTAGGTATCCTCACCACCATCATCAACCTTCAGTACCATCATCATCATAATCAGCTCACAATCAAAATACTGTTTCTCACCAGTGAGGAACTGCTGGGTGTCAAACAGCTTGCAGGTCTGTTCTTTCTCCAATTTATTGGGTTTGTCCGTGTAGGGTGCCAGCTGGCCTTCCCAGTACACTCGGCTCTGGCACAGCCGCTTGGCATAGAGCCCATCTATCGTCATCCACAGGAGCACGCCCCTCTCCAGGACGTTGGGTAGCTTCTCTGCCCCTCTCCTCTGAGACTGGGGGTAAGGGGAGGGGAACTGCACCGTCTCTGCACCACTGTACAGCCTGTCCTCGGGGCAGGGGGAGGACGGAGAGGAAGATGAGGAGGAAGAAGAGGTGATCCGGCAGCCTTCAGGACTAGAGGTGGTTACCTTCTTGACCAGAGACTCACGGTAGAACAGGGATATGTGCAGTCGGAAGTCTGGAGGAAAGAGGGGGGAAGATGTTAGAGAATGAACCAGTAAGTAAAAGTATTCCAAATGAAAGAAGATTGACAGCTGTCTGAAAACAAATGCATTCTTTCCATGTGTGGAGTCGTAATCCGTTTCTGATATGAAGATGTGCCTGGGGAGTTGAAATCACTTTCAACGGCCAAAAGTCTGTTTCTTCTTTTAGTAAATATACCGCATCTTGCAAACAGTGTATATAGAAAGAAAGTGAATGACGGAAGTTAGCAAACTGCTGAACTTTACGACTTTCTTAATCAGCCGAGCTAAACATTAAATACTGTTCCATTTACAGACAATGCAAAAGGAGCCAGTTCTGTATTTTCAACACTGATAAACAGTCAAATTATTTTATATAATACTGCGTATGTTACTGTAACTGTAGTGGTCCCTGCAGTCACCCATCTAAAATATCAACAACATACAATTGAAGTCAGAAGTTTACATACACTTAGGTTGGAGTCATTAAAACTCGTTTTTCAACCACTCCACAAATTTCTTGTGAACAAACTATAGTTTTGGCAAGTCGGTTAGGACATCTACTTTGTGCATGACACAAGTAATTTTTCCAACAATTGTTTACAGACAGATTATTTCACTTATAATTCACTATATCACAATTCCAGTGGGTCAGAAGATTACATACATTAAGTTGACTCTACTTTTAAACAGCTTGGGAAATTCCAGAAAATGTCATCATGGCTTTAGAAGCTTCTGATAGGCTAATTGACATAATTTGAGTCAATTGGAGGTGCACCTGTGGATGTATTTCAAGGCCTACCTTCAAACTCAGTGGGAAAATAAAAAGTAATCAGCCAAGACCTCAGAAAACAATTGTAGACCTCCACAAGTCTGGTTCATCCTTGGGAGGAACTTCCAAATGCCTGAAGGTGCCACGTTCATCTGCACAAACAATAGTACGCAAGTATAAACACCATGGGACCACGCAGCCGTCATACCGCTCAGGAAGGAAACGCTTTCTGCAAATCAATCCCAGAACAACAGCAAAGGACCTTGTGAAGGTGCTGGAGGAAACAGGTACAAAAGTATCTATATCCACAGTAAAACGAGTCCTATATCAACATAATCTGAAAGGCCTCTCAGCAAGGAAGAAGCCACTGCTCCAAAACCACCATAAAAAAGCCAGACTACGGTTTTCAACTGCACATGGGGACAAAGATCGTACTTTTTGGAGAAATAATGACCATCATTATGTTTGGAGGGAAAAGGGGGAGGCTTGCAAGCCGAAGAACACCATCCCAACCGTGAAGCATGGGGGTGGCAGCATCATGTTGTGGGGGTGCATTGCTGCAGGAGGGACTGGTGCACTTCACAAAATAGATGGCATCATGAGGCAGGAAAATTATGTGGATATATTGAAGCAACATCTCAAGACATCAGTCAGGAAGTTAAAGCTTGGTCACAAATGGCTCTTCCAAATGGACAATGACCCCAAGCATACTTCCAAAGTCGTGGCAAATGGCTTAAGGACAACAAAGTCAAGGTATTGGAGTGGCCATCACAACGCCCTGACCTCAATTCTATAGAAAATTTGTGAGCAGAACTGAAAAAGCGTGTGTGAGCAAGGAGGCCTACTAACCTGACTCAGTTACATCAGCTCTGTCAGGAGGAATGGGCCAAAATTCACCCAACTTATTGTGGGAAGCTTGTGGAAGGCTACCCGAAACGTTTGACCCAAGTTAAACAATTTGAAGGCGATGCTACCAAATACTAATTGAGTGCATGTAAACTTCTGACCCACTGGGAATGTGATGAAATAAATAAACGCTGAAATAAATCATTATCTCTACTATTATTCTGACATTTCCATTCTTAAAATAAGTGGTGATCCTAACTGACCTAAAACAGGGAATTTATACTAGGATTAAATATCAGGAATTGTGAAAAACTGAGTTTAAATGTATTTGGCTAAGATGTATGTAAACTTCAGACTTCAACTGTATATGAATAGAAAATCATTAATATGAGCACTGTTTCCAGTTCCAACACTGACAAATAACTGACCATATTAAAAGCCAGATTAGGGAAGTAATTGTCCTAGAGAAACAGCTTTTAGTTTCTGGTGGTTGGTAACACGAGATAATAATGCAGTACGCTCCACTACATCGTACGAATCTTCTCTTTGTGTCTATCTGTCATTAACACTGGTCAGTGGTGTGGAATTACAATACAATACACACATGCTGTGTGCACAATAACTGAAAAAGGTGTGCGGGAATAATTCCATGATATCTTGAAGGAAATGAAAAGACTAGCTAGCAATGGTAGTAGTAGCAGCATTAGTAGCAGTAGTAGTAGTAGTAGTAGTAGCAGAAGTAGTATCAGCAGTAGTATTAGTAGTATAGTTAGCAGTAGTAGTAGTACAAGTAGTAGCAGCAGTAGTAGGAGCAGTCGTAGCAGAAGTAGGAGTAGTAGCAGTAGTAGCAGTAGCAGCAGTAGTAAATTAGTAATCTAGAAGTAATAGAATAGCATGTACCAGAAAGGGTAGACATGTTGTGGTCCATTTGAAATGCTGTGGTGTGAGACTCTGAGGAAGAGTAGGAACAGAAGGAGCCAGTGAACTGATAACCTGAGGGGAGAAGATAAATAAATACTGTTATTAACCAATGAATGAGTGTTTTCAGTGTACATATCATGGAGGATGAATTACTAGACCTTGTCTAAATAATTTCATATCAGGAGGAACCTGACTAAAGACTGTTAAATGAAGCCCTCATTATTTTGGAGAACTGGTGGTCATCAAAGCCTTCACTGTCAAACTGTAGCTGTTTTTACAACTTGTGTGTGTGTGTGCGTCACTCAGATGAACATATGTCAAATCTGTCATACAGAACACTGACCTAAACTATAGCCTTTCATTATCTGAAACCAAGTTAACATGAGAACTAGTGAAGTATGGTGTTCACATGGCTTCATCTCTACCTGGCTCCTCTGTACTTGTACTGAAGGACATGTACTGTGGAGTCTTATCTCTCCATGATATTTTCATTCCTATAATCAGTGTCTTCCCCATGGCGATGCCATGTCTCACCGTTATCTGTGTGTGGCCCGGTATGCCAGGGTCGGCTGAGTGGCTGTGGGTAGTGGCACTGGCTGTACTGCAGCTCAGTGTGGGGTGGCTGGTGAGGCTGAGGCTGGTCCAGTGCGTGGCTGTACTCCCTCCACTCCTTCCTCTCCTGAGGAATCATGAATCCGCCAGACACCTGTGAACAGGCCAGGGGGAGAGGAGACGGCTGTTAGTCAGGTAGTGGTGGGTTCCTGATCCACACCCAGCAGGGAGAGAGAGCTGTGAAAATCTGTGAAGGTACAATTGAAGTCAGAAGTTTACATACACTTAGGTTGGAGTCATTAAAACTCGTTTTTCAACCACTCCACAAATTTATTGTTAACAAACTATAGTTTTAGCAAGTCGGTTAGGACATCTACTTTGTGCATGATACAAGTCATTTTTCCATCAATTGTTTAAAGAAAGATTATTTCACTTATAATTCACTGTATCACAATTCCAGTGGGTCAGACGTTTACATACACTAAGTTGACTGTGCCTTTAAACAGCTTGGGAAATTCCCAAAAATGATGTCATGGCTTTAGAAGCTTCCGATAGGCTAATTGACATCATTTGAGTCAATTGGAGGTGCACCTGTGGATGTATTTCAAGGCCTACCTTCAAACTCAGTGTCTCTTTGCTTGACATCATGGGAAAATCAAAAGTAATCAGCCAAGACCTCAGAAAAAAATTGTAGACCTCCACAAGTCTGGTTCATCCTTGGGAGCAATTTCCAAACGCCTGAAGGTACCACGTTCATCTGTACAAAAAATAGTACACAAGTATAAACACCATGGGACCACGCAGCTGCCATACCGCTCAGGAAGGAGACGCGTTCTGTCTCCTAGAGATGAACGTACTTTGGTGCGAAAAGTGCAAGTCAATCCCAGAACAACAGCAAAGGACCTTGTGAAGATGCTGGAGGAAACAGGATCAAAAGTATCTATATCCACAGTAAAACGAGTCCTATATCGACATAACCTGAAAGGCCTCTCAGCAAGGAAGAAGCCACTGCTCCAAAACCGTCATAAAAAAAGCCAGACTACGGTTTTCAACTGCACATGGAGACAAAGATCGTACTCTTTGGAGAAATGTCCTCTGGTCTGATGAAACAAAATAGAACTGTTTGGCCATAATGACCATCGTTATGTTTGGAGGAAAAAGGGGAAGGCTTGCAAGCCGAAGAACACCATCCTAACCGTGAAGCACGGGGCGACAGCATCATGTTGTGGGGGTGCATTGCTGCAGGAGGGACTGGTGCACTTCACAAAATAGATGGCATCATGAGGCAGGAAAATTATGTGGATATATTGAAGCAACATCTCAAGACATCAGTCAGGAAGTTATTAAAGCTTGGTCGCAAATGGGTCTTCCAAATGGACAATGACCCCAAGCATACTTCCAAAGTTGTGGCAAAATGGCTTAAGAACAACAAAGTCAAGGTATTGGAGTGGCCATCACAAAGCCCTGACCTCAATCCCATAGAAAATTTGTGGGCAGAACTGAAAAAGTGTGCGCAAGCAAGGAGGCCTACAAACCTAATTCAGTTACACCAGCCCTGTCAGGAGGAATGGGCCAAAATTCAACCAAGTTATTGTGGGAAGCTTGTGGAAGGCTACCCAAAACGTTTGACCCAAGTTAAACAATTTAAAGGCACTGCTACCAAATACTAATTGAGTGTATGTAAACTTCTGACCCACTGGGAATGTGATGAAATAAATAAAAGCTGAAATAAATTATTCTCTCTCGTATTATTCTGACATTTCACATTCTTAAAATAAAATGGTGATCCTAACTGACCCTAAAACAGGGAATTTTTACTTGGATTAAATGTCAGGAATTGTGAAAAACTGAGTTTAAATGTATTTGGCTAAGGTGTATATAAACTTCCGACTTCAACTGTACCTGTTGCCGGGGTAAACACATTACCTTACCTGGCTCTGTAGAGATGGGTATAGAGAGTGCATAGGGTAGCTGTTGACTGAGCTGATGTGGGACATTGTCCCTGCCATCTTGATCCCTACATTACAGAAACGTAACATCAGACATCACATCATAGAACTCTCTATGTTCTAATGCAACATTTTGTGGTGGTCCCTCCAGAAATATGTATGTCCTCAATAAGAAGTCAAATCAAATGAAATTGTATTCATCTGTCAACTGTCATCCTTACAAGTAGAGCCTTTTCAACAGAGCTCAAGGCTATTCAGCCTCTTCAAACAGTTGAATACAGAAACTATAGAGCCATGCGGTAACAACATGGGTAAAGTGTCTCAACCCCTAGGTTGCAGGTTTGGTCTCGAAGAGTCAATCCTAACTGAGACTGCCATATGAGAGTGACAAAAGGTTCTTCTGATGGTGGAGCCTTCAGCCTTTGTTATGCAAGCCTGGAGGTTAGGTGTGTATGCTGTGCATTCTGCACTGGGTAACTGAAGCCTTCTAAAAAAAGCGTCAAGGCCTTTTTGGTACACACATCGGCTTCCTCTCTGCTTCCTGCCTCATCAGACGATGGAGGCAAAATGAAACATTACCGGCTGTGTGTGTATGTCTGCTCAGCTAGGTTTAGAGTCAGACAACATGAGTTTGGGCTCACCCTCTATGTAAGCAGGTGGGTGTTCTAGGGAGGGGTAGACTACAACACTTCTTAGAAGCACAAGTTACGGTTTTGTTACGCAATGCAGGTGTAACTTGAACCCTAGTGCATTATTACCTTTGACACATGAAATCTCTGATATCAACTGCCAGTAGCCTATATCACTTCACTATGGTACAGTATAGTACAGTCAGAACAGTAGGCATTCATGACATGGACTTGACTTTGGTAATACTACAATAAGATGAACAAAACGTGCCTCTCTTAGCTCCCTCCGGTATGATTCTGTAGACTTTGAAAGGATCGGATATGTCCAGTTGGCTACGCTCCACCAGCTCATCAAAGTCATTGCTTTTGTTCAGAGCACATCGCAGTCTAGTCTTCCATGTGGGGGGATCTGGTTTGTCCACTCCTTCCCTATGTTTCCCTTTGAACAATGCCCAGGCCTGCAATAATCAACAACATAATGATTTAACTTCCTCTCTGCATTCATTTTCAATTTACCTGGCAATAAGTAAGGCATTATGGGCCTGCATCAAAATCAACATGTCATGGTCTTTGCCTTTAATAAATATCCACTGCCTTGAACAAAGATCATCACTTGCTATACTGTAGTAAAAATCAACAGGTAGTCTATAGCAAATACTGTAAATTACACCAGACCAACTAGACTTGGTCTGGAGATAAATAAGTATGAATATGATTGAGTTAGCTATACTTTATGGGGTTCCTGCACACTATATTCAATATTCACGAGTTGTAAATAGTAACTTAAAAGTAGAAGAAAAACAATAGGAGAAATCGGGTAAAGTGAAGGTATGGGTCCTAACGCACCTTGAAGAGTGCAGCATCCTCGTCACGATTGTAATCCTGTTTGCCCGCATGTTTCCACGGAATCCTGAAAATGCTTTTCTCTTCATTCTCCCAAACCAGTCCGGGATAGATGCAGCTGTCAATCTGATCGATCAGCCACTGTCTAAGTTTCCCATTGCCACAAATCACTGACAGGCCGCTGTCCCCCTCTAAATTCATCTCTTTCGAAAAACGCATGCAATAGAAGGATGGGCATAGTGATGATGTGGGACCAATGAGTCGGTTGTGCAATGCAAAAGAAAAATACATTGTCAGTTGGTGTTGAGTGATGGTGGTTAATGTTATTAGGTAAATCATGTTTTTATCAAATGTAATGCATTCATATATTATCACAGATAATTTGAGAGTATAATCATTGAGATTATTACATATGTTTAATCCCCCCCAAAAATCACAAACAATAAGTAGGCCTAATTTAAGAATGAAACACTTCTGGATTTGTTGGTCATCTTGATTCAAAGACAATTACATTAATATTTTGTAGGCTCATAATTGCAATCCGAAAAACAATGTTATAATCACATGCATAAAATAAATAACGTAATAGCCTAGTGTTAAGTGCATCAACATCACTGCGTCAATTTCAGGACGTTTACCCTCTCGTATGTTCACTATGAATGAGAATAAACTCCTTACCTCTAACCATGTGAGCGTCTCTGAAAAGTAATGAAATCGATCTGTTCTCAACACTGTTCTCAAGAGAGAGCATGGGATGACCTATTCTTAAATATTGTCACATCTTTATGGCGGTGTCTTGACTGGGAGGAGCCTATTGACTTTATGCGTGCAGCACTATGCGCTACATTTCTTTGAAGCTTATCGGAGAACAACCTACATACAGTAAGTAGCCTACAGTAAGTGGATGGGGAATCCCTCTCGACTGGCAAACACAGGATGCAAACACCGCCATGGAATGGAATAATTACCTGCGCTCAATATCAAAACAGAAACTCCCTAAAATCGTCATTATGTCAATAGATTGCGTTTCCATTCTATGTTTATACTTTAAATAGTCTACTGTATTATGAATCCTAAAATATAATTGTTCTTGAGTTTACAGTGCATGTGGAAAGTATTCAGACCCCTTGACTTTTTCCACATTTTGTTAGTTACAGACTTATTCTAAAATGTATTAAATTAGTTGTTTCCTTCATCAATCTACAAAAAATAACCCATAAATTCAATTGATTAGACATTATTTTGAAAGGCACACACCTGTCTATGTAAGGCCCCACAGTTGACAGTGCATGCCAGAGCAAAAACCAGCCATGAGGTTCGAAAGGAATTGTCTGTTGAGCTCCGAGACAGGATTGTGTCAAGGCATAGGGAAGGGTCCCGAAACATTTCTGCAGCATTGAAGGTCCCCAATAACACAGTGGCCTCCATCATTCTTAAATGGAAGAAGGTTGGAAACACCAGGATTCTTCCTAGAGCTGGACGCCCTGCCAAACTGAGCAATCGGAAGAGAAGAACTTGGTCAGGGAGGTGACCAAGAACCTGATGGTCACTCTGACAGAGGTCCAAAGTTCCTCTGTGGAGATTGGAGAACCTTCCAGAAAGACAACCATCTCTGCAGCACTCCACCAATCAGGCCTTTATGGAAGAGTGGCCAGACTGAAGCCACTCCTCAGTAAAAGGCACATGACCGCCCGCTTAGAGTTTGCCAAAAGCCACCTAAAGACTCTCAGACCATGAGAAACAATATTCTCTGGTCTGATTAAACCAAGATTGCTCTCTTTGGCCTGAATGCCAAGCGTCACGTCTGGAGGAAACCTGGCACAATCCCTACAGTGAGGCATGGTGGTGCCCACATCATGCTGTGGGGATGTTTTTCAGCGGCAGGGGCTGGGAGACCAGTCAGGCACGAGGGAAAGATGAACAGAGCAAAGAACAGAGAGATCCTTGATGAAAACCTGCTCCAGAGCGCTCAGGACCTCAGACACCTTCCAACAGGACAACAACCCTAAGCACACAGCCAAGACAACACAGGAGTGGCTTCAGCACAAGTCTCTGAACGTCCTCGAGTGGCCCAGCCAGAGCCGGGACTTGAACCCGATCGAACTGTGGAGACCTGAAAATAACTGTGCAGCGACGCTCCCCATCCTACATGACAGAGCTTGAGAGGATCTGTAGAGAAGAATGGGAGAAACTCCCCAATGACAGGTGTGCAGGCTTGTAGCGTCATACCCAAGAAGATTTGAGGCTGTAATCGCTGCCAAAGGTACTTCAACAAGATACTGAGTAAAAGGTCTGAAAACTTAAGTAAATGTTGTATTTCATTTATATATATATATATATATATATATATATATATATATATATATATATATATATATATATATATACATTTGAAAAAAAATCTAAAAACCTGTTTTTGCTTTGTCATTATGGGGTATTGTATGTAAATTGATGGGGGGGGGGAAACAATTTAATCCATTTTAGAATAAGGCTGTAACGTAACAAAATGTGGAAAAGGTGAAGGGGTCTGAATACTATCCGAGATGCACTGTATATAATTTTCATAATTTAGTTATATTACTTTTAAAATTGAATTTCTATTTAATTTTGTCAACCCTCCTGATAGGTGATTACAGTTTTACACTGATATGGTATATTTTAGTGGAGAAGAGTGGATTCATTTCATTAACAAATAGCCTACAATATAGCCTAAATTGGTTTTACTATGGCAATACTGCTGCCCTCCAGTGGTTGTGAAATGTGCATAACCTTAAGTATCAACTGGGTCTATTTCATAGACTGTATGATATATCTATTGGAGGTCTACACTATAGGTAAGCTGATGGGTAAGCTACAGACAAATTAAATGTAGTTACTTTTCAGAACTAGTTGCACTCATGTCCAGCCCTCTCTATCCCTCCGATGCTGACAGTGAAAGGTGGCTGAAAAGGTTGTTTTTACTGCTGTCATGCAAGGCTTCCTTTGCATTAGACAAACAGGAAATAGACCCGAAACAGAGAGCACAGAGAATGTCTTTCTGTCATCACATGGCATCTGACAGCACACACAGCAGTTAATAACCAGTTAATCACACAGTGACTTGAATCCTTTTATTATTGCACAAAAAGCTGACATGGCTTCAAGAAGAAACAAATGACATGGTAACAATATTATACATTTTCAAGATTTAGAAAAACAAGTACAAATACAGAACGTGGTATACATAGCTATATACATAAAATAGGGGTAATGAAACCAGTAGTATTAGCCATAATAAAACATCAATAAACCTTCTCAAAATGGTGCATCAATCGGCCCATCCTCCCCCAGTCTTCTCCAGCAAAGGGACAACAACAGAGAGACTGGTCCAACGGTGTACTGACAGAGAGAGAACCCCCCCCCCTCTTGGGGCCAGAGTGGTATCATCCCACAATGCAAGACTTAAGACCTGGATAAGGGGTCTCAGGTACCCTGCAATCCTGGAGGGGTGGGCGGCTCAATATTCACCTCCACCGCCACCCCGTTGGGTTTGAGACTCCTTGTCAACAGGATGCGGATGTCGTCCTCGTCATTGAAGGGACTCTCTTTGTACTCCTGCCGAAGCCACTCCCTGTACTGGAGAGACAGACAGCAACATACAGTATGTCAATATTCTTGTCTGTTGAGGCAGCTGTATTCTCTTCCTCAAGTAACTACAAGGCTACTCCTCTCTCTGAAGGATTTAATGCTTAACACATACATTTTTTATGATAAGAAACTCCTTTTTATTGAACTTCCATTCCCTCCAAGAGTGCCTGCATCTCTTACACTGTCACATGTACCTAGACTGACATTTCCCCCCCTGTCCTCCCTCTGTATTGACCTGGTCAGCGTGAGTGGTCTCAAACTCCTGGAGCTGGCGCTGAAACCCCAGGTTGGGCCCAGCGCAGGGCCGAGCCACCCTCACAGCAGCCAGAGCCTCCTGCCAGCCCAGCCCTGTCACTGTCATGATGTAGGCCACCACCAGGGAGACACTCCGAGACACACCCGCCAGACTACATGGAGAGAGGAATGGATGGTTAACCTCTTAAATGTAATGGCAAAATGTAGATTCCCGCCTAAATAGACTTACCCAAAAGTAACTGCTATTCATGTGTAATTACATGATTCTGACATGCAAAAACGTTGCATATTTGGAAAGAAGACACCTGGGAGATTATGAGGAAATGATCAGAAGATAGATAGGAGTGACATAGTTCAGAATACACAAGATCAAGCGCATCCAAAATACGTTTTTTATTTCTTTATTGACAAGCTATAAGTGAATAATTGATGACTAGAGCTGAAAACACATAAGATGGCTTCCACAACATGTGAACAATATCAGAAAGCAAATGGGATTGATACACCTAACAACTAGAAATGGGAATATGTTTTAGTAAGTGGTGTCAGGTGTGGACGTTTCCAAGTGTCCCTAAACCTCTCCAAAGTGGCATATGTCTGTAAATTGGATCATTCCAGTGCTAGTACATATTTGCAATCCTTAAATGCTATTTGTTCAGTATAAAAACACAATGTCTACCATATCAACCTCACTCAAACATTGTGGTGGTGTTATGGGGTACCCAGGGTACATTCAAGTGCCCTTTCAACCTCTCCAAAGTGTCCGAATGTGGTAATTGCACTGTTTTTGCACACTGGGGGTGCCTAAAAGTTATTGTTCTTTATAAAAACTACATTTCTTAAACACCATCCTCTCTCAAACATTGTGGTGGTTTCGGGGGAGATACAGGTGATTCCAAGTGTTTTTGTAGCCTCTCCAAAGTGCCTGAACGTTTAGCCTAGACATATCCAATGTATTGGTCCCACATACAAATGAACTGTTTACAAAAACAATATAAAAGCAATAGATATGCATAAAAAATATATAAAAATGTCTTCATCAAACACAAACTTGGTTACACACGTGTCTTTCACAACAAAAAAAATCTGAAATAGAAATAAGCTGAACTATTTACAAATGGCATTCGTGTTCGTTTCACACCCCAGGTGTACATTTTTACATTTACATTTTAGTCATTTAGCAGACGCTCTTATCCAGAGCGACTTACAGTAGATTGCATACATTTTTATTACATTTTACATACTGAGACAAGGATATCCCTACCGGCCAAACCCTCCCTAACCCGGACGACGCTATGCCAATTGTGCGTCGCCCCACGGACCTCCCGGTTGCGGCCGGCTGCGACAGAGCCTGGGCGCGAACCCAGAGACTCTGGTGGCGCAGCTAGCACTGCGATGCAGTGCCCTAGACCACTGCGCCACCCGGGAGGTACGTGTAGATGATTAGATTTCACTTTCAGCGTAGCTTGTGCATGTCATGATAGTCTTTGAAGCAGTCCCACTCTGCCAGGAAACAAAAAGCGAACTGGCATATCGGACAGAAGATCTGGCATTTCACCCCCCCCCTATGTTTTGTGCAATGCTTGCAGATCTTCCTTTTGTCTTTTGGCATGTGTGTTGGATAGTGGCACTCACTGTGAGGGGGGGGGGGGGGGTCTGTGGTGGTTGTGAGGTTGCTTTGGGCCCCCAATTCAACACCAGCTGCTGTTGGAAGGCCAACTGGGAGCGAGGGGTTTGACCTTTGCTTTGGCCATCTGCTTGTGGAGAATAAAAGTATTTACTGTAGCAATGTCCACAAAGTGGTAAAAAAAAGTATTATACCACTTCCTGGTCTTGTGGAGGACCTGGTAGTAGCCTATCAGAGCATCAGATAGGTTGACACCCCCCATGCTGGCATTGTAGTCCTTCACAGAAACAGGAATGGGGACATTCTTCCTCACCCATCACCCATTGGCATTTTTCACCCTCCTTGAGACATGGTCGTTACTGAATGCCTTATGCTGTGTCGTGAGCATAGTTACTTCCCTAACAGCTTGTTAGTCCTGATCCAACGTTATGGCCCCCCTCTCCGCTGTCTTTTCATGTTGTTTACCTTGGTCTTGGGGAAACCGATTCTGTTAGGACAAATGGTGACACGAGGTCTATGAAAACTATGGGACTAGAATAACAATTGTCCACAAAGAGCTTGTACCCACCGCCAAGTAAGGGGAAGCCCATCAACTGCATAACAGAAATTGAATAATGTGTCCCTGAACAAAGGGGGGGGGGGGGGGGGTCAAAATCAAAAGTAACAGTCAGTATCTGGTGTGGCCACCAGCTGCATTGCTGTGAGATGTTACCCCACTCTTCCACCAAGGCACCTGCAAGTTCCCGGACATTTCTGGGGGAATGGCCCTAGCCCTCACCCTCCGATCCAACAGGTCCCAGACATGCTCAATGGGATTGAGATCTGGGCTCTTCGCTGGCCATGGCAGAACACTGACATTCCTGTCTCGCAGGAAATCACACACAGAGGAGGGTCATGTCAGGATGAGCCTTCAGGAAGGGTACCACATGATGGAGGAGGATGTCTTCCCTGTAACCCACAGCGATGAGATTGCCTTCAATGACAACATGCTCAGTCCGATGATGCTGTGACACGCCCCAGACCATGACGGACCCTCCACCTCCAAATCGATCCCGCTCCAGAGTACAGGCCTCGGTGTAACGCTCTTTCCTTCGACAATAAACGCAAATCCGACCATCAACCCTGGTGAGACAAAACCGTGACTCGTCAGTGAAGAGCACTTTTTGCCAGTCCTGTCTGGTCCAGCGACGGTGGGTTTGTGCCCATAGGCGACGTTGCTGCCGGTGATGTCTGGTGAGGACCTGCCTTACAACAGGCCTACAAGCCCTCAGTCCGGCCTCTCTCAGCCTATTGCGGACAGTCTGAGCACTGATGGAGAAATTGTGCATTCCTGGTGTAACTCGGGCAGTTGTTTCCATCCTGTACCTGTCCCGCAGGTGTGATGTTCGGATGTACCGATCCTGTGCAGATGTTGTTACACGTGGTCTGCCACTGCGAGGACGATCAGCTGTCCGTCCTGTCTCCCTGTAGCGCTGTCTTAGGCATCTCACAGTACGGACATTGCAATTTATTGCCCTGGCCACATCTGCAGTCTTCATGCCTCCTTGCAGCATGCCTAAGGCACGTTCACGCAGATAAGCAGGGACCCTGGGCATCTTTCTTTTGGTGTTTTTCAGAGTCAGTAAAAGGGCCTCTTTAGTGTCCTAAGTGTTCATAACTGTGCCCATAATTGCCTACTGTCTGTAAGCTGTTAGTGTCATAAGCTGTTAGTGTAAGCTGTTAGTGCCTAGACCACTGCGGGTGGCGCAGTGGTCTAGGGCACTGCATCGCAGTGCTAGCTGCGCCACCAGAGTCTCTGGGTTCGCGCCCAGGCTGGGCTGGGTTCGCGCCCAGGCTCTGTCGCAGCCGGCCGCAACCGGGAGGTCCGTGGGGCGACGCACAATTGGCATAGCGTCGTCCGGGTTAGGGAGTGTTTAGCTGGTAGGGATATCCTTGTCTCAGTATGTAAAATGTAATAAAATGTATGCACTCTACTGTAAGTCGCTCTGGATAAGAGCGTCTGCTAAATTACTAAAATGTAAAATGTAAATAACGACCGTTCCACAGGCACATGTTCATTATTTTTTTAAGGTTCATTGAACAAGCATGGGAAACAGTGTTTAAACGCTTTACAATGAAGATCTGTGAAGTTATTTGGATGTTTACGAATTATCTTTGAAAGACAGGGTCCTGAAAAAGAGACGTTTCTTTTTTTGCTGAGTTTAGATGAAAAAGTTCCACGTGTAGGCAGAGGCTGAATCGGCTAGCACAAAGAGCTTGTTGCCCCATTTGGTCTGCTTATTTTATATATCGCTTCAAGCCAATTCAAACCTTTGAGGCAACCATGCGCTCATCTATAGATAGATTTTGAGCAGGCTGGAAGTAAGTTTTGCATACCTCCACCATGACATTATACAGGGGCTTGACTCTTGCAAGACGATCATACCCTGCAGTCCCTTTCTTCTGGTCATTCTCCTGATCCTTTTGTGGGTCACTCATGTGAATAGTATGGTTAATGGCCAAGAATCGAGTTTCACTCATGATGGAGGTGGGGAACTCAAACCGATTGAGTGGGGACTTGCTCCAGTTGTCAACTAGTCTTGATACCTTTACCAGTTCCATGTAAATCACCAAGGAAGTGTAGTTGAGCATGTCACCCAAGATGACAGGTTTTCAGGACATCTTCCTTCCCCCCTGCTGCTTCTTGTCCCCATACTTGTTGGTATTAGTAATTAGTGTTCCCAGTAAAGAGGTTGTAAAGTGGAGCTGAAACAGCTGTAAGGGGCTGTATGTTTCATCACTAACCAACTGTGGGCCTTGGGTTTAAACCTAAATTGTTCTGGTTCTTCATCATCTTCAAAGACCGTATGCCACCTGTCCTCAGTTTCCTCTCCCTCTGTTGTGCTGCTTCCACTGCCTCTCCCTCTGCCTCTGCCTCTTCTCTATTGAGGCCTAGATCTCCTCCCTGCCCCCGCACCTCCAGATGAACTTGCACAGAGGGGACTGGTGCCAGGGCCTGCAATGGGGGTGGTAAAAGAGGAGTGGGGTCTTTGTGGAGTAGTGGTAGTAGAACCATCAGACGGGGTGATTGACACTGCAGTGAGGGTGGTTGAAGAGGAGTGGGGCCTTTGTCGAGTGGTGGATGTAGAACCATCAGACGGGGTGATTGACACTGCAGTGAGGGTGGTTGAAGAGGAGTGGGGTCTTTGCGGAGTAGTGGTAGTAGAACCATCAGACGGGGTGATTGACACTGCAGTGAGGGTGGTTGAAGAGGAGTGGGGCCTTTGTCGAGTGGTGGATGTAGAACCATCAGACGGGGTGATTGACACTGCAGTGAGGGTGGTTGAAGAGGAGTGGGGTCTTTGCGGAGTAGTGGTAGTAGAATCATCAGACGGGGTGATTGACACTGCAGTGAGGGTGGTTGAAGAGGAGTGGGGCCTTTGTCGAGTGGTGGATGTAGAACCATCAGACAGGGTGATTGACACAGCAGTGGGGGGTGAAAACCTTGACCGTCGGGGGCGCTTGCAGGGAAGGGGTGGCTCCCAAAAGTCATCATCCAAATCTTCTGCATCCTCCACTCTGTGGTGAATAACATGAAGGGACATATTGTTGTAAGACACAGAATTACAGTTGACTAAATTTACAAAACGACATTACTGTAAAGTAAAAACACCAAGCCTAAACTTTATCTGTACAGTGACTCTCATAGAAGGTGTGAAGCACACACACAATGCAAACAGTAACACTTTGGAGACAAAGACAGAGGTGAGAACCACAAATAAACAATGGCCATGAGAGTTTAGTGGCCTCTCCAAAGTTACAAAGATGAAACTTAGAACAGCAAACAGTGAACTAATATGAAACATAGACAATAACTACTTTGGAAATATATAACATTGAAATGACTTGTTACATAGGCCTATGGTAACTAAATCCAAAGCATAAAAAGCAGAAAATTAGTAAAAAAAACAAATAGCTATAGTAAATATATAGTCATGAAAATAATTTACTTACAGATCTAAAAGTGGATCCAATCCTTCTAGAAAGCAATCTTCGTCGGCCGAGTCGAAATCTTCGTTCCCCTTGATCCGAGTCCGACTCCAGTATTTTATTCAAAGCTTCTATGTCGGTATACTTATTCATAGTTGCTTTCTTTTTAGGTTTCTGTTCGATATTCTTAGTTTTTACCTTTTTTTTACCCCTTGAGAAGCATTTTATGCTAAAGTGATGAAATCTGTTTACAATGTAATGTAGCATCGTCTCATCTCTGAGCCAGGTAGCAATAGTTCGCATTACGCATAAAAGGTTCTAGGCCTTGCTTTGTCCCACCCAGGTCAACTGCATATCCCTGGAAAGCTTACCTCATTGGCTACAAGACTGTCAAGGTGCCATAGTAGCCAATTCCCTGTGTAATGGATGCCTGCTGTCATATTTTTGATGCGCAAAGATATAGTCACTCGGTGGACATTGGACATTCGATCTTGCCATGAAGTCATACATCATCAGATAACATTGGCAATAAGCTAGATTTGTTCCTACCAACCTAAGGATTAATTTCATACGCCCCATGTAGCGAAAACACAGACCAAATCGAAGCTTACCTTGTAAGACCCATGAGGATTTGGCATGGGTCCCCAGATCTTCAAAAGGTTCTACAGCTGCACCATCGAGAGTATCCTGACCTGTTGCATATGGCAACTGCTCGGCATCTGACCGTAAGGCGCTACAGACGGTAGTGCGTACGGCCCAGTACATCACTGGGGCCAAGCTTCCTGCCATCCAGGACCTATATAACCTGGGGCGGCAGGTATCCTAGTGGTTAGAGTGTTGGACTAGTAACCGGAAGGTTGCAAGATCGAATCCCCGAGCTGACAAGGTAAAAATCTGTCGTTCTGCCCCTAAACCCACTGTTCCTAGGCCTTCATTGAAAATAAGAATTTGTCCTTAACTGACTTGCCTGGTAAAATAAATATAATAGGTGGTGTCAGAGGAAAGCCCATAAAATTGTCAGAGACTCCAGTCACCCAAGTCATAGACTGTTTTCTCTGCTACCGCACGGCAAGCTGTACTAGGACCAAAAGCTTCTACCCCCAAGCCATAAGACTGCTGAACAATTAATCAAATGGCCACCGGGCTATTACATTGACCCCCCTCCATTTGTTTTGTACACTGCTGCTACTCGCTGTTTATTATCTATGCATAGTCACTTCACCCTTACCTACATGTACAAATTAGCTCAACTAACCTGTACCCCCTCACACTGACTCGGTACCGGTACCCCCTGTATATAGCCTCGTTATTACTTTGTTATTGTGTTACTTTTGATTATTTTTACTTTAGTTTATTTTGTAAATATTTTCTTAACTCTTCTTGAACTGCACTGATGGTTAAGGGCTTGTAAATAAGCATTTCACGGTAATGTCTACACTTGTATTCGGCCCATGTGACAAATAAAAATTGATTCGATTATGATTTGTTTGATGAAAACGTTGTGTAAAATAAACATTTTGACTCTCGGCACTGGTGATCAATAACAGTAGGTCACAGGCAGATGAATAAGATATCTGTCCCGGCTTTTGGTGTTTATCAACGTATTCCGTGTTTATTTCGTTTATGCTTCACAACGCTAACCGGAATGTAGGTAGCAGCCATCTTGAAATGAGGTTATCGGCTCGGCCTGCCCTTATAAATTCGTATGCCCATATATGGTAGTAAGTCACACCAAAGATTTGAAGGCGCCGATCAATAGCCAAGATACTCAGCTTTCCGCAGACATCCTGGTTTTGCAGATAGGGGCTACCGTTCTCATACCAGCCTGAATTGAATAAAACAAATCAAATAGGGTCCCCAAATATGGGGACTTTACATTTAAGAGGGAGAGATGGATAGGAGCCGGCATGGCCATGATAGAGATAAAGGGCATGGACATCAGCAGGTCATATTAATAGACAATACATTTACTTGAATTGGAAGTCAAAGATAGAGGCTGTGGAGGCAACATTAGAACATTTATATAAAGGAAGGGTCTTCTGTATTTCTCAGAAGACCCTCACCAGAGATACCTCAAATAATTTAACAACACAATACATTCAAATCAAGATTGTTGTTTGGGGAAGTTCAAGAATAGCTTTCTGTGTTATCTGTCTATGTGCTGCTTACCATAGTCACACATGGGTTCACTTGTGAGCACTCAGATTAACCCAGAGATACAGTAACAGATGGACAAATTAAGAAGTTTATGACTCACCAGTGGACCAGACAGCCCTCTCCTTTCAGCCGGGACTCGTGCATGAACATAATGCTCTGTTTGAAGTGCTGTGTCCTGAGAATGACACACATACAGGTTATGTATAGTCATAAGCAGGTCATAACACAATAACAAACCAGTTACCATTGCCACAATGGTAACAACATTGTTTCTGTTGTGGAAGACAAAAGAAAATAGGACAAGTAACATTAAAGTTAACAAAAAAGCTGTAAAACGGGCCCTCCACCCCAGTTATAGAAAGTGGGGGGATGAGTGGGTAACGACTCATAATGCTGAGAGGAGAACGACTCATAATAATGGCTGGAATGGAGTGAATGGAAAGGTGGAAAAACACACATGGAAACCATGTGTTTGATGTGTTCGATACTATTCCATTTATTCCGTTACAGCCATTACTATGAGCCCATCCTCCAAAATTACTGTGCCATCAGCCACCTGTGGTGTGCGAGCAGTGAAGGGTATGGGTGAGGGGAGGGCCGTAGGGGTGAGCATGGGTGTGTTCTTCTTCCATCCATCTATCCTCCTGACAGGACCAGGATGAGCAAGTGGTGTCTGTCCATCTCTGGCTAGCCAGGGCCAGTTTAACATTTCACCTGCAGGTTTCACACACCTTGCTGGAGAGGCAAGCTGTGGGAGTAACAGGGGAGTTGACAGCGACATCTGGGTGCCTGGGTGTTAGTGTGTGCGTGAGTGCGTGCGTCTTTTTGGGGGGTGTTATAAAAATAGAGGCGCAGTGCAGACGGACGTGGCAACTCATAGAGAACCAGAGACATCCTGTTCGTTCCTGCATAGAGGACCAGGCCACCTGCACTCTATACACTCAACCAGAGGAAATGTGTGTGTGCATATGTGCATGTATTTTTACAGCATCTATCTATCCACCTATTTATGCATGTATATGTTGATATGTCGGTGCTCAGTACATCTCTGCATGTTTTTTGTCTTAATCCTAATGAGTAAAAAGCATTCCATGATTTCTCATTAGAGAAATAAGAAGCTGAATCGCCTAGTCAGCTGGTGATTTATTCAGTGCTTTGATTCACAGTCAACTGGTGAGCATGTGAAGCCTATCATTTTCATATCAGGAGAACATGAACTAGAGACGCCCACACAGAGTGTGTGTGCTGGATAGAATGGATCTGACTGGTCTAGTCTGCTTCAGTCCGGTGCTGTTCTGTTCTGTATGGTAGACTTGTGTACTGTGTGGTGCTGTGTGTTGGGGTACTTACAGGTTTTGTGTGGGCAGGTCTGCTGCTGAGATGCATAGATAGGTAATCTCCTGCAGGAAAACATACAACTGTTATACGCTCTAACACAATTACAATCTAATAGGCAAAGCATGCCGACAGGATCGTTGTAAACACCACTCTGTACACACTATTACATAATGCTCTCAGTCTTACAAGTGTGTCTGCAAACAATAAAAACCATTATGTAAGCTTACACACCAGGTCCTATCCTATAGACTGTGTTTCTGATGTGGTGATTGCAGCTGTAGTGAGGAAGTAAAGGAATGGGACAGACTGTGCTAGTTTCTATAGGGAGTAGTAGAATATGAGAACACCAAATCCCACACAAGCTAGAGCCAGAGCACTGGGTCAGAAACTAAAATGAATACTCCTCTCTACCGCCTACACCCTCCCACAGAGCTCATACAGGCTCCAACAAATGATTTCTATTGATGTAATGTGAACCTGTTTTGTTTGGGATGGGGCCTAGTCTAATATTACACACTAAGCCACATTCCCATACTGCTGTCCTGAATTACCTGACAGACTGGTCCAGGGGCAAACATATACCATGCTCTTATGGGAAGAGCAGTCATGAGGACTGACATGGGGACTGTCAATTTATTTGCTTAACCAAACTGTGTCCTCATTTTTGGATGCAAATCTTGATTTGTAACATTAACATCCATCTAAATTGGATTTTGAAACTGGATTTTGTGTGTGCGTATGATACAGACAAGCATTAAAGAACGTGTGTTAATGCATGTGTCAGGTGTCATTAGATCACGTACATTCATATAATATAATGCTGAAAGGATGTCTGATGCGGTATTTAGCCATTTTGATCTAGCGAATGGTCCACAATTGTTTTCTTACCGGCAGGATAGGGGCTGCACTGTCATGGATGGAGAGGATGTGTGTGATGTTGTTCCTTGCTAACTGTTCCCTGTCCCTCGCATCTAAAGGAAAACAAGTATTGAATGACAAACACATGAATCATCTATTAAATATTCATAGAATGTTCTCAAATATGAATGTGCAACTGAAATGTACTGGAAGGGAAAATGGTGAAGGGGTGTCTTCATTGGTCTTATCCTTCGCTCAAGCCTTTGACCAGTACAGCTGGGAAGAAACACTTACCTTTGAAGTTTCCCAAGTACAAGTCAGGCAGGACCTATGGGAAGGTAAGCATTGAATATTATTGTGTGACCTGTTGTTTACATTCACCAGTGTTCTTAAACCTGACATAATTACAACAAGCATTTCATTCATTACACAAATAACTAGGCTAAGCAACCATATTACTACTTAAAACACAAGCCCCTGGGCCTATACACCTGTGCCACTATTAACAGCAAAGACGAAACTCAAATATATAGCCTGTGTTCTCAAGGAAAGACAACATGGAGGTGCAGAGACTGTATATTTAGTTTGACACCAAATACCAGAGGCGAGTGAGCTCACATAACCGACACAGTTCACTCTGATGCCACACAAAATAATAGCGATAATAAGACATGTTAATGTAGGATCTGTGTGTGTGTGTATACTACCATTCAAAAGTTTGGGGTCACTTAGAAATGTCCTTGTTTTTGAAAGAAAAGCAACATTTTTGGTCCATTAAAATAACATCAAATTGATCAGAAATACAGTGTAGACAGTGTAGTGTTGGAGTGTGCCCCTGGCTATCCATAACATTCCCTTTTACTTGAGTCACTGGGTACTTTTTCATCCACTGTGTATGTGTGTGTATGTGTGTGTGTGTGTGTGTGTGTGTGTGTGTGTGTGTGTGTGTGTGTGTGTGTGTGTGTGTGTGTGTGTGTGTGTGTGTGTGTGTGTGTGTGTGTGCCTGCGTCCCTCATACCTCTCCTCCCCCATCTCCAACCCAGCTGGAATAACAGTGATGAGAGGTGCAGAAAGCTTTTCCAATTGAAATGAGTTGATGACACCTGTTGTGTACACCAAGTACCAAGCCAACATTTGAGAAGGTCAATTGCTAAAGTATCCATGATGACATGTAGCCTACTGTATGTGATAAGACACAGCAATGCATTACACCCATAAGTAATATCAGCAAATGTAGCATGCTTTGATCATTTTCAACAGAAATCTGTCCAATGTGTAGCCAAGGAGTTGGACTGTAAAAGCACAACGCCTACACACCGGGTGTGTCTACTTTGATAGACAGCTAGAGTCATTAAAGTGTACAGTGTACAGTAGCATACATACAGCGACAAACAGACACTCTTATGGCAGATGGCCTGAAGTGCAATATGGTATTATGCAATACCAACACCGATTCAATAAATTAGACGTAATACGTGTTCATAACACCAATAGAACACACTATTGCACTTCACTTCACGCATTAAACACATTTGACTACACGCGTTTGATTGACATTCTATATGCATTGAAACCCCCTGTCTACAGAACTACTGTAGCCTACTCAGCGACCTTGCGTAAACTTTGCTTTAGGAGCGCATGCATAGGCTGTATATCAACGAATAACATACCTTATTGAGCCCATTACCCATTCTAAACGAAGAATTCTGTAAAACCAACAAATGGAAATTACGGCATTTATTGTTGTACTCTTGTTTCGAGAAGTAGGTCTCCAACGGCTTTCCCACGAGCTCCCCAAATTGCGAGCGATCGAGGACTCACACAGTCTGCAGCAGCGCTGTTCCATAAAGCTCCCGATGTTTTCAATGCTTCCTGGGATATGTAGTTTTTGCTTATCTAGAGAGGCATGGTCTCTGTAAATGAAGGATGGCAGGCCTACGCTTATTTTTATATTCACCATTTTTATACAGTCTATGCCATAGACTCTATGGGTAGGCTTCACCTACAGTGGGCTCCAAAATGACTAGCACCACTGACTGGCAATGGACAAACAATACTTAAAAATATATAAAAAATATAATTAGAGATAAACTCAAAATACCAACTTGTGAGAAATACTGTACATTATTAATGTTTCAATGGAACCAACCAAAATTATACAATTATTTAATACAAACTACATTTCACCAAAATCAAGGTTTCATAATTATTGGCACTCCTCACTTAGTACTTAGAGCAACCACCTCTGGCAAGGATAACAGCAAGGTTAAGTAACACATTTGGAGGGATTCTGGACCATTTCTCTACACAGATCCTTTCAGGATCCTTCACATTTTTGGGTTTCCGCTTATCAACTGCCCTCTTCAACTCAGCCCACAGGTTTTTGATTGGATTGACTTGTCACAGAACCATTTCTGTGTGGATCTTGAGGTATATTTTGGGTCATTGTCTTGTTGGAAAGTCCACCTACGGACAAATCCCAGCCTTCTGGCAGAGGCGACCAGATTGTCAGCCAAAATTGCCTGATACTTGGTGGAATTCATTATGCCATCAATCTTAACCCGTGCCCCTGTACCTCTGGAATTAAAACAGCCCCAAAACATCACTGACCCACCACCATATTTCACCGTGGGTATGAGGTGCCTCTCCTTGTATGCATCTCTGTTTCGACGCCAAACATGCCGGTGCTGTATCTGACCAAAGCACCTTCTTCCAGTCATAATTGAAATGACGTTTGGCAAACTCCAAGCACTTGCGTCTGTGTCTTGGGGTCAGAAAGGTCTTTCTTCTGGCAACCCTTCCAAAGAGCCTATGGTTGTGGAGGTGGCATCTGATGGTGCTTTTTGAAACCTGGTGACCCCAAGACGCCACCAAGGCCTGCAATTATTTCACAGTGATTCTTGGGGGTTTTGTTGCTTCTCTCACCATCCTCCTCCCTATCCTGGGGGGGAAAATGCATTTCCGTCTACCCGTGAAGCTTTCAACTGTTCCATATTTGTTTTAAATAATTGCCCTGACAGTGCTCAGTGGTATATTCAATCATTTGTGGATCTTCTTGTAGCCATTACCAGATTTATGAAGGTCTATGACCATCTGTCTCTTTTGAACTGCCAGATATTTTGTTTTCTTCATGGTGTTGGATGACAAAGGGATATTACATGCATGTTACCTCATTTTTATACCCTAATGAAACAGGAAGTGATGTAATGGCTCAATATAGTTCCTTAAGACTTAGATAAACTTAAATAAGTCGAATTTAATTCCTGGTTTAATTTTGGTAGATGTTATTTACAATAATCTTTAAGGGTGCCATTAATTGTGAAACCTTGATTTGGAGGACATTGATTTTAAATTAAATCAATAAATTATTTTGGTGGGTCCCATTGAAACATTAATAAAGTACAGTATTTCTCACATGTTGGTATTTTGAGTTCATCTCAATAATTATATTGTTTATATTTTTTAAAGTATTGTTTGTGCATTGCCAGTCAGGGGTGCCAGTCATTTTGGAGCCCACTGTATAGGTAATAGGCATACAGTCAAAGATCTCTCAACTCATGAATGAAGGAATGGACATAGAGTTGTTTTCTCTAGGGTCAAAACAAAAGTATTCTAATTTCACGACATACATACTCATTTTGGGTAAAAGCCACTCACTCAACGTTTTTGTTTATCATTATTTTTTTTATTTCGCCTTTATTTAACCAGGTAGGCCAGTTGAGAACCAGTTTTCATTTACAACTGCGACCTGGCCAAGATAACGCAAAGCAGTGCGACAAAAACAACAACACAGAGTTACACATGAGATAAACAAACGTACAGTCAATGACACAACAGAAAAATCTGTATACTGTGTGTGCAAATTAAGTAAGCAGGTAAGGCAATAAATAGGCCATAGTGGCGAAGTAATTAAAATGTAGAAATTTACACTGGAGTGATATATGTGCAGATGAGGATGTGCAAGTAGAAATACTGGTGTACAAAAGAGCAGAAAAACAAAAACAAATATGGGGATGAGGTAGGTACAGTTGAAGTCGGAAGTTTACATACACCTTAGCCAAATACATTTAAACTCAGTTTTTCACAATTCCTGACATTTAATCCTAGTAAAAATCCCCTGTCTTAATTAAAACCTTTTGTCAATAGGGGGTGCTATTTGCACTTTGTAATAATTTCGTTCCCAAATTAAACTGCCTCGTACTCAATTCTTGCTCGTACAATATGCATATTATTATTACTATTGGATAGAAAACACTCTCTAGTTTCTAAAACCGTTTGAATTATTTCTCTGAGTGAAACAGAACTCATTCTGCAGCACATTTCCTGTCAGGAAGTGAGATTTCTGAAATCGAGGTCCCTGTTCTAGGGTCAGTTTATAAGTCCCCATGTAAGCTATGGGGCTACATGCACTGCATACGCCTTCCTCTAGATGTCAGTAAGCGGTGAGAATTTGAATGGAGTGGATTGCACCATCTGGGGGACTATAAAAGCTCATGGAACGGAAGTACCGTTCTTTTCAACGGGGCGCCTGGCGCAAGAGGGACATCACAATGGCGTCCTGCAAAAGCTTTCGTTTTAGCAGTTCTATATCTCCGGTCATGTTTTTATTCGTTATAGGTGTTAAAGACATCATAAGGTAGTTAATTTAAACCGACTTATAGCAGTTTATATCAGTTTATTGCGATTTTCTGGGATTTCTTTGTGACGCGCTATCACGAGTTGGACACCTCTCCAGTGGATGGCTATCGTTAGCTGCTATTTCTACAGGAGAAGAGGACATCTTTCAACCAAAAGACGATTGTTCTGGAGAAAGGACACCTTGCCCAAGATTCTGATGGAAGCTCAGCAAATAGTAAGCAGTCTTTATGCTGTTAATTCGTATTTATGTTGACAAATGTCAAATAATAATTCCGCCATGAATTTCGGTGCGGTCTCGCTTTAGCGCACGCTGTATTGCGCAGTAACGTTAATTTTAAAAATCTAACACAGCGGTTGCATTAAGAACTAATGTATCTTTCATTTGCTGTCCAACCTGTATTTTTTTAGTCAAGTTTATGATTACTTATCGATTAGAATAGGTGCCTCTCCAAGATGGCGCCGGACAGATTGCTTGAAGTTTTGGCCACTAATCACATTGTATAACCACGATTTGTGCCGCTAAATATGCACATTTTCGAACAAACCCTATATGCATTGTGTAATATGATGTTACAGGACTGTCATCTGATGAAGAATATCAAGGTTAGTCAAAAATTATATATCTTTTGCCTGTTTGTTACGATCGCTAACCTTTGCTGCTGGTAAATGGTGTTGTGTTTCTGGCTATTGTGGTAAGCTAATATAATGCTATATTGTGTTTTCGCTGTAAAACACTTAGAAAATCTGAAATATTGGCTGGATTCACAAGATCTGTGTCTTTCATTTGCTGTACGCTGTGTATTTTTAAGAAATGTTTTATGATGAGTAATTAGGTAATACACGATGGTCTCTGTAGTTATTCTAGTTGCTTTGGTGAGAGTTGTGATGGTGGCTGCAATGGTAAACTATGATTTATACCTGAAATATGCACATTTTTCTAACAAAACATATGCTATACAATAAATATGTTATCAGACTGTCATCTGATGAAGTTGTTTCTTGGTTAGTGGCTATTTATATCTTTATTTGGTCGAATTTGTGATAGCTACTGATGCAGTAAAAAAATGGTGGAGTAAAAAAAGTGGTGTCTTTTGCTAACGTGGTTAGCTAATAGATTTACATATTGTGTCTTCCCTGTAAAACATTTTAAAAATCAGAAATGATGGCTGGATTCACAAGATGTGTATCTTTCATCTGGTGTCTTGGACTTGTGATTTAATGATATTTAGATGCTAGTATTTACTTGTGACGCTATGCTAGGCTATGCCAGTCAGCTTTTTTACTGATGGGGGTGCTCCCGGATCCGGGTTTGGGAGTAACTAGAAGGTCTTAAGTCAGTTAGGATCACCACTATATTTTAAGAATGTGAAATGTCAGAATAATAGTAGAGAGAATGATTTATTTCAGCTTTTATTTCTTTCATCACATTCCCTGTGGGTCAGAAGTTTACATACACTCAATTAGTATTTGGTAGCATTGCCTTTAAATTGTTTCACTTGGGTCAAACGTTTCAGGCAGCCCTCCACAAGCTTCCCACAATAAGTTAGGGGAATTTTGGCCCATTCCACCTGACAGAGCTGGTGTAACTGAGTCAGGTTTGTAGGCCTCCGTGCTCGCACATGCTTTTTCAGTTCTGCCCACAAATTTTCTATAGGATTGAGGTCAGGACTTTGTGATGGTCACTCCAATACCTTGACTTTGTTGTCCTTAAGCCATTTTGCCACAAATTTGGAAGTATGCTTGGGGTCATTGTCCATTTGGAAGACCCATTTGCAACCAACCTTTAACTTCCTGACTGTTGTCTTGAGATGTTGCTTCAATATATCCACATAATTATCCTCCCTCATGATGCCATCTATTTTGTGAAGTGCACCAGTTCTTCCTGCAGCAATGCACCCCCACAACATGATGCTGCCACTCCCGTGCTTCACGGTTGGGATGGTGTTCTTCGGCTTGCAAGCCTCCCCCTTTTTCCTCCAAACATAACAATGGTCATTATGGCCAAACAGTTCTATTTTTGTTTCATCAGACCAGAGGACATTTCTAAAAAAAAAAGTACGATCTTTGTCCCCATGTGCAGTTACAAACCGTAGTCTGGCTTTTTTATGGCGGTTTTGGAGCAGTGGCTTCTTCCTTGCTGAGCGGCCTTTCAGGTTATGTCGATATAGGACTCGTTTTACTGTGGATATAGATACTTTTGTACCTATTCCCTCCAGCATCTTCACAGGGTCTTTTGCTGTTGTTCTGGGATTGATTTGCACTTTTCGCACCAAAGTACGTTCATCTCTAGGAGACAGAATGCGTCTTCTTTCTGAGCGGTATGACGGCTGCAAGGTCCCATGGTGTTTATACTTGCGTACTATTGTTTGTACAGATGAACGTGGTACCTTCGGCCGTTTGGAAATTGCTCCCAAGGATGAACCAGACTTGTGGAGGTCTACAATTTATTTTCTGAGGTCTTGGCTGATTTGTTTTGATTTTCCCATTTTCCCACTAAGTTTGAAGGTAGGCCTTGAAATACATCCACAGGTACACCTCCAATTGACTCAAATTATGTCAATTAGCCTATCAAAAACTTCTAAAGCCATGATATCATTTTCTGGAATTTCCCAAGCTGTTTAAAGGCACAGTCAACTTAGTGTATGTAAACTTCTGAGCCACTGGAATTGTGACACAGTGATTTATAATTGAAACAATCTGTCTGTAAACAACTGTTGGAAAAATTACTTGTGTCATGCACAAAGTAGATGTCCTAACCAACTTGCCAAAACTATAGTTTGTTAACAAGAAATGTGTGAAGTGGTTGAAAAAGGAGTTTTAATGACTCCAACCTAAGTGTATGTAAACTTCCTACTTCAACTGTAGTTGGTTGGATGGGCTATTTACAGATGGACTGTGTACAGCTGCAGCGATTGGTAAGCTGCTCTGACAGCTGACGCTTAAAGTTAGTGAGGGAGATATAAGTCTCCAGCTTCAGTGATTTTGCAATCCGTTCCAGTCATTAGCAGCAGAGAACTGGAAGGAAAGGCAGCCAAAGGAGGTGTTGGTTTTGGGGATGACCAGTGAAATATACCTGCTGGAGTGCGTGCTACGGGTGGGTGTTGCTATGGTGACCAGTGAGCTGAGATAAGGCGGGTCTTTACCTAGCAAAGACTTATAGATGACCTGGAGCCAGTGGGTTTGGCGACGAATATGCAGCGAGGACCAGCCAACGAGAGCATACAGGTCGCAGTGGTGGGTAGTATATGGGGCTTTGGTGACAAAATGGGTGGCACTGTGATTGACTGCATTCAATTTGCTGAGTAGAGTGTTGGAGGCTTTTTTGTAAATGACTTCGCCAAAGTCAAGGATTGGTAGGATAGTCAGTTTTACAAGGGTATGTTTGCCAGCATGAGTGAAGGAGGCTTTGTTGTGAAATAAGAAGCCGATTCTAGATTTCATTTTGGATTGGAGATGCTTAATATGAGTCTGGAAGGAGAGTTTACAGTCTAACCAGACACCTAGGTATTTATAGTTGTCCACATATTCTAAGTCAGAATCGTCCAGAGTGGTGATGCGAGTCGGGGGGCGGGAGCGGGCAGCGATCGGTTGATGAGCATGCATTTCATTTTACTAGCATTTAAGAGCAGTTGGAGGCCACGGAAGGAGTGTTGTATGGCGTTGAAGCTCGTTTGGAGGTTTGTTAACACAGTGTCCAAAGAAGGGCCAGATGTATACAGAATTGTGTGGTCTGCTTAGAGGTGGATCAAAGAATGACCCGCAGCAAGAACAACATCATTGATATATACAGAGAAAAGAGTCAACCCAAGAATTGAACCCTGTGGCACCCCAATAGAGACTGCCAGAGGTCCGGACAACAGGCCCTCCGATTTGACACACTGAACTCTATCTGAGAAGTAGTTAGTGAACCAGGCAAGGCAGTCATTAGAGAAACAAAGGCTGTTAAGTCTGCTGATAAGAATACGGTGATTGACAGAGTCGAAAGCCTTGGCCAGGTCGATGAAGACGGCTGCACAGATCTGTCTTTTATCGATGGCGGTTACGATATTGTTTAGGACCTTGAGCGGGGCTGAGGTGCACCCGTGACCAGCTTGGAAACCGGATTGCATAGCGGAGATGTCATGCACAAGCACACCCACTGTTTCTTGGCCACATAGGGCTCTCAAGGGGTGGTCGCGAGAGTGCTCAGGTAGGTGTTAGGGGTTTCCATTGGTGCTACTATGGTGGAGAGTCCAGACCAGGTCTCCACCGTGCGTATTCCCCCTGAATATGCCGATTTGGCTCTCGCCTTCTCTAAAAAGAAGGCGACTCAACTACCACCTCATCGACGGGGCGATTGTGCGATAAATCTACTGGTAGACGCTGCACTTCCTAGGAGTCACGTGTATCCCCTCTCACATGCGGAGACAGAGGTTATGGAAACATATGTCTCCGAATCCCTGCGTCAGGGGTACATTCGGTCCTCCACTTCACCCGCCTCCTCAAGTTTATTTTTTGTGAAGTAGAAGGAGGGAGGTCTGCGCCCTTGTATTGACTATCGGGGTCTGAATCAGATCACTGTGAGGTATAGTTACCCGCTACCGCTCATAGCCACAGCGATTGAGTCTATGCACGGGGCGCGCTTCTTCACCAAACTAGATCTCAGGAGTGCTTACAACCTGGTGCGTATCCGGGAGGGAGACGAGTGGAAGACGGATTTCAGTACCACCTTAGGGCACTATGAGTACCTCGTCATGCCGTACGGGTTGATGAATGCGCCATCAGTCTTCCATGCCTTTGTAGACGAGATTTTCAGGGACCTGCACAGGCAGGGTTTGGTGGTGTATATTGATGACATTTTTATATACTCTGCTACACACGCCGAGCATGTGTCCCTGGTGCCCAGGGTGCTTGGTCACCTGTTGGAGCATGACCTGTACGTCAAGGCTGAGAAGTGCCTGTTCTTCCAACAGTCCGTCTCTTTCCTAGGGTATCGCATTTCCACCTCAGGGGTGGAGATGGAGAGTGACCGCATTTCAGCCGTGCGTAATTGGCCGACTCCCACCACGGAAAAGGAGGTGCAGTGGTTCTTAGGGTTTGCCAACTACTACCGGAGGTTTATCCGGGGGTTTGGTCAGGTAGCGGCTCCCATTACCTCACTGCTGAAGGGGGGCCCGGTACGCTTGCAGTGGTCAGCTGAGGCGGACAGGGCTTTTGGTCACCTGAGGGTTCTGTTTACCTCCCGTGCTGGCCCATCCAGATCCCTCTTTGGTGTTCATAGTGGAGGTGGACGCGTCCGAGGCTGGGATAGGAGCTGTGCTCTCTCAGCGCTCGGGTACACCACCGAAGCTCCGCCGCTGTGCCTTCTTCTCGAAGAAGCTCAGCCCGGCGGAGCGAAACTATGATGTGGGGGACCGGGAGCTGTTGGCTGTCGCCAAGGCCTTGAAGTTGTGGAGACATTGGCTTGAGGGGGCTAGACACCCTTCTCTCATCTGGACTGACCACCGCAATCTGGAGTACATCTGGGAAAGCGAGGAGACTGAACCATTGCCAGGCAAGGTGGGCCATGTTTTTCACCCGTTTTGTGTTTACCCTTTCCTACAGACCAGGCTCCCAGAACGTTAAGGAAGACGCATTGTCCCGGCTGTATGACACAGAGGAGCGGCCCATGGATCCCGCTCCCATACTCGCCGCCTCCTGCCTGGTGGCGCCAGTAGTGTGGGAGCTGGATACAGACATTGAGCAGGCGTTACATGCAGAGCCCGCTCCCGTCCAGTGTCCCGCTGGGCGTCTGTACATCCCGTCTGCTGTTCGTGACTGGTTGATCTATTGGGCCCACACGTCACCCTCCTCTGGTCATCCTGGGATCGGTCGGACAGTGCACTGTTTGAGCGGGAGATACTGGTGGCCTACCTTGGCTAAGGACGTGAGGGTTTATGTTTCCTCCTGCTCGGTGTGCGCCCAGTGTAAGACTCCGAGGCACCTTCCCAGAGGTAAGATACACCCCTTACCCGTTCCACAGCGGCCTTGGTCGCACCTGTCGGTGCATTTTCTGACTTATCTTCCACTCTCACAGGGTAAAAACGCGATCCTGGTCACTGTGGATCGTTTCTCTAAGTCCTGTCATCTCCTCCCTCTGCCCGGTCTCCCTACGGCCCTACAGACTGCGGAGGCCTTGTTTACACACGTCTTCCGGCACTACGGGGTGCCTGAGGACATAGTGTCTGATCAGGGTCCCCAGTTCACGTCTAGGGTCTGGAAGGCATTCATGGAACGTCTGGGAGTCTCGATCAGTCTTACTTCAGGGTTTCACCCCGAGAGTAATGGGCAGGTGGAGAGAGTGAACCAGGATGTGGGTAGGTTTCTGCGGTCCTATTGCCAGGACCGGCCGGGGGAGTGGGCGGCGTTCGTGCCCTGGGCCGAGATGGCACAGATCTCACTCCGCCACTCCTCCACTAACCTCTCTCCCTTCCGGTACGGTTCTGGCGCCTTGGCATCAGGGTCAGACCGAGGTTCCTGCGGTGGACGACTGGTTCAGGCACGCGGAGGAGACATGGGAAGCCGTCTATGCTGCAGGAGTTCCACCGTCTTCGTCCGGATCGCCCTGCGCCTCGCCCTCCGGGTCGTCCCCGAGGCCGGTGTGGGGGGGTACTGTCACGACTTCCGCCGAAGTTGGTCCCTCTACTTGTTCGGGCGGCGTTCGGCGGTCGAAGACACCGACCTTCTAGCCATCGCTGATCCTCTTTTCATTTTCCTTTGGTTTTGTCTTGTCTTCCATCACACCTGGTTCCAATCCCATCAATTACATGTTGTGTATTTAACCCTCTGTTCCCCCTCATGTCCTAGTCTGTTATTGATTATTCTAAGTGCTTGTGCACGTCTGTGCGTCGGGTAATGTACCCATTATTTGATTGTTCTGTTTTCTGGTGGGTTTTTTGTTATTAAACTGCGCCGTTTGGAAACACAGTTTTTGCTCTACTGCGTCTGACTTCTCTGCCGCCAGTACGCAGCCCATACAGGAGAAGGTACGGTGGGATTCGAAATGGTCGGTTATCTGGCCTGTTATTAATTACAGGACTTATTATTTTGGAGATGAGGCAAGCAGTGAGATAGATACTGCAAACTTATTTTTATCTGTCTTCACATAAACCATAATGTATATATTGTTGAATAATTGCAATCACATATCATGACCAGAAATAACATATTGAGGGATATTTGCTTTGAATGAAAAGCTTACCAAACTTATTGAGCTTTGCTGTGGGCAGAAATTGTTACAATCCTGGCCTATACAAAATAGGCATCAAGGCCAGACAATAGTACATTTAGGCCTATTGCACCCATACAGTTATTGATTAAACCACTCATTCACTCAGACTCTATTACAGGCAGACAATAAGATCCAGTAAAACAGTGGATGCCAGGGTAACTGTAATGACCATGAAAGAGAACCCAGAGCAATGGCAAATGATGATGTGAAATACTTTGTTGTGGCTTTAGTGTGTGAGGACAGGCAAAGAATATAGAGGAGGTCGGGGGCGTTTACAGAATATAGGCCTACTCCAGATGTACTGCAGGCTTTGGCCTAACTCTGCACATTCAGTGTAGTCTAGTCACGTCACCCAAAACCATCAGAAGCCCAAAACCTTCAGAAGCGGTACAATTCAGGTGGTTTCCCATCCTGGTTTCAGAGAAAATCTGACTTTATCAATGGATCATAATCTCTTTGTTTTTGTGAGTGTGTTGCTTTAATTCAGTGTGGTTTGGCTGTGTTGAGTCATTGTGCCAGTAAGGGAAAGTGTCTTGTTATTTCCTTTGTAGTGTCTGTAAAGTACTCTGAGGTAGATTATGAAAAATGTTCAGGTTATTTTGAGGGTAGCTATTTTTATCCTTTAATATATTATTGTATTTTACCTGCTGCCTGTGGGTTCCACTGCCATAGGTTTTATTGATGTACTGTGTGTCATTCCTAAGTGTAAAGTGGCCTACGTTCTCTCTCTCTCTCGAACTGTGATAGATGCATACCTCCAGTAGGCGGTGATAGTGCTTTATGTTACTGACATTGGCTAATATGCAATTTTATGAACATGTGAATTGTTTTGTCCAACTGTGATATCATTGAGTTTAGCCTAGCCTATTGCCCAGGCTAGGAATCCGTCTTTGACCAAAATGTTCAGCTCCATTCACACTTTATAATATAAAGTCAATCCCTGGCCGAGTCACACCAAATACTGTAAACATGGGACCTGATGCGTCGCCTCTTGGCACTCAGCATTAAGGAGATAGATTGGGGGTTAAGGCCCTGCGATAGACTAGCACCCTGTCCATTCACCAAGCTGCCTCACGCTACAGATACAGAATTTATAGGCTCCTGCCCTATGAGCCGTTCCGGCTCGCACAAAGCTACTTACTTACTATAGTCAGTGACTATTTGCATATAAATCATATGCTCCTTTCTCGATTAGCTACACTGGTCTGCAACTAACTTCCACAACATATTTTTAGTTGTTTCACTATTGCGACAGCAAGGCAAATCCCGGAACTATACGCCTACCCGTGGAATTAAAAGGTAGGTTATTTATCTATAATTAACGATTTATCCTACATATTTTATCCTATTGAATACATAGACCTATTTACCTTGAATATTAAACTGGATACATTATTGATGTTATCCACTTTATGTGTTGACAACTCTTTAACAGAGCAAGTTACAGTATTGGATTTCCGACTACGTCTTTCACTTCCATATTCAGTTTTGTATTTCGAGTCAATGTAACGCCGCTGAAGCTCCTCAGCCTACTCCTCCATTCGTTCGGAAATATACTATTGTTACTATTTACATTATGGGGGATTGTGATTGACCAGTAATAGAGCAATGTACCCATTAGTCTCGTATCAACGCTAGAAGGAAATACCCGACCGAGGACCAGGTAGCAAGCCATGGCTACTGCGCAGGACTCCATCTACATGAAATCCGCGGACCTTATCAAAAAGGAGCCTCTGGACTACGGTGGATTCGGTACAGTGTATCTGTGCTATCACAAAACCCTCGGCCAGGTGGTTCTGAAGACCATCTACACCGGGCCACCGCGTAATGAGTGAGTATAACGGACTATGGTAGAGGATTCCCCCTGTGTCTGTAAGTGTTGTGACTGTCACGCTCTACTGAGTTTGATATTGTAGTCTAAACCAGGGATTCCCAAACTTTTTCACTCAGGGACTCCCTTCCAGCATTGGGAGTGCCAGTGGGTAGGCTTAGGCTACACTTATCCTTTCCTGTGACAGAAAGGATGATAAAACCAGAGAAATTGGGTGTCTATAGACATGTTCCTGTGATGTGTATAGTGATAAAGTAGGCTACAGTAGGCGGCCCAGTTAATACATAGGGATACATCTCCAAGTGAACATATTTCCCTAGCTCGTAGTCTTGACCAAGCCTTCCTCCCTCTCTCCCTCAGGGGCAGTAAGCAGTCCCTGCTAGAGGAGGGCAGCCTGATGAGCAGACTGAACCATGAACGGGTGGTCAAGCTGCTGGGGGTGATCCTGGAGGATGGGGACTACTCTCTGGTCATGGAGCTCCTCCCTAAAGGCAACCTGCTGGCCATGCTGGACCGGGTGAGAGGATATCACAAAAACAGTTAACTTAGTCTACAATGTCACTATATGAATGAGGTTAGGTCCTGGACTCACTGCAGAGATGGAAGAACTCCATATCAGATTTTCTCTATGTAATATCAAGAAGCAATTTTCTCTCTGGGCAAACAACTTGTATATATTCCTGTCTTTTCTCCAGGTGCCTGTGCTGATATCCATCAAGGGCAGGATCATACTGGAGATTCTGGAGGGGATGGTGTACCTGATGAAGAACCGTGTCATACACAAAGATCTCAAACCAGAAAACATACTGGTGGACAAGGATTTTCACATCAAGGTACAGCACACACTGTATAATATGCTTTATTACTGTTTATATCATTGACTTTACTGTGTGTGTGTGTGTGTGTGTGTGTGTGTGTGTGTGTGTGTGTGTGTGTGTGTGTGTGTGTGTGTGTGTGTGTGTGTGTGTGTGTGTGTGAAGTCCCCACAAGAATAGTAAACAAAGAGAAATTTGACCAACTGGTCAAATGCTATTTCTAGGGGGTTAAGGTTAGAATTAGGGTTAGGTGAGCTAGGGTTAGTTTTAGGGTTAGGAGCTAGGGTTAGGGGTTAGGGAAAATAGGATTTGGGGACTGAATTGTGTGTCCCCCACAAGGTTAGTTATGCAAGACTGTGTGTGTGTGTATCCATGTGCATCTGTGTATTGATGTCTCTATGTTCAATGTATGTGTATGTGTATGAATATGGATATGTGTGTAATCTGTGTATGCAATGCATGTACATGTATGAATATGCATGTCTGTATCTGTGCCCCAGATTGCAGACCTGGGCCTGGCCACCTGTCAGACGTGGAGCAGGCTGACTAAGGAGGAGTCTCGCAGGCAGAGCCGGCTGGCGCGTCCTGGGGCCGGGGGAGCGGGGGGCAGGGCAGCTGGTACTCTGTGCTACATGGCTCCTGAGCACCTGGACAGCATCCACACACGCTCCTCTGAGAAGTCTGACGTCTATAGCTTCGCTATTGTCGTATGGGTCATCCTCACTGGCAGTGAGCCATATGAAAGTGAGTGTTGCTCACTCACTCTACAGAGGACTGTTGCATTCAAATTAATCTGCTGCGATTTCAGCCATATATATACTGAACAAAAATATAAATGCAACATGCAACAATTTCGAAGATTTTACTGAGTTACGGTTCATTGAAGGAAATCAATCAATTTAAATTAACTTACTGGGCCGTAATCTATAGATTTCACATGACTGGGAATACAGATATGCATCTATTTATCAGAGATACCTTCAAAAACGGTATGGGGCGTGTATAAGAACACCAGTCAGTATCTGGTGTGACCACCATTTGCCTCATGCAGCACAACACATCTCCTTCGCATAGAGTTGAAGAGAGTTGTCCCACACCTCTTCAATGGCTGTGCGAAGTTGCTGGAGACTGGCAGGAACTGGAACAAGCTGTCGTACACGTCGATCCAGACCATCGCAAACATGCTCAATGGTTGACATGTCTGGTGAGTATGCAGGCCATGGAAGAACTGGGACATTTTCAGCTTTCAGGAATTGTGTAGAGATCCTTGCGACATGGGGATGTGAATTATCATGCTGAAACATGAGGTGATGGCGACGGATGAATGGCACGACAATGGGCCTCAGGATCTTGTCACAGTATCTCTGTGCATTCAAATTGCCATCGATAAAATGCAATTATATTCATTTTCCGTAGGTTATGCCTGCCCATACCATAACCCCATCGCCACCATGGGGCACTCTGTTCACAATGTTGACATCAGAAAACCACTCACCCACACATTGCCATACATGTGGTCTGCAGTTGTGAGGCCGGTTGGACGTACTGTCAAATTTTCTAAAATGACATTGGAGACGGCTTATTGTGCAGAAATGAACATTTAATTCTCTGGCAACAGCTCTGGTGGTCATTCATGCAGTCAGCATGGCAATTGCACACTTCCTCAACACTTGAGACATCTCTGGCGTTGTGTTGTGTGACAAAACTGCAAATTTTAGTGTGGCCGTTTATTCTCCCCAGCACAAGGTGCACCTGTGTAATGGTCATGCTGTCTATTCAGCTTCTTGATATGCCACACCTGTCAGGTGGATGGATTATCTTGTCAAAGAAGAAATGCTCACTAACAGGGATAAAAAGACAATTTGTGCACAACATTTGAGAGAAATAAGCTTTTTGTGCTTATGGAAAATTTCTGGGATCTTTTATTTCAGCTCATGAAACCAACACTTGACATGTTGCATTTATTTTTTTGTTCAGTGTTATTTGTGAACTCTGATATATGTTATAGTAAGAGGTCCTTTGTTCTTTTTTTATGAATGGATAAGATTTGAGATCAAATTTGAATGCACTGAATTAATATTGGATAAGTGTATTTCAGATGCTCGGAGTGAGGACCATATCTGCCAGTGTGTCCGTAAAGGTGATCGTCCTGATGAGGACCTCATCTCTGCTGATACTCCTGTAGAGATCACAGAGCTAATGAAGAGATGCTGGCATCAGGATCCACAACTACGACCAACATTCCAAGGTGCGTGTGCATGTGTGTAGTGAGATTGAGGTACGGGAATTCCTAAACACAGTATAATGCATTACAGTATACACAATGCCAATCAATACAATATTATTTGTATAGCACTTTGTCCCAGCACAAATCATGAAACCCAAACCTAACCTCCTTGAATAGCAAGTTCAGGTCAACAGAAGCTTGGTATAACTCCTAAAGGTAGTGTAGATAACCCTTGAGAGGAATTAGACCCTAGGGAGTCCCCATACTCCCGTGGCTAGCTGGACCTACTGTAACCGCTGTGAAATGAATGGCTGGGGAGTAGTGCGCGCCAGTAGTGTTTCAATTGGTGACGTCGCTCGCTCTGAGACCTTGAAGTAGTTTTGTCCCTTGCTCTGAAAGGTAAGGCAATAGGTAACGATGCTTCGTGGGAGGCAGTTGTTGTGTTCAGAGGGTCACTGTTTCGTGCCCAGGCTGGGGCAAGGAGAGGGACGGAAGCAATACTGTTACACGTGTACAGACATGGCATTAACTTCTTATGGCTGCAATCCAGGTAACGGGATGATATGACAACAGCCAGTGAAAGTGCAGGGCGCCAAATTCAAAACAACAGAAATCTCATAATTACAATTCCTCAGACATACATGTGTCTTATACCATTTTAAAAGGTAATCTTGTTGTTAATCCCACCAAAGTGTCCGATTTCAAATGTGCTTTTCAGCGAAAGCACCACAAACGATTATGTTAGGTCACACCAAACCACAATAAGCACAGCCATTTTTCCACTGAAAGATAGCAGTCACAAAAAGCACAAATAGAGATAAAATTAATCACTAACCTTGGATGATCTTCATCAGATCATAGGACACTCATAGGACTTCATGTTACACAATACATGTATGTTTTGTTTGATAAAGTTCATATTTATATAAAAAAATCTGTGTTTACATTGGCACGTTACATTCACTAGTTCCAAAAACATCCAGTGATAGTGCATAGCCACATCGTTTCAACAGAAATACTCATCATAAATGTAGATGATAATACACATGGAATTATAGATATACCTCTCCTTAATGCAACCGCTGTGTCAGATTTCAAAAAAACTTTACGGAAAAAGCAAACCATGCAATAATCTGAGACGGAGCTCAGAACAATAGTCAAATTAGCCGCCATGTTGGAGTCAACAGAAACCAGAAATTACATGATAAATATTCCCTTACCTTTGATGATCTTCATCAGAATGCATTCCCAGGAATCCCAGGTCCACAATAAATGCTTGATTTGTTCGATAATGTCCGTTATTTATGTCCAAAGCGCGTTCACTAAAACCTGACGAAATGTCCGTAACAGTCAGTAGAAACATGTCAAACGATGTATTGAATAATTCTTTAGAATGTTAAAATAAATCTTGAATAACGTTCCAGCCGGAGAATTACATTGACTTCAGATGAGCGATGGAACGGAGCTGCCTCTCATGTGAACGCGCGTGGTCAAAGAAAGTTCACCTCATGGCAGTAGTGACAAATTCTCCTCTCATTCGGCTCCCCTTCCCAGTAGAGTCATCAGACACAGTTCTCCAGACTGTTGACATCTAGTGGAAGCCGTAGGAAGTGAATACTCATTCATATCTCGCTGTGATTTCAATGGGTTCTTGGTTGAAACTCGACCAGCCTCAGAATTTCCACTTCCTGTTTGGATTTTTTCTCAGGTTTTTGCCTGCCAAATGAGTTCTGTTATACTCACAGACATAATTCAAACAGTTTTTAGAAACTTCAGAGTGTTTTCTATCCAATACTAATAATAATATGCATATATTAGTAACTGGGGCTGAGGAGTAGGCCGTTTACTCTGGGCACCTTTCATCCAAGCTACTCAATACTGCCCCTGCAGCCATAAGAAGTTAAAGGGGGTGTGTGTTTCTCTCTCTCACGTACATATGCATACACACACACACATATGTGTGTATATACACACACGTGTGTGTATATACTTACATATACACACACACATATATACATACACATACACATATATACATATATGTATACATATATATATATGGTGTATATATAGGGTATATATGTGTGTATTTTATATATATATATTTATATATATATATATATATACACACACATATATACCGTTGAAGTCGGAAGTTTGCATACAGTTAGGTTGGAGTCATTAAAACACATTTTTCAACCACTTCACAAATGTATTGTTAACAAACTATAGTTTTGGCAAGTCGGTTAGGACATCTACTTTGTGCATGACACAAGTAATTTTTCCAACAATTGTTTACAGACAGATTATTTAACTTATAATTCACTGTATCACAATTCCAGTGGGTCAGAAGTTTACATACACTAAGTTGACTGTGCCTATAAATAGCATGAAAAATTCCAGAAAATGATATCATGGCTATAGAAGCTTCTGATAAGCTAATTGACATCATTTGAGTCAATTGGAGGTGTACCTATGGATGGATTTCAAGGCCTACCTTCAAACTCAGTGCCTCTTTGCTTGACATTATGGGAAAATCAAAAGAAATCAGCCAAGACCTCAGAAAAGAATTGTAGACCTCCACAAGTCTGGTTCATCCTTGGGAGCAATTTCCAAATGCCTGAAGGTGCCACGTTCACCTGTACAAGCAATAGTACGCAAGTATTAACACCATGGGACCACGCAGCCGTCATACCGCTCAGGAAGGAGACACGTTCTGCAAATCAATCCCAGAACAACAGCAAAGGACCTTGTGAAGGTGCTGGAGGAAAAATATCTATATCCACAGTAAAACGAGTCGTATATCGACATAACCTGAAAGGCCACTCAGCAAGGAAAAAGCCACTGCTCCAAAACCTCCATAAAAAAAAGCCAGACTACGGTTTGCAACTGCACATGGGGACAAATATCGTACTTTTTTCAGAAATGTCCTCTGGTCTGATGAAACAAGAATAGAACTGTTTGGCCATAATGACCATCGTTATGTTTGGAGGGAAAAGGTGGAGGCTTGCAAGCCGATTAACACCATCCCAACCATGAAGCACGTGGGTGGCAGCATCATGTTGTGGGGGTGCTTTGCTGCAGGAGGGACTGGTGCGCTTCACAAAATAGATGGCATCATGAGGGAGGAAAATTATGTGGATATATTGAAGCAACATCTCAAGACATCAGTCAGGAAGTTAAAGCTTGGTCGCAAATGGGTCTTCCAAATGGACAATGACCCCAAGCATACTTCCAAATTTGTGGCAAAATGGCTTAAGGACAACAAAGTCAAGGTATTGGAGTGGCCATCAAAGACCTGACCTCAATCCTATAGAAAATGTGTGGGCAGAACTGAAAAAGCGTGTGTGAGCAAGGCGGCCTACAAACCTGACTCAGTTACACCAGCTCTGTCAGCAGGATTGGGCCAAAATTCACCCAATTTATTGTGGGAAGCTTGTGGAAGGCTACCCAAAATGTTTGACCCAGGTTAAACAATTTAAAGGCAATGCTACCAAATACTAATTCAGTGTATGTAAACTTCTGACCCACTGGGAATGTGATGAAAGAAATAAAAGCTGAAATAAATCATTATCTCTACTATTATTCTGACATTTCACATTCTTAAAATAAGTGGTGATCCTAACTGACCTAAACCAGGGAATTTTTACTAGGATTAAATGTCAGGAATATTGAAAAACTGAGTTTAAATGTATTTGGCTAAGGTGTATGTAAATTTCCGACTTTATATAGAGAGAGAGAGAGAGAGAGAGAATCTCTACCCGGCACAGCCAGAAGAGGACTGGGCACCCCTCAGCCTTGTTCTTCTAGGTTTCTTCCTAGGTTCCTGCCTTTCCAGGGAGTTTTTCCTAGCCACTGTGCTTCTGCAATGCTTGCTGTTTGGGGTTTTAGGCTGGGTTTCTGTATTAGCACTTTTTGACATCTGCTGATGTAAAAAGGGCTTTATAAATAAATGTGATTGATATTGCAGAGCATTTATAACTTATACATTTCAACACATATTCAAAACTACTGCAATATGCAACCAATATGCTGTATTCATCTTCACAAGTCAACCTTGGACCTATGAATCAATTAGTACTGCAACAAGCATCAATTCAAGCGAGCCCATGGCATTCACAAGTCTAATGTTGCATCATGGTCTAATACGCAGACTATTCTGTGGCTGTTGCTATATTAGTCATATGACTGCTCTGATTTTCACATGTTCTCTACACAGAGGGGTACAACACCTTCCTGCCCGTCTACAGGGAGAAGTTAGAACCAGATGTAGAGAGAGACTCACTTGGTCTCAGAGTAAGTTGCTTGTGTGAACAAAGTGACAGCATTGTCATGAGTACATTATTGAATGAACCAAGTGCACAACAAATCAGAGACGAAAACAAATACAGTAACTACATGAAAGATATTGATGGGTGTTTAATATTACCATAATATTACCAAATGTATCATATAAGGTCCAAAACACTTTTTTAAACTGTGATCTGTTTCATTGGCATGCAGGACTTGTACGAGGGGCCAGAGGAGCTGGTGGAGAAGATGAAATCTTTATCCATGTCCCCTGAGAGCCTTAAAGCAGGTGAGCAGTCTGAGCACAACATGAGGCAGGCTTCATGACCCTGGGCCTCTATAGCTCCCCCGTCTTACAACTCTACACTGCATCTTTATACATGACGTACACCTCCAGACCACTCACAGCCATATGTCTTACAACTCTACACTGCTCTCTGCATCTTTATACATGACGTACACCTCCAGACCACTCACAGCCGTATGTCTTAACTTTTTATGGCTGCAGGGGCAGTATTGAGTAGCTCTGTTTAAGGTGCCCATTTCAAACGGCCTCGTACTCAATTCTTGCTCGTACAATATGCATATTATTGTTATTATTGGATAGAAAACACTCTCTAGTTTCTATAGCCGTTTGAATTATGTCTCTGAGTGGAACAGAACTCATTCTACAGCACTTTTCCTGATATGGAGTGAGATTTCAGAAATGTTGGCCTCTGGTCCCAGGTCAGTTTTAAAGTCCCTGTAAATCCTATGAGGATACAAACACTGCCCACGCCTTCCTCTAGATGTCAGTAAGAGGTGACAATTTGAATGGAGTCGATTGCGCAATCAGGGCCTGTATAAAAAGCCAAAGACCGGATGTACCGTTCTTTTCCTGCTGCGCCTGACGCACGATGGACGTTGGACCTGCTCTCTTTCCAAGCTTGGGTTTAGCCAGTAATATTTCGCCGGTCATGTTTTTACTCGTTATAGGTGTTAAAGACATCATAAGGTAGTTAATTTAAACCGTTTTATAGCAATTTATATCCGTTTAGTGCGATTTTGAGGCAATTCTTAGTGATGCACTTTGAAGCTTTGGGCACGTTTCCAGTACCGGTCGAACGTTAGTGGGCATTTCGACGGACAAGAGGACATCTTTCGACCAAAAGAAGATTAGACCCAAGAAAGGATACATTGCCCAAGATTCTGATGGAAGATCACCTCATAGTAAGAAATATTTAAGATGATAAATCGTTGTTCTGTCGAAAAATTTTAAACGCATATTCCGCCATTTTCTTTGGTATAGCTTCGCTTGGCGAACCCTGTATTGCACAGTAAGGATAATTTTAGAAATGTAATTCAGCGATTGCATTAAGAACTAATTTGTCTTTCGATAGCTGTCCAACTTATTTTTTTTTTGTCAAGTTTATGAATAGTTAATCATGAGACAAGATCACTGTCAAATATGGCGCCCGACATTTTCAGGCTAGTTTTGCTAGTTTTGTCATTGTATAACCACGTTTTTTTGTGGCTAAATATGCACATTTTCGAACAAACTCTATATGTATGTTGTAATATGATGTTACAGGAGTGTCATCGGAAGAATTCTGAGAAGGTTAGTGAAAAAATTAATATATTTTGGCGATGATTACGTTATCGCTCTCTTTGGCTAGAATCAATGCTCTGGTAACGTTTGCACATGTGGTATGCTAATATAACGATTTATTGTGTTTTCGCTGTAAAACACTTAGAACATCTGAAATATTGTCTGAATTCACAAGATCTGTGTCTTTCCATTGCTGTGAGCTGTGTATTTTTAAGAAATGTTTTATGATTAGTAATTAGGTAATACACGTTGCTCAGTGTATTTATTCTAGTCGAGTTGTGATGGTGGGTGCAATTGTAAACTATGATTTATACCTGAAATATGCACATTTTTCTAACAAAACCTATCCTATACAATAAATATGTTATCAGACTGTCATCTGATGAGGTTTTTTCTTGGTTAGTGGCTATCAATATCTTTATTTGGCCGAATTGGTGATAGCTACTGGTGGAGAGAAAAAATGGTGGACAAAGAAAAATGGTGTCTTTTGCTAACGTGGTTAGCTAATAGATTTACATATTTTGTCTTCCCTGTAAAACATTTTAAAAATCTGAAATGGTGGCTTTATTCACAAGATCTGTATCTTTCATTTGGTGTCTTGGACTTGTGATTTAATGATATTTAGATGCTACTATTTAATTGTGACGCTATGCTAGCGATGCTAATCAGTGTGGGGGGGTGGGGGATGTTGTCATAGGTGTACCGACCTCGGGCTTGCAGCCATAAGAGGTTTAAAACTCTACACTGCTCTCTGCATCTTCATACATGACGTACACCTCCAGACCACTCACAGCCATATGTCTTACAACTCTACACTGACGTACACCTCCAGACCACTCACAGCCGTATGTCTTACAACTCTACACTGCTCTCTGCATCTTTATACATGACGTACACCTCCAGACCACTCACAGCCGTATGTCTTACAACTCTACACTGCTCTCTGCATCTTTATACATGACGTACACCTCCAGACCACTCACAGCCATATGTCTTACAACTCTACACTGACGTACACCTCCAGACCACTCACAGCCATATGTCTTACAACTCTACACTGACGTACACCTCCAGACCACTCACAGCCATATGTCTTACAACTCTACACTGACGTACACCTCCAGACCACTCACAGCCGTATGTCTTACAACTCCACTCACTGCCTTGTTAAACAGTGTCAGCGTGGTTTAGGCTTGCGTCAAGTTTAATATATAATATACTTTGCCTGAGCCCACGGATCCAAAAGTTTGGACAAAGTGCACTGAACTATTGGACATGAAAGAAAAGGGATACAAAAATCCAATGGGATGGGATGCACAAAGACCTTTACTTAAAATTTTCCAGTATAATATAGGTTCAGCAAATCCCCTTATTGTTTGGGATACCTTTTAAATGTACCTTCAGGTCATTCAATATTCATCAATAATAAAAAAGCAGTTTCTGGCTAAAGAAACAAGACAAACAAGGAAAATCCATGAACTAATAGTACAGGTAGATAGCAATAAAAACGATAGTACAGAGATACAAAATAAGTTGGAGGAAAAACAAAAAGAACTTGAGGAACTTATTCAAGAACGATCTTATTACAAAAAATAAAGCAAACTGGATGGAATATTGAGAAAAATGCACAAAATTCTTCCTGAATCTCCAATACAGGAACACTAACAAAAATAATTTGCAGAAACTCGTTACTGAAGACGGAGTCATCTATGATTCTCCGAATTATATTTTAAAAGAGGAAGCTAATTATTTTAGGCATATGTTCTCTTTTCTGTCTCATCCTCTCCCACTGAATGAAGATTATGGTAAGGAATTCTTTCATAATAATAAAAAAAATGAAAAATTAACAAAATGTACAGAAAGATCAGTGCGAAGGCCAAATTACAGAGGAAGAACTTTTTGAGGCTATTAAATCCTTTCAGTCTGGGAAAAACCCCAGGTCTTGATGGCATAGCGGTAGAGGTATATCAAGTATTTTTTTATATACTAAAGCTCCATTGTTAGATTGTTTTAACTACTCCTATAGAAATGGTAGTCTGTCAGGTACTCAGCAGGAAGGTCCGATTTCTCTATTATTAAAACAAGACCCAGATGGCAAATATAAAGACCCGGTCTATCTAAAAACACTGGAGGCCCCTTACACTTCAATGTTGTGATGCAAAAATACTAGCAAAATGCATAGCACTCAGAATTAAAAGGGTTTTTACCAGGTATTGTTCATCCTGATTAGACAGGTTTTTTACATGAATGATACATTGGAGATAATATACGACAACTACTAGAAATAATAGAACATCATGAAACATATAAGCAGCCAGGAATGATATTTATAGCGGATTTTGAAAAGGCATTTGATAAAGTAAGACTGGATTTTATTTATAAATGCCTGGATTTTATTTCAATTTCGTTAATTCTCTTATAAAATGGGTAAAAAATAATGTATAGCAACCCCAGGTGTAAAATAGTAAATACAGGCTACTTCTCAGAGAGTTTTGAATTGTCAAGAGGAGTTAAACAAGGGTGTCCAATGTCACCATATCTATTCGTATGGCCATCGAAATGCTAGCTATTAAAATCAGATCCAATAACAACATTAGAGAATTAGAAATCCAAGGCTTAAAAACAAAGGTGTCCATGTATGCCGATGACTCAAGTTATGTTAAGTCCGCAAGCTAGATCCCTGCAATATCTCATTAAAGATAACTTTTCTGCACTCTCTGGACTAAAACCTAATTATGATAAGTGTACAATATTACATATTGGATCCTTAAAAAAGACAACTTTTACGTTACCTTGCAGCTTACCTATGAAATGGGCTGATGGTGAAGTAGATATACTCGGTATTCATATCACAAAAGATATAAATAAGGTCTCCACAATGAATTTCAATAGAAAACTTGTAAAAATAGACAAGATCCTGCAACCATGGAGAGGTAAATACCTGTCTATTTATGGAAATATTTCAGTTTACTCACTTACTTATGGCGTTGCCTACTCCTGATGATTAGTTTTTCAAATCATATGAGCAAAAAATATTTAGCTTTATCTGGGACGCTAAACCAGACAAAATAAAACGAGCCTATCTATATAATGAATATGAGTTGGGTGGGTTGAGATTATTAATTATAAAAGCACTAAACCTCTCTCTAAAAGCTTCACTCATTCAAATGTTTTATTTGAACCATAAATGGTTCTCAAGTAGATTAATAAGAAAAGCTCATCCATTGTTTAAAAATGGCCTTTTTGGCTTTGTGCAGATTGCCATGTCTCATTTATTAATTGAAAATGATACTTTTTTTCAAAGTATCTGTCTTTTTCAAACAAGCATTGCAGAGCTGGCTACAATTTCAATTTCATCCCCCTGAAAAGATAGAACAAATATTATGGCTGAACTCAAATGTGCTGGTTGATAAAATACCTGTATTTATGGGAAAGATGTTTGAAAAGGGTATTTTGTTCTTAAATGATATTGTAATGGTAGAGTTATGTCCTTTATGGAGTTATCAGAATTGTATTGGAAGGTCTGCTCAATCCAAGAGTACAACCAATTGATTACAGTATTGCCCCAAAAATGGAGGAGGCGGGTGGCAGCGGGAGGAGGTAGGGAACTGGTCTGTCTGCCCAATATAAAGGATCAAAACTGGCGGAGGAATAAAAATAGCATAAATAGGGAAGTATACCAGTTTAATTTGAGGAACAGGATGTTGACAACTGTGCCATACAGATTACAAAATAGTTGGGAAGAGATTTTTGATGTACCGATTCCATGGTACAGGGTGTATGAGTTGATATATAAAACAATGCAAGATTCAAGACTTTGTGCTTTTCAGCTAAAATTATTATATAGACTTCTTGCCACCAACAAAATGTTGAATATTTGGGGCACAAAATCATCGAAGCTCTGCAGATTTTGTTGTGAAGATACAGAATCAATAGACCATTTATTACCCTAGAAATAGTACTGTTAGGAGATCTGGAGAGACCGGGTCAGTCAATTACTAATACTCTTAGTAAAAGTATTTATCTTCAACACGCAATCTGTAGATTCTATTCGATTAGATAGATTGAAATTGTACGTTAAACATCATAGCATAGTTGAAAGATATGTGTTGTGTAGAAACACGAAGTGGGTGGCCAGCAGAGATAGATGGGATGGGCTGATGGAAGCTGAGGGTTGGTATGTGGAATTGGAGACAAGTGAGAGTGGAGTTGCTGTGTGAGAGAGAGAGAATGATGGTCAAAAGATAAAGGGGAAAAAAAGTCAAAATAAAACATAATAAAAGTACATTTGAATGACACTAAAAGTGGTAGTGTTTTTACAACTAATGCCGGTTTGCCTGAGGCTGATGCCGTGCAGGTGTTTGTACACATGCATATACACACACTCTCAATCAAATAAACACATACAAGAACACACACATACATGTAATAGTGCCAGACAAGCACACAAACATATACAGTAGGCATTGCTGTTATGATTTCAGTTGTCCTTGATGTCCTTTGTTTTAATTATTTTTTTAAATATTTTTTTTGCATTGTTGTTTGCTGTTTTCTTCTGTCTTTTCCATTTTTCTCTTTAGTTCATTCTCTTGGTTGTTGGTGCATTGGGGGGTTCTTGGGGGAACGGAATTAATTGTTTAAAAAATATATATATATTCCGGGGGGGGACTGTGGGAGGGGTCTCGAATGGTTGAGGGACAGCTATTGGGGAACTGTGGGGGGATCTTGGAGGGTTCGGGTTTCACAAGATTGTGATCATGAAAAAGGAAATTAAGACATTTTATATCACTATCATGCACATGCACCCTCACACATAAGGATGGCTCTGTTGCGGAAAGACTGATACATGTTTGATAGTGTCTTGATGCTGTAGTGTTTGTCCTTCATGTTCTAATACTTTAATGTTACCACTTCCTTGTGTTTTTTGTAATAAATAATAATAAAAAATAAAAAAGACCTTTACTTGAGATCTTTGCCCGTTTCTAGATTTTCTATTCAAATCTCTCATTCTCATCAATAATCAAACCATTTATACGACAAGTTGGATCTTTATACGACAACACCTTAATTTAGAATTCAGCTATTAAAAATGAACCCTCTACCCCTTCTCCCTATAGACCGGCTGGCTCCCTTGCTGAGCTCAGACAGTGCTAGGGCTGTTCGTATAGAGGCTGGTCCAGTGGAGGCCTGCATCGAGGACCTGAACTTCTTCCTCCCCTGTGAGCACTCCCTTATCCAACCAGATAGCTGTGCCCTCAGCCCCGTCAGCACCACCTCGGGCATGGAGCTCAAAATGGTCAACGAACTCTCAGCCCTGGAAGTCAAACTAGCCCAGCAGTTGGAATATCACAAATACGCCAGCTACAACCGGATGGACCAGCTTGACTTCAGCCCCTACCCTAATCCTCACCCTTCCACCCCACAGCGCCTCAGCTCACAGGACCCCACCGCCAACAGAGGGCTCCCCAAAACCCAGGCCGTCCAGACCAGCAGCGTGGAGCTGAACCCCCACCTCCGTCTTTCTAGCCTAGGCGTGTACAAGGCCGCGGACCCCTCAGGGGCCACCACACCCAGGCGCCAGCTTTCCAGCCACATGCCTGAGTCCTCCAGCAGCCCCTCTCTAAGCCAGGGCCAGTACTCCTCCCAGCAGCAGTATCCCTACGCCCAGTACTACCGCCTCCAGTCCTGGCCAGCCTACCCAGTGCCAGAGTCAGCTGCCCCAGACCTCTCTGCAGGGCTGCGCCTGAACTCGGGTAGCAAGGTTAGACCTCCACAGGACCCAGGTAGGGGTGAAGCACAGAGATTACAGTGCTTGATACCACTATTACCATTACTAAAGCTGATGCAGATTCCCCAATCAGCATGACAGCGATCTACCACTTCAATTAGAAAAGCATTTATGAGAAACAGTGTGTGTGTGTGGGTTGTAGGAGGCCTGTTCATCCAGAATGCCAGAGGGATCCAGATAGGGAGCAACAACACACTCAGCATCAGGGACCACGAGTCTTACAGCAGGTCAGCCAGCTCTCTCTCCAATGGGGCAAACTCATACTCTCTACTCAAAGAGACCCTGCAGATGAACGGTAAGAATATAATCCTGCAAAGAGGAGCCTACTTCCTGAAAATAGACATCTTCCTATCTTTCTATGTCATGTTTTCTACTTTTAGTCCCATATTTTGTATCTAGCCACAATATAAGGGTTCTTACATTGTTTGTTTACTGGAATGAATGGAACGGCGTCAAACACGTTGTTTCCATGTGTTTGATACCATTCCATTTATGCCATACCGGCCATTTCAATGAGCCTGCCCTCCTATATATCTTCCCACCAGCCTCCTCTGTTGGGGTTATAATTGGGTTGGATAGTTCAACTAAGACCATGGGGCATTTATAAGTGGTATTATTCAACAGTAAATTGCTATGTATCATTAATTGACAGTAAATGATCAAAAACCCTTAAATATCACAGACAAGGGTCTTTAACTTCCATTTTACACAATATGTTCTGTTGTGTCCTGTCCCGTGTTCAGAAGACCAGGCAGTGACTGAAGAGCACCTTGATCTCCTGAGAGAAAACATCGGGAAGGAATGGAAGCGCTGCGCCCGTCGTCTGGGCCTGAGCGAGGTGGAGGTGGACACCATCGACCAGGACTACCATCGTGACGGGTTGCCTGAGAAGGTGCACCAGATGCTGGAGCGCTGGAGGATGAAGGAGGGCTGTGTGGGCTGCACAGTGGGCCAGCTCTGCAGAGCACTGGAGAACTGTGTCAAAGTAGACCTGGTAAAGAAGCTTCTTCATGCCTGCAGGACCAATACTTCTCCATAGGTACAGTAGACTATCTATTCCAGTACCCCCTACCCCTAACCCAGAGAGAGACTTTCGACTCCCACCCACAACCTTACATTCCTGCCGACCAATGTAACGTGTAATGTTTGAGAGTTGTTAGTATTGAATTTTCCTGCCATAGGATATGAGTGTACAGGTTATATGGAAGCCAAACCGGCTGCGCACGTGTGCCATCATGCATACATTTATTTTCTCCCCCCACATCAAACGCGATCACGACACGCAGGTTAAAATATCAAAACAAACTCTGAACCAATTATATTAATTTGGGGACAGGTCGAAAAGCATTAAACATTTATGGCAATTTAGCTAGCTAGCTTGCACTTGCTAGCTAATTTGTCCTATTTAGCTAGCTTGCTGTTGCTAGCTAATTTGTCCTGGGATATAAACATTGAGTTGTTATTTTACCTGAAATCCACAAGGTCCTCTACTCCGACAATTAATCTACACATAAAAGCGGTCAACCGAATCGTTTCTAGTCATCTCTCCTCCTAGGCTTTTTCTTCTCTTGACTTTATATTTCGATTGGCAAGTTTCATAAATTAGGTGCATTACCGCCACTGACCTCGTTCGTCTTTCAGTCACCCACGTAGGTATAACCAATGAGGAGATGGCACGTGGGTACCTGCTTCTATAAACAAATGAGGAGATGGGAGAGGCAGGACTTGCAGCGCCATCTGCGTCACAAATAGAACTGACTTCTATTTTAGCCCTTGGCAACGCAGACGCTCGTTGGCGCGTGCAAGCAGTGTGGGTGCAATAATTGAATAATATAGATTTCTAAATTTATTTTGCAACGCGAGCGGTGTAGTCAGCCTGTTAGTTCTCATTCTCAGCCCGAACCCGACAGGACCAGTCCTCAAATTCTGTGAATTGATTTGGGCTGGGTGGGTTCCGTGCTGTATTAAGAAAAAATGGACTTTGCGTGTCTGTGCACATTTTAGCTCTTTCTCAGCACCAGCAGAGGCTGGATTCCAATATTGGCTGGGCCAGAGAAATTTGTGGCCATGATGAAACTTTTTTTCTGATGATTGAAATTTTTCTAAATTGCAATACGAATAAGCTGGAGTGTACTCAGGAGAATGATGATCCACAATACCACGACAGGCAGCGCATCTCAGTATCAGGAGAAGCCCATATTCCAATGGGATCTTTTAATGTCGATACATTCTAACAAAATACACCCTATGACTGCCCCGCTAATGTGCCTTGCAGGACCTTGTAAACTATCGAAAGTAGGCCAAATGTTTTCCTAATCAAACATGCATTCAAAACACGAGGCTTTTGAGTGATTGTTCAAATGTATGTTTGGCAGAAAATCTAGTAATTTATTATTTAATTATTCAAAGCTCCCTTTGTTATTTCATTTCAAAATAAAATGCTTGATTGTATTTAAAGTCATGAATGACTTGTATGCTGTGGAATGACTTGAATGAATGATTGGTTGATTGAAGTAGGCTGTTACGTTAAGACAATAAACAGGACACGCTCTCACGGCTCGATGGTGGATAGATCATCCTATAAGGCTTAGGCTACTACGTGAGGCAAGAGCAAAATAATAGTCTACATTGATTAAACCCTGTTAAACTCTGAGTGGTGATTTTGGGCCCTTACAGGGCCTGGTGAAAATAAATAATAATCAGAAAATAGAATGTGACATCATTTGAAAGCTACAGGCATTTTCTTTTTGGAAATCGAACTCAAATCTTACTGCTGGCAATGTCATAAGAATCTTCTCCCCACCGCCCCCCATAAAAGGCCATAAATCATGGTCAAGTCACCAAAAATACAAACATTTAGTTTGCATGGAAAGGGTACACCCTGATGGTCATTGTAAAGCAGTGGCTTTCCTTCTCCATCCACATGACCTTCTATGCATCCTCCACGCGCACCGCTTAGCTAGCTCATTGTTTACAATAGGAACAGTGAATGGGACAAGAAGTTTATAGTTTCTTCACCTGTCTGTGTCTTATAGATATCATTTTTTTTCAATAACTTCAAAGCCTGATTGCTAAGGTAATTTTAAGATGTCAGGCTTGAAAATCCATTCAGCCATTTTGGCACAGTGACTCACTACCCAAACCAGACGCAACTGGTTTTAAGTAGCAAAGAGACATCATATGATCTCATACTGCTATCTAGTGGACGAACTGAGAATCAGACAGAGGATATATGGTATGGCAAATTGCATAAACACTGCGTTCCAATGGGAATTGGTCCATGTTTAGAGCAACACCATTAGGTAAAAGTTTGGACAACATTTTTCTTAATTTATTTTAGAATTCCCTTTGGAAAAGTAATTGGTCGAATAAAAAACATGAGTTGGCGCGCACACCCATAGAAAATTATTTTATGTAGACGGCGAATAAACTACAAGGTATAAAAATTAGAGTTGCAAACTATATATAAAATCCCAGTAATTTATTGGGTGATTTCTTTTTATAGCTTTTGGAACAGTAATTGGTGAAATATTTATCTCAAAACTAGATGTTCAAATCTCTTATTCCCAAAAATTGGGGACAATTGGGGGGACCCTCCGAAAAGAAAAAGTACATTAAAGTTTTTGGGGGTCTGCTGTATCTCAGGCTTTGTAGTAGTCACATTGTTTATGACACCCGTATCTGAATCCCACAGTTCTTACCGTTCTAACAGTACTATATGTGTTTGTAGGACTTATAATTTTGAAACCGAAATGTACTTTGAGGGTAGTATACAATAGTGTGTGTCATTTAGAAAATTCTACTAGAGGGGGTCAGAGTTTAACAGTTGATAGGCTACACTTGATTTAGGCTACATTATTGCATGCTAAATGTTTCTGATCAGTGATAGATGCCCAAACAAATAAATGAGCTACCACCTTCACTTGCCCAGCCAGAGATCAATTAACCAAATATACAGACAGAGATTCAGTAACACAAAATCACATTGATTAATTATCAGTCACAGGCTTTTGGTAGGGAGTAGGACACTGTTCATACTGTATTTTTTGGTATGTTACTTTTACCATAACATTCTTGTTGAATACCCAGTTCTTTTTGAGTTACCATTAAATATTGTACTCTCCCCTTTATTTTAGATTTGGACAAATAAACATTCTTTGGATATATATGAATGTCTAACATCTGTTTGATGCTACATAGCCCTGTACGGCTTAAATAAATATCTTCTGTGAATCCATAAAGGCAGACAAATTTTGAGGCTTGATCGAAAAGATCCATATTTAATATTTGGTCCTTTATCCTGTGTAGGTACACTGGCAATGGTGGGCTGTGGAAGCAGAGTGCTTGTGGCGAATGATCTTGTTCCGTCTGCAGTGTACGAAGATTTGCTGATACTGCACGTCTCCTGGAAAGACATGGTTGTGGTGTTTGACACTTTTTGTGGAAGGGACGTAGGGAAACAGGCCTTTGTTGGTATCGGTGTCAACCGATTGGGACCTACAGTAAGTGTTTAGAGACAGACTAGTGTATTGTTTAGGGACAATGAGGGACATTAGGAGCTGCTTTTGAATGGAAAGATCAGTCAACATCTGGGGGGGCTGCAGAAGGTGTCTTAGAAGGGCAGTTTTTACACATTATGTATTGTTGTGTATGGGAGATTGAGGAGAAATTGCACCATTCAATCCTTCTCATATACAACTTTACATTTACTGTCTCTAAGCACAACCGCCTTCCTCATCTCAAAAACCTATTTGTAAACCTCCCCAGCCCATTGACTTTGACAGATTATTATTGGCAATTTTTTGTAGACGTGTCTTTGCATTGTGTTTTGAGAATCTGCAGAGAGAAGAATGAAATGGTTGTGTCATTACTATTGTCTTGATTTTATACCTTTCAGTGTCCCTTGCTTGTTTTTGTCCCACAATCTTGTTGCACTCCATAATTGCAAGGTGTGTCCCCTCCCTCATGCCGCCGCTTTGGGGTATTTTTCAGCAGGGCCTGTGGAAGGACTCCAAGTAACCTGAGTTTTACAAAGAGAAAAAGGTAAGAAGAGAACAGGGGTAGTACACTAAATTGATCACATGGACTGGAAGGTACTCTGTGGTCCTCAGGCTACATCTAACCACCTATAACCCCATAACACAAACAATACCCAATTCATGTTTATGCCATGCTTACTGTAAATTGAGCTATTTTAGCTGTCAGCTCTAAATATTTTTGCCAATTTACCTTCACCTTGTGCATATCTTGGGGTTGGAATCACATGCTGGGGGAATCAGATTATGTACCACCTAAAACAACAATACACAATTTAACCACCCCACCAGTTGTATTGATCTCTATTAGATTGGCTAGCTTACCATACCTAACATGGACATTGCAATATTGTCAACTTGCTGTTAGCTAGTTAGCATCACTAAATTGGCAGCAAGATTGCTAGCCAACTGAGAACCAACTAACCAACCATAAACAATTTATACACATTCATCATTACTACCAACACACCGACAGTGAGTTAGTTATATCGGCAATTCTATTTGGCTACTAGATTGAGTTAGTCTTATTTGCTAATGTTTGCTATCTTACGTTAGCCAACATTAGTCAGAGATAGAACGAACAGACAAATATGTTTACTCTGCTGAAGGTAGTGTCGTGTCTTTGGCTATGCCGGATTAAGTGTTATGACATGCTATTCTATAAAATACTTTCTCCGTAATTAATATTACCTGATTGAGCTAATCATGTAAATGTAATTAACTAGAGAGGAGGGGCACCACGAAAGAATCTTTATAGAGCTGTTATCTTCCGAATAAACTCTTAAAGACCTAGTAATATTTTACATCAATAGCAGTCAATATTAATTGTCACCTTATTTCAGTCTCATCTGAAAGTTGTAAATTCTTGGTTATCTTCACGAACCCTGGCTAACAAGTTGAATCAGCAATACAAAATTGGGTTTAATTATTTATTTACTAAATACCTAACCAATCACACAGAATTACATATACACGGAATGAATCATACCTTGATTACAAATTACGTCATAAAGGAAAACGTCCCTAGCGGGCGGTACAGATATGACAGCTTGTTACACAAAAGAAAAGGGGCTGGGTTTGAGTGAAAGAGCGGGAAGACTGAGGAACAAAGGGCGAAGCTGTGCTATCGTAAATACAATATCTTATGCATTCTAAATTACCGCCCATTTGGAAAAGGAAAATGCAATAAATATTTACTCTGAGCTGCGCTTCGATAGGTTGGTGGTAGATGGAAGGCCATGTTGCCCAACCGGGTCCTTGTCCTTTGAAGAATGTCTCTGCTGCTGGGTGGTAGACGGGATACTCTGTCTGTCCTAATTTATGTTTGCAGCTGCTGTTGCTAACTCAACGTCTAGGAGGTATCACTTCTATAGTGAATAAGAGTTCAAAGTTCATACCATTCGCAACCAAAGTTCATGCTGAGGTTGGCTTAGTTCTGTAGTTGACATGTTATCTGAACCATTCTGACATCGGACCGTCATCCTCACATCCTCGGAACAGGAAGGTACATTTTCGTCAATGGCTTATATAGTGGAGGGAGAAGGGTGTGTCTGAAAAGTTTATAACCCATATCTCTTCACAGGGGCAGGCCACTGGTTGAGCAGAGCCCTAAACTTATGAAAACCCAAATCTCTCATTTGGAAGCTGAAATTACATTTCATCTCTTCACAAATAATCTCATATTCAAACATTTGAATTAAACAACAATTCCATGTGAATCCGATACCTCTGATGTGCAGACTTTCCACAGTAGAGTTTATGTCATTCTATCATTGATGAGAATGTGCCAGATGACAACCGAACTGACATAATATACCTTAAGTACCACCGCATATGTTCACTTGGTTGGATTACCAGAATATAGTTAATTTCCCCCCAACTTTTGATGTTCCCAGAATCTCTATGTTAACCAAAGGGGTTTTATAATGTCACATCAGTAGAGTAGGGAGAGGAAAGGGGGGGGCGGAAGAGGTATTTATTACTGTCATAAACCTACCCTAGCAGTGACTACCAGGACTGTAACGTTAGCTAACGTAGCTAATTTACCTAGTCCAGCTAACATTACGTATAATCATTGTAAATTATAACATAAATGGGACTGGTGGAGTTATGTCACACATGCAGACAACAAAAATATATGGAAATGTCTGCTCCACTCAAAATGACATGCAACTAATTGCAGCATCACCATAAAAATGGAAGAAGCAATTGGGAGGGGGAGAAAGTAAGGAACTTGTCTGTCGGCCCTGCATTAAACGACCAAAATTGGTTAAAGAAAATTGTAATAAATAAAAAATTTATACCAGTTTCATTTGAGGACCCTTTTTTTTACCAGCTGTGCTGTATAGATTGCAAAATAGTTGGGAAGAGATTTTCACTGTACTGATTCTATGGCACATGGTTTATGAACAGATACACAAAACAATGCTGGATTCAAAACAGAGCTTTTCAATTTAAATGATTTTACAAAATTCTTGCAACCAATAGAATGTTATATACTTTATATATATATTGGGGATACAACCATCCCAGCTCTGCAGATTTTGCTGCGAAGAGGCAGAATCATTAGATCATTTGTTTTGGTACTGTCCATATGTAGCTTGTTTTTGGTCGCAGGTTCATGAATGGCTGAAGAATTGCAACATTTACCTAGCGCTTTCATAGCACTGCTGGGTGATTTTAAAAAGCCATAGTCAAATCAATAACATTAATACTCTTAGCAAAAATGTTCCTTTAATTTACAATCTGTAGAAACTATGAGAATAGAAATGTTCAGAACTTTTGTGAAACATCAAAGCACAGTTGAAAAATATATGGCAAATAGAAATCAAACTGGATGGTGTTCAGAGATAGATGGGAGGGGTTGAGTGGCGCTGAAGGGTGGGACTAAAAATAACAAGATAAATAATGTAAAATATATTGTGTCCGTAAAATGTGTATAGTATGTACAGTATAACATGGAAGTGGAAGCCTAAGTGTTGTTGTCCATTCATTTACTCCAATTAGGGGAGGGGTGGTAGGGTTAGGGAAAAATAATTAAGGAAAATATATTTATAAATATAAATATTTGATATATACTGTATATTTACAAAAAATATATGGGGAATTGGAAATGATGCAGACAATTACTTTGATGGAAGACACAATCTATTTGCAATATTAAAGCTGATCTACCCACAAAAAAACAAAAAAACATTAAGGATGGTAAAGAATCACATTACTTCTCAGCTGATGTCTAAAATCCGTTCAGCCTGCAAATCCCTCTGATAATCTTTGCTCACCATAAGCTTCATAGCCGCAAACCATTGACAGCATCTGGTTAAATCTCTGGTAGGTAGAACGGTAAAAAAGAAAATTGCGCTTGTTTGTAATTAGCACAGCCAGACACGCCACATGGGCATGATGAAACGTTAGCGAAAAACAAACAACAAAAAAATCCCTAGAGAAGTTCTGATATTACTATGTTTTGGTTTGTTTGAAGTAAACAACGCCATGAACCAAGTTCGTGGGCATGCCCCATCTACCTAATCGGGCTGTATCTGCATTCGCTGTGAGTGCTGAACTTTGGTTCACTACGAGCAGTTGAATACACAGGAAGTCACGGACTACAAAAAGAAAACCAGCCAAGTCACGGACACCGACGTCATGCTTCCAGACAAACTAAACACCTTCTTTGCCCTCTTCTAAGATAACAGTGCCACCATCGCGGCCCACTAACAAGGACTGCCCCCCCCCCCCTTCGATGGCTGACGTGAGTAAAACGTTTAAACATGTTAACCCTCGCAAGGCTGCTGGCCCAGACGGAATCTCTAGCCTCATCATCAGGGCATGCGCAAAGCAGCTGGCTGGTGTGTTTACGGACATATTCAATCGCTGCCTATCCCAGTCTGTTGTCCCCACATGGTTCAAGATGGCTACCATTGTTCCTGTACCCAAGAAGGCAAAGAACTGAACTAAATGACTACCGCCCCGTAGCACTCACTTCTGTCATCATGAAGTGCTTTGAGAGACTAGTCAAGGATCATATCACCTCCACCTTACCGGCCACTCTAGACCCACTTCAGTTTGCATACCACCCCAACAGGTCCACAGACGATGCAATCGCCATCGCACTGCACTATCCCATCTGGACAAAAGGAATACCTATGTAAGACTGCTGTTCATTGACTACAGCTCAGCATTCAACACCATAGTGCCCTCCAAGCTCATCATCAAGCTGGTGGCCCTGGCTCAACCCCGCCCTGTGTAATTGGGTCCTGGACTTCCTGACGGGCCGCCCCCTGATGGTGAAGGTAGGACACCTCTACTTCACTGACCCTCAACACTGGGGCCCCATAAGGGTATGTGCTCAGCCCCCTCCTGTACTCCCTGTTCACCCATGACTGTGTGGCCATGCACGCCTCCAACTCAATCATCAAGTTTGCAGACGACACAACAGTAGTGGGCTTGATTACCAACAACTATGAGACAGCCTACGGGGAGGAGGTGAGGGCACTCGGAGTGTGGTGTCAGGAAAACAACCTCTCACTCAACGTCAACAAAACAAAGGAGATGATTGTGGACTTCAGGAAACAGCAGAGGGAGCACCCCCTATCCACATCGAAGGGACAGCAGTGGAGGAGGTGGAAAGTTTGAAGTTCCTCGGCATACACATCACAGACAAATTGAAATGATCCACCCACACAGACAGTGTGGTGAAGAAGGCGCAACAGTGCCTCTTCAATCGCAGGAGGCTGAAGAAATTTGGCTTGTCACCCAAAACCCTGAAACTTTTACAGATGCACAATCGAGAGCATCCTGTCGGGCTGTATCACAGCCTGGTACGGCAATTGCACAGCCCTCAACCGCAAGGCTCTCCAGAGGGTGGTGCGGAGTGCACAATGCATCACCAGGGGCAACTACCTGCCCTCCATGACACCTACAGCACCCGATGTCACAGGAAGGCCAAAAAGATCAAGGACATCAACCACCCGAGCCACTGCCAGTTCACACCGCTACTATCCAGAAGGCGAGGTCAGTACAGGTGCATCAAAGCTGAGACCGAGAGACAGCTTCTATCTCAAGGCCATCTGACTGCTAAACAGCATTCACTAACTCAGAGAGGCTGCTGCCTACATTGAGACCAAATCACTAGTCACTTTATACAATGCCACTCTAAATAATGCCACTTTAATAATGTTTACATATCTTACATTACTTATCACGTGTTACAGTATTTTATACTATCTATTGCACCTTGCCTATGCCGCTCGGCCATCGCTCATCCATATACTTACATGTACATATTCTCATTCACCCCTTTTAGATTTGTGTGTATTAGGTAGTTGTTGTGGAATTGTTAGAATAAGTTTGAGATATTACTGCACTTTCGGAACTAGAAGTGCAAGCATTTCGCTACACTTGCATTAACATCTGCTAACCATGTGTATGTGACAAATAAAATTTGATTTGAAGTTGAAACTGGTCCTATCTGGCCAGCCAGCCGACCCTATCTGGCTCGCCGACTGGTCTTATCTTGCCGGCCGATTGGTCCAATCTGGCTACTACGTGAGGGAAGAGCAAAATCCACTTGTTAAACTGTATCACAACCGGCCGTGATTGGGAGTCCCATAGGGCAGCGCACAATTGGCCCAGCGTCATCCGGGTTTGGCCGGTGTAGGCCATCATTGTAAATATGAATTTGTTCTTAACTGACTTGACTAGTTAAATAAAGGTTCAATTAGAAATTAAAAACTACATAACATGCTAATAAAATGTTCTGATCAGCTAGTATGAGCCAGCTAGAATAAAGATGATCTTGAGCACCCACCTCAACTTAGCTAACATTTTTGCCAGGCTAATTATGACTAAATATCCAAAAGGAGATTCGGTGAAAAATCTATCAATGTCAGATTTTGGTTATCAAGATGAGTCTGCATGCTTGTCTCAAAGCAGCACGATGGCGCTGGCCCAACCAAAACGGTTCTGAGGTAACCACACACGACTTTGCTGTAAATTAGTATATTGGTTGGATATGACTTTGGGAGTTTTAGTAAGCAACAATTTGATACATGCCTTCAATTGCATTAGCCTACTTTATTCCAATATTGTCATCATTCAGTTGACTATAACGAAAGTGAGTTTTCCTCGCTCTGTGTTTTTTCTTGGCACAATGGCTGTCTCCTCACTCTGCTGCCACTCGCCTCTGCTGCATTGTTCTCAACAAAAGTTTAAAATCAATATACTGTTTTCTAGAAAGCAGGCTTTTTTTTCCAGGTTCGGGCTCATTTATTTTATGTAATGTCGGACCGGGGCTCAGGCTGCATTCAACTCACCGGGCTTGGTTCGGACCGGACAAAATCAGGCTGATTGAGAACTCTACTAAAAGGTATAGAATCTTAATTTGTGCCAGTTCGCTACATCAAGAAAAGAATCATTCCGCAACAAAAAATGTGAATTATTGGAAAAAAATGTATCAGCACCAAAGGAGTGGAATTCTGTCATTATAATTCTGCTAGTATAATTGACCTTGGTCTAGGAGAGCTACATGGTTTGCAGTCATGCACATAGAAATAATATGAACTAATTATATGTGTGTGCAGCCATTTGTTCTTGCCCAGTACCAACGCACTCTGATTTAAACTAATCGTGCAATCATTCAAATTAGAGACGTTGATTATTTGGGTCAGCATTAGTACAAAATTACACCATGTAAAGTAGCTTTTTAAGAACAGAACAGACAAGTAGACAGACAACAAGCATGTGACCAATATAGACGTTGTTGCTGTCGCCCTGCTCTCTGCTAGAGGACAGTAGACTATGTATTCCCTGCCAGGTTCCTTTCATAATCATGGCGCACTAGCCACACCGGAGGACTCCAACCTTACACTCTTTATCCAGATACAGCTGCCAGTCAGGCATGTTCTTATCCATCCATGGACGTTTTTTTCTCCCAGTGTACGGCAAATGAAATATGAATGCTTATGAATTGAGGCAATTACCTATTCGACAGATTAAAGGTCCTACCAATGAGCCATTGTTATTAAATCCTCTGTCTCTAGGCTAGTTTAAATTAATTGTTGTAGTGTGTTTGTAATACAGATCAGGAGTCATGCATTGCAGGTCTATTTTCTGCCATAGCCTTTCCTGCAGTCAAATGACCTAGTGGCCTCATGGGTGGAATGTTATTCATATTTTTCATAACTAATAAAACATTTTAACACTGAAATGCCAGTGTTATGTCAAACAGTTTTGTTTTATTTGAGTCGTCTGTGATAAAGTATATAAGTGTAATATCGGGATGCAAACTCAAAATTGAATACATTTCAACTCTATATTTGACATGGTACAAGGAGTTATTGTTTTGTAAGCCCATAACCATGTGTGTGAGGTGTATACTTTCGTTTCAAATTAGATTTGTTTAAGACTACCAAGAAAACATGTGACCCTTATTTAGCACACTGCAGTAAAAGGTTAATGTCTGCTATTGGACATGCGTGTCAGTGAAGTGTTTATTATGGTGCGTGCTCGTATGTGTTTTTACTCGTATGTGTGTGAGAGGTATCTCAAAAAGAGCTGGTGGTGGCACTTTTCACTGTCTTGTTAAATAAAGTCTGTTCCAGGAAGGTGAGTTTTGTCATAATTATGCTCACATCTGAAGCAATCTAGTGGTTTGTAGTCCATGACTCACTAAACAAACCTCAGTCCTTGTAGTGAAGAAAACATTTACTTTACTGGAAATGAATTTTTGCATGATACTGGGTATTGTTCTTTAACAATTATTTAACACTAACACTTGTGTTAAATGTGGATCTCTCATTCTACATTACATGGGGACAAGATTGTTTTTCCTGTCACGGACAAACTCCTGGCCCCGCCCCTAATGACGAACTAGTGTGCCCAGTCGGCAATAACAGAACAGGACTTGGGTAGAGCCTAGATTAACTAGCTTGCCTAGGCAGCAACAACAGAAACTTGGGTAGAGCCCAGGGGCCTGTTGCACAAAAGTAGAATTAAGACATCCGGGATAAATGACTCAGCTGAGCTCAATGAAGCCAAAACATGTGCGTCCAGGCTTAATTGGTTGCACAAAGACCAAGCCAGGATGAGCAGACACGGATTCATTAAGCCAGGTGAAACCAATCCTGGATAGGTGCGCGCTCACGGCTCACTCAAATAGACCCCGCCACAGATCACAGATTAACTGATTTACCATGGCAACTAGAGCCGCGTACTTTTCCCCGTCGGAAGCACAAATCCTCATGGAGGCATACGAGGAGGTAAAAGATATAATTAAGAAGAAAGGCAACACCGCCACAGTGATAAAGCAAAGAGAAAAAGCGTGGCAAAGTATTGCAGACCGCCTGAATGCGTAAGTAGTGCACAATTACACACTCACCGCTCCGCTGAAACATCACAATTACAATTCAAATATTTAATTCACATCTCCAAAAATGCAGTTGTACTGTAATTATGAAACGGTTAAATTTTTAATTGAAATGCACTGCAGATATGAGTGAAATTGTGTAAAGTAACTCCATCACACTGTATAAAGCTATGATAAATTTTTTGATATTTTTACTGAAAACAAGACAAAAATACCAAGTAATTTTTTGCAGTGTGACTCCATTAAATGTGTGTGTGTGTGTGTGTGTGTAGATTAAACATGAACGGGCCAAAACGGACATGGCAGCAGGTCAAAATCAAATACAAGAACATTCTGCAGAATGGTATGGTCCCTGACTAATATTTAACAAAGCACAAGCATATATTGTACCCAGAAGGTGCCTGCTCACACAATTTCTGTACTGTTTTAGCAGTGAAAAAGAATACCCACAGACAAGGCACGGGTGGTGGGTCACCAAAGGCTGACCTTACCCCAGCAGAGGACATGGCCTTGGAGCTAAATAAAGGCAGGCCCGTCTTAGAGGGGATCCCTGGGGGGAAAGAGACGAGCATAGGTTCCTCCCAAGATGCCACCCGCTTCATTCAAGGTATGTCCTTCCATCTCTACATGGGATACAACCACATTCATATTGAATCAATTTGGACTGTCTGACTTTGGTTTACCTATTGCCTTGCAGTGTCTGGCAGCACTGTGTTCCTGTTAGAGCCACCAGCACAAGCACCAGACGATGCTGATCCAGTGAGTACTCCATCAAAGGCATACTGTAGGCCTGGCATGTCTTGTCTACTAGCTTCAATATGAATCCGATTAAATGTGATAGGGTGAAGGCCCCAGTGCAGCAGCAACAGCACATGATGGAGACGATGATGAGGAGGAGACCATCTCTCTGGATTCCAGAAGGCATGAGGTATCATGTTAAGACTGTGAAAGTACTATTTACTCTACAATGGTGAGGAGTCCTCATCAAAATCAAAAAATCTAATTTCTTTTACAGGACCCAGATGCTATACAGTGGGAAAACCAGCCTGGCAACATAGTGCGTATTAATAAAAGGACACCACATCCTGCCAAATTCCAGCTGCGCTAATTGTATTGTGTTCACAGAGCTCACAAGCTATCAGAAAGTTGTATGGCAACCACTTCCGGCGCCAAATAGAACTGGCAGACATAGACATTCAGTACAAGAAGAAAAAGATGGAAAATCTTGCACTGGAGTCCGAAATAAAAAAGAGGACAATTAGGAAACTGGACCTTGAAATAAAAAAACTTGAGAGGGAGGTGAGATATGCCTTCAATGTACACTGTATGCTAACTGTAACACAAATGTATTAATCATTATTTTTCTTTCCTCCCCCAGCTCCAAGAAGATGACACAGCTCAAAATAAAAATTAGGTATATTCTCGTAAAGTCAAGTGCGCCATGACATATGAGCTCTTATTGTGAGCACACAGGACGGTGGCATCTTTCTAAGGTTTTTTTTATTTTCCCAGCAATCAGTACAACCAAGTCATCGTTATAAGGCATCGCCCTCTTTTGCCCACCCCCCCAGCACCAGGTGTGGCCACTAGCCTATATGAAGGCCCAAAATTGTGTGTTCCTTTCTGCTCTGACAATGGCATGCCCATTCGTGCGAGATGTGGTGGATGAAGAAGCACTTGTGCTGAGGAGAGCCTTCAGGCGAGAAAGGGTCTTCAGGGACCGGTTGGACCCACTGGCCTTCCCTGATGACCATCTATATGAAAGATACAGGTTTTCTGCAGATGGCATCAGGTATCTATGCAGACTACTGGGTCCCAGGATTAAGCACCGCACTGCACGGAGCCATGCACTGAGTGTGGAGCAAATGGTTTGTGTGGCCTTGCGCTTTTTTGCTAGTGGAGCCTTCCTGTACTCAGTGGGGGATGCAGAACAGCTGAACAAGGCCACAATTTGCCGCACAATAAGGAGTGTGTGTCTGGCTATCAAAGCATTAGCAGATGTCTTCATCTCCTTCCCTGGCCACAGAAGACTCTGTGACATCAAAGAGGAGTTCTATAGGATTGCAGGTAAGAGGATCTACAAATTACAGGACAACTGTTAACACATAGTAGGATACTCATTACTTTGTGTGACAGGTTTCCCCAATGTCATTGGTGCAGTGGACTGCACACACATAAGGATAAAAGCCCCCTCAGGTGCCCATGAGGCCGATTTTGTGAATAGGAAATCCTTTCACAGCATTAATGTTCAGGTGAACATAACTTTTTGATATTGTCCATTGACGAACACTCTGCATTGCCAGTGATGTGCATTGATTGGTGTAATATTCCTCATCTTATGATTTCAGATGGTCTGCAATGCTGACTGTGTGATCAGCAATGTTGTGGCAAAATGGCCTGGCTCAGTCCATGACTCCAGAATCTTTCGGGCCTCTGAAATCTATCAGTGCCTATCACAAGGTAAGCCACACAACCCCTATTTATAACCATCATGGCTATGTCAAGAATATCACTGTGTTTATGAGGTAGTAATGATGAGATTTTGTGTTGACAGGTGAATTCTCTGGTGTGTTGCTGGGAGACAGGGGGTATGGCTGCCAGCCTTTTCTCCTGACACCTTTCACAGACCCCCAGGAAGCACAGCAGGCCTACAACCATGCCCATGCCAGGACCAGGGCCAGAGTTGAAATGACCTTTGGCCTCCTGAAGGCACGCTTTCACTGCCTTCACAAATTAAGGGTCAGCCCTGTTAGGGCATGTGATATTACTGTGGCTTGTGCTGTCCTCCACAATGTGGCCTGCCTGAGGAAGGAGAGGGCCCCCAGAGTGCCACCAGCCATGGACTGGGACAATCCGGCAATCTTCCCTGATGACGACAGTGGTCGGCTGCTGAGGGACCAATATGTGTTGAATTATTTTAGTTAGTATGTGTGCTTTCAATTTTGGTTAAATATGTCCTGCGGTGGCAGAGGAATTTGGGTTTTTTTGGGTTCGTTTTTTGACGAATTTGGCCTCTTATGATGTTTGTGCGGTATACTGTGTGTAATACAAGGCTGCAGGGAGGCTACTGCATCCATTCATTTGTCTGTTCAGTTGATGTGTATGGCTTTGTCCTGCATTTATTTTAGTGTGCAGACATGCAGGGTGTGTTATATACAGACCTTTGAATGTGTATGTATCATTTTGTATAATATGCTTGGATTCTGTGCTTTCCATCTTGTAGAGTCACTGTGACTTCAGTTTCGAAAGGAGCTGATGGTTTACCTGCTTTGTTTTGTCCTTATTCAATAAAGGAACATAATGTTACACATTGTGTTTTTATATTCATATGGAATGTGTATTTGTTTATATGACAGAGTACTAGGGCCACACTGAAGAAAAAGGATAAAGTCATAAATTTATGAGGCTGGTTCTTTCTGCAGAAAAGCTACATATTGTTTTTACAGTTTTGAGACTTATGACAATGTGATACTTAATATTCTGGCACATCAGCATGTCTTTGTTTATGAAACCATACTGAAGTACAATTTCACGAAATGCCCCACATCTGTCATTTTAACAACTGTCCTCCTTTAAAACAACTGGTTACAATATTATGACTTGTGTTTTTTTCCCCTCTGTGGCCCTAATATTCTATCATTTTATATATAGCCTTATAGTCTATGGGAAACTGTAAATTATCTAATGATAGCAACATCATCTAAAAATCATTTTTTATCCAAAATCATTGAAATTAATGATCACAAACGTTTAAATAATGACAGTGGGTCTAGTTATATGTGATAACAATGTATAGTGAGCAGTGAAATAACTATTGGTTTCCATTTGTGGTGACTGCTGACTGACATTAGGGATGAGATTAAATAGATCCTGGAATTTAGCCTGGTCTGGAGCAGGCTAGCTCCACAGAATAAATCTCCATGGTAATTTATACCATAACATATCCTCCTGCCCCCTATCCATCTTTAGTGCAACCGGATTACGGATCAATTGAGCCAGGATCACCAAGATATCCTGGCTTAATCCCTTATCCTAGTTTTGTGCAACAGGCCCCAGATTATGAAATAGTTTGCTCAGACAGCAAAATAAACATGGGTAGAGCCCAGATGCATGAGATTAGAAGACCATCGAGCTGCTGTGTTCAAGAAGCTTCTCCTCGGGGGTCGGACTCACCCAATCCCAGATCTATCCAACCCCAGTGGACCAACTCTAACCACCACATGGCTGCTGCTGTGAAACACTTTTAATTGAATGTTTTAAAAAGGATTAGGGATAAGTAAGCGATAAGATCAACACATTGTTTAAAGACATTGATTTATGTTTTCTGGCAACCTTCCCATATTGTAATACTAATATTCTAATCAAGGCTGGAGCCTGTTGCTTTCATGAATTCCCTTCACAAACAGGAGCAAATTAATCTCTGCATGAATGACTGATGAATAGATCAGCTAATGCAAGCGTGGATTAGCGTCGGTTTTCCACCCAATAATTATATCCATCAATTTTAAGGTTGTTTAAATCAACATGGTTTCAATTGGACCCAAATTATTCACTCTAAGTACAACTGTTTACTTTAACCAAGACTACAAAACAATATTTTTTATCTTTGCATCATTATATTCTCAAATAGGAAGTTAGTAATTAAATGAATGATTAAAACACCAGATTTCAATAGTTAGCCAGAGAGAGAAGGTGCATGGCAAAGTTAGTTCAGTTGTGGAAAACAGGAGGAAGGTTCAATTGCTTTGTAACAGGATTGGAGGGAATCGACAGCTTGTAGATATTTTTTGGGGGGGACCTGTGTGATGGAAGACATCACATGCAGATGACTGTCATGCATATTTAACAACCAGTTTTCACACACAATGAGTCAATACCAGAAAACACATCTGTTTCTGCTTGTTTTGTCCTCCCCACTCTCTCGTTCACTTTGAATTGGACTATCTACAGTTGCTCAATTTGTATTTGTTTAATTGCCTTGCTCACGCTCTCCCCTCCTCTGTGTTGCACTTTTATACACAGTTGTTGAATTTGTTATTTTATTGTTGAGTGAGTAGCGAATTCACTCGTCTATTGTCATCTCTTGAAAAGTATCAGTATATACATATGTTTGATTATCTCTCATCTATCTCTTTTATACATCCAGACAACAATGTAGTTTCATGTTGAGTAAAGCCACACTGTACTAAACCAACCTGTTATCTACATTAGAACTCCAGCATCCATGTACCTGCATTAGCAAAGTGTAAACAATGGTTTGAATTGGTGTGTAGAGGAAGTTGGACTGATGTCAAAGTTGGTTGGGCTTTCCATTGTCATGTGTCCAACCAATTATTACCGCACACAGAAAACAGTATTGTACCTGTGGTTTTCTTCCCAATCCATCAGGTCCTTCACTTCTGTTCCACTGTAATCTCCTCCAGACCACATGAATCCCCGAGGGACAACCCAGGTTTTTAATAAGTAGTATGTTTTAACAAAAGAGTCACTGTCTGTCTATCTTGACAGAAAACATATTTTAAATTATGGAATTTATTTCTATATCAACTGCAAAATATATACCAGAGATGTAAAAAAAAAAAAACTATAAAACCAGAATGAATATATAACATTTTAGGGCCAGGCAACTTTAGCGTGTCCCGGCACCATCTCCAAGTTGATCTGAAGGTTGTCGATCTCCGAGGTCCTTTTGCCGTGCATGGTGGCTCGCAGGGACTGCTTATGACACGCTTCCTGCTTTTTCTGCTGCCGCCTCTGCTTCCGCATCTGTTTTTGCGTCATCGACTGCAGCTGGGGCTCTGTTGAGAGCTGATCCTGAGGTGCGTAAACGTTGGCTGAGGAGCTGGGGATGTTGGTGCCGCCATGGCAACCTCTTGGGTAGTGTCTGAAGCACTCGAAGGCATCGCTGCACTTCTCGCAGGCGCTAGTGCAACCTCTGGACCCGGCGAGGGCTTGGCGGGCGGACGAGGTGGGGGAACAGGACTGGCCGTGGCCCGGACGTCTGCAGAACGGAGGCCGACCCGGACCCCGGAGTGGGAGTGGCACTTCACCACAGCGCCCTGGGAGCAGGAGCACAGGCAGCCCTTCAGAAAGGCCCTGCGAAGGCTCACTAGGTCTCGGTACATCACCCTGCGGAAGTTAGGCCTGAGCAGCAGGTAGATAATGGGGTTGTAGATGGTGGAGGACTTGGCAAACATGGCAGGCACGGCGAACGCCAAAGGTGGGATGTTATCCATGTGTCCAAACACTGCCCACATCGACACCACAGCATAAGGGCTCCACGCTGCGAAGAAACCGATACAGACAGCGACACTCAGCTGGAGAAGAAAAAATTGAAAAGGGGGGAAGGAAAGAGTGCAAATGTAAACAGTTCAACAAGGTCTATTGGCAGATTGCACTCCATACACAACTGGCTGACTCCCAAGGATAAAATGATTGAAACAGGCCATTGAGATTCTTTTAACATCAAGGTTTAAAGCAAGGGACATCAGAGCCTACCTGACTGCCATTGATTGGATGGAGAGAGAAAAAAATATATAGGTGAAGCGTTTTTGTATGGATCACGGCATGGCCGGGGGTTGCTGAGGAGTATTTTTCACACCTAATAAATGGCCTAGTTCACAGATTTGAAAAAAAAAAAAAAGAAAAAAAAAAAGGAAAAGCTTTGATTTATTTTGACTCTACATTTCCATATTGGAGATTCGTTTTTTTGTTGTTTCGGCTCATTCCAAGGGGAGGAGAGTTATAGAAGCATGTGAGTTTTTCAAAACTTGTGAATTTTAGACAACTATAAAAATAAATAAATATATGTATAAAAAAAATAATTAACACATACACACAGTGCATTCAGCAAGTATTCAGACCTTGACTTTTTTCACATTTTGTTATAGCCTTATTCTAAAATGTATTAAATATCCCCCCCCCCCCCCCCCATCATCTACACACATTACCCAATAATGACTAAGCAAAAGCAGGTTTCGATTTTTTTTTGCAAATGTATAAAACAAAAGCGGAAATACCTTATTTACATAAGTATTCAGACCCTTTGCTATGAGACTCAAAATTGAGCTCAGGTGCATCCTGTTTCCATTGATCATCCTTGAGATGTTTCTACAACTTGATTGGAGTCTACCTGTGGTAAATTCAATTGATTGGACATGATTTGGAAAAGGCACACACCTGTCTAAGGACACACAGTTGACAGTTCATGTCAGAGCAAAAACCAAGCCATGATGTCGAAGGAATTGTCTGTAGAGCTCCAAAATAGGATTGTGTCGAGGCACAGATCTGGGGAAGGGTACCAAAAAATGTCTGCAGCATTTAAGGTCTGCAAGAACACAGTGGCCTCCATCATTTTTAAATGGAAGAAGTTTGGAACCACCAAGACTCCTCCTAGAGCTATGCCGCCAGGCCAAACTGAGCAATCAGGGGAGAAGGGCCTTGGTCAGGGAGGTGACCAAGAACCCGATGGTCACTGACAGAGCTTCAGAGGACCTCTTTGGAGATGGGAGAACCTTCCAGAAGGACAACCGCCTCTACCATAAAGGCCTGATTGGTTGAGTTTTGCAGAGTGGCCAGACGGCAGCCACTCCTCAGTAAAAGGCATATGACACCCACTTTCAGTTTGCCAAAAGGCACCAAATGGACTCTCAGACCATGAGAAACAAGATTCTCTGGTCTGATGAAACCAAGATTGAACTTTTTGGCATGAATGTGAAGCGTCACGTCTGGAGGAAACCAGGCACCATCCCTACAGTGAAGCATGATGGCAGCAGCATGTTTTTCAACAGCTGCAGGGACTGGGGGGCTAGTCAGGATCGAGGGAAAGATAAATGGAGCAAAGTACAGAAAGATCCTTGATGAAAACCTGCTCCAGGGCGCTCAGGACCTCAGACTGGGGAGACGGTTCACCTTCCAACAGGACAATGACCCTAAGCACACATCCAAGATAACGCAGGAGTTGCTTCGGGACAAGTCTCTAAATGTCCTTGAGTGGCCCAGCCAGAGCCCCGACTTGTACAAAATCGAACATCTCTGTAGAGACCTGAAAATAGCTGTGCAGCAACGCTCCCCATCCAACCTGACAGAGCTTGATAGGATCTGAAGAGAAGAATGCGATAAACGACCAAATACAGGTATCCCAAACTTGTAGCGGCATACCCAAGAAGACTCGAGGCTGTAATCACTGTCAAAGGTGCTTCAACAAAGTACTGAATATTTATGTAAGTGATATTTCAGTTTATTTTTAATACATTTGCAAAAATGTCAACCTGTTTTTGCTTTATCATTATGGGGTATTGTGTGTAGATTGAGTAAAAAAAAACAATTTAATAAATTTTAGAATAAGGCTGTAACAAAATGTGAAGGAAGTCAAGGGGACTGATGACTTTCCGAATGCACTGTAACGTAAAAGCATGTCTGACATGTATTGGGATGCACAATCGTGGATTGATTTAAACCAGTAGGAGAATCTTAAAAGTAGTTATAAAACTCACAGGCAGCCAGTGCAGAGACCTTAAACCGGTGTAATGTGTGCTCTCCATCTTGTCTTGGTCAGTACCCGTGCTGCAGAATTCTGTATGTTTTGCAGTGTACCAATAGCTTTCTTGGGTAGACCAGACATGACCTGACTCTCCCTGTGCTTTGGCTCCAACAATAAGTACCTCAGTCTTGTCTTGATTTAGCTGGAGAAGCTTCCAGTATTTAAATCACATATACAGTCTAATAATTTATCCGTGGAGCTAAAATCCTCTGGTGACACAGAAATGTAAAGTCGTGTATTGTCTGCGTAGCAGTGAAAATGAATGCTGTGCTTTCTGAACAGTACCAGACCCCAAATCAAACCTTGTGGAACGCCACATGCGATATGCATTTGAGTTATGTTCATTAAGGGTGACAAAAAAAACAGGTCCTGAAACCAATTTAGAACAGGACCGGAGAGGCCAACCCACCTCTCCAGTCTGTCCAGAAGGACATCATGGTCAACAGTGTCGAATGCTCTCTCCAGTACAAGGAGAGAGAGCTGTTTGGCATCGGTGTTGGCTCTAAGATCATTTACCACTTTAAGGCTGTCTGTGCTGTGGTGGGCCCGAAAACCTGATTGGAATTTTTCTAAAATACAGTTGTCACTTAAATAATGTAGCTGTTTGAAAACCAATTGATCCAGAATTTTGCTTAAGAATGGAAGGTTGGAGATTTAGCCATTTTTGACCAGTGCTGAAGAATATAGATTACTTTTGGAGAGAGAAACAGAGAGTGATGGGGCTGAGCGCTACAAAGAGTCCCCTGTCTCCGAGATGCTTTTGATTTGGATGGCTAGTAGATTATCTCCCAGCCGATCTGTCCTATCACTTTGTTCCTCCAAATTAGTTTTATTCTGACCCCTGGACCCTCTTTTTAATATGCAGACAGCGTTGGAATCAAGCCTCGGAGAAGGGTCCCCAGCCAGTGTGTTTCCCGATAAGATTTGCACCAATAATCACAGGTATGAACGGATGAGCAGGGGCCGTCACCCCTGAAGCAGGGCTAGTAGCAAGGGGAAGGTGTGTGTGTGTTCTATTGGCACATACTGTACAGGACGGAGAGGATGAGTGCTCTTATAAAGCTCTTATGGGGTGATTACAGGAACACAGTAATGCAGGAGAGAGAGAGCAAAAAGGGAGGACAAAATGAAGCATCATTATTGTTAGCCATTTTCTGCAGTATTAATGAGGGAATGTCTTGAAAGCGTACTGACTGAGCATCCTATTCATGACAATGAGAACTTGTTCTCAACTAGCCTACCTGGTTAAATAAAGGTGAAATAAAAACATTAACCCAGACAGGACCGGACACAATACATCTGTATAGTGCCATTCTCCTATTCCCTGTCCAAAAACAAACCTCCTATTACAATACATGAAGTGGCCCTAGTTGTGAGTATACAATAGGCAATTTAATTACTTTCCCAAAATGGATCAACCAATCAAATGTATTTATCCCTTTTTAAAATCAACAGTTGTCACAGCATGCTTTACAGTACCCCTGTGAGACCACACCATGCTCACCTTCACAATAACAGCCTGGATGTTGCTCATCTTGGTCTGCCGGGCCTCGTGATGCTCCATGGCCTTATGGGAGGCTCGGACCGTCATCAGGATGCCCGTGTAGGACGCCACAATGACACAGCAGGGCACAATGTAGCACAAGACAAAGAGCGCCGCCGTGTAGGAGCGAGCCACGGGATGCAGGTTGGACAGGCGCCAGTCGATGCAGCAGGCTGTGCCGTAGGGCTCCGGACCATACTCACCCCAGTGGGCCAGAGGGGAGCAGGCGAACACCAGGGCCCAAGCCCATGCACAGGCTATCAGTAGACGGCCGTGGACGGGGTTGAACCGGTTACCTGGATGGATGGACGGATGGATAGGGAGATGGACAGTCAGTTTAAAGCTGCAATATGTAACTTTTTTGGCAACCCGACCCTATTCACATAAAAATGTGAGTTATAGATCTGTCATTCGCATAGAAAACAAGTCTAAGAATCCATCCATCTTTTCTATGCTTTCTGTTTCATTTTAGCGGCTTTTACTTTCAGTTTTGTACACCAGCTTCAAACAGCTGAATATTTAATATTTTGGGTTATTGAAAATATATATTCACAGCATTTTAGATGGTGCAATGATTATCATAAAATGAAATTAGGCAAACCATTCAAATTTTAGCAACCAGGGAGTGGCAACATGATTTCTGCATATTGCACCTTTAATAGGGTAGCATGGTCATCATTAGAGATTCTGGGGTGGATTTGCAGGGGAACATGATGTTTCTCAAAGTGAACATGTCATAGGGTAATATTTTGAGAAGTACACATTTTTCTGAACTGTTTAATGCTCCGAGGGGTTATTTCCTAATTCCCAGGCCTGGATATGTATAGTGCACATGGGATTTACTAAATATATGGATAACTAACCCATTATATTACATACTAGGCCACATTTCAAAAGAACAGCAATGAATAACAATTGTTCAAATTGGTTAAGTGTGTCTCGGCTAAAACATCCAAGCAGATGCAATTCTTCAGTACTATTGCAAAAAAGGACATTCTCAGAATTTAAAACTGAATAGCACCATTTTTTGGCAACATCATAAGCCACACTAATTGAGAGTCGGCTAGTCGCTAGTAGACTCATTAGCCATCAAAGCAGTGGCTGAGTGTTCGGTCACTGTGGAATTATCTAGTTCTTAAATTTTCAGTCAATAAATCAAAAGTCACCCACTTAGGATTAGTACATTTCAAAACTATGTCAATTCCATGGGCAAGACTAGGGCCAGGCTCTTTGATAACTTACCGTAGAGAGGATAACATACTTTCACAAAACACACCATGCTCAACAGGGTGAGAGTTGTCAGACTGCAGACTCCAAACAACATGCCGCAGAACGCGTAGATCAAACACACTGTTTTCCCAAACAGCCACCTGAGAGAGGAGAGAGAGGGGAAGAGAGCAAGAGGGAGTGAAAGGGGAAAAGGAGGAAGAAATTTAATGTGAGAATGACCGAGACAGAAAGAAAGAGTCGGAGATGGAACACTAGTCATTTGTTTAGCACTCCATGTATAGTATAAAACAGCACCTGTGACCACACGACCAAACCAGATCGCTAATTGAGCCTTGACAATTGGAAAGAAGAGTTTAATACAAACCCAACACCTTCACTAATCTGCCTTAACACAGAGTGGTGGCACATGGCCAGCGTTAGACATCAAAGCCTTCAGTCAAAACACTACCGTTTCCTCCATCTCTGTCTGAAGTACAGGAGCCAGTCACATGTGAAGCCTTTCCTCTCCAATAGGCTGTTACTGTGGCTTGGCAGTACTGTAAGGTGTCTTTCATGCTGAACCGAACTGCACTGTGCTGGCCTGGACATTTCCTTTTCACTTGATTCTTTCCAGGAGGTTCTAGTGGATAAGTAACCAGGTCAGCACAGTTCGGCTTGGCTGGACTTGAGTGTAAAATTGCATACAGTACCAGGCCTGGGTACTTCCTTATTTCACTGTTATTTGTACAGTACCTGTGGTAGATATTTGCTAGGCTTGGCTATGTAGTGTAAACAGGTGTGTACAGTACCTATGGTAGATGCTGGAGGTGATGGCCATGGGGTAGAGGGACAGGGTTAGACTCATGTCGCTGATGGCCAGGTTGATTATGAAGAACTCAGCAGGTTTGAGCAGGTGCTTCTTCTTGTACGAGACGTATAGCAGTGTGCTGTTGCTAAACAGAGAGCACATGCCTGCAGACCAGAGAGAGATACCACTCAGTAGCCTGCTGTGAGAATTACCACAGAGACAGACACAGCTGAGGACACCAACTAGAGGCTTATACTGTTGAAGTCGGAAGTTTACATACACCTTAGCCAAATACATTTAAACTCAGTTTCACAATTCCTGACATTTAATCCTAGTAAAAATTCCCTGTCTTAAAACCTCTAACACCTCCCAAACCCGGATCCGGGAGCACCCCCCACCACCCCCACTGACTAGCATAGCTAGCATAGCGTCACAAGTAAATAGTAGCATCTAAATATCATTAAATCACAAGTCCAAGACACCAAATGAAAGATACAGATCTTGTGAATAAAGCCATCATTTCTGATTTTTAAAATGTTTTACAGGGAAGACACAATATGTAAATCTATTAGCTAACCACGTTAGCAAAAGACACCATTTTTCTTACTCCACTATTTTTTCCACTCCATCACCAGCTATCACCAATTCGACCAAATAAAGATATAAATAGCCACTAACCAAGAAAAAACTTCATCAGATGACAGTCTGATAACATATTTATTGTATAGCATAGGTTTTGTTAGAAAAATGTGCATATTTCAGGTATAAATCATAGTTTGCCATTGCAGCCACCATCACAAATCTCCCCAAAGCGACTAGAATTACTACAGAGAGCAACGTGTATTACCTAATTACTAATCATAAAACATTTCTTAAAAATACACAGCTCACAGCAATGGAAAGACACAGATCTTGTGAATTCAGACAATATTTCAGATTTTCTAAGTGTTTTACAGCGAAAACACAATAAATCGTTATATTAGCATACCACATGTGCAAACGTTACCCGAGCATTGATTCAAGGCAAAAAGAGCGATTGCATTATCACCACCAAAATGTATTAATTTTTTCACTAACCTTCTCAGAATTCTTCCGATGACACTCCTGTAACATATTACAACATACATATAGAGTTTGTTCGAAAATGTGCATATTTAGCCACAAAAAACCGTGGTTATACAATGAGAATAGTAGCAAAACTGGCCTGAAAATGTCGGGCGCCATATTGGACAGTGATCTAGTCTAATGAATAAATATTCATAAACTTGACTAAAAAATACAGGGTGGACAGCTATCGAAAGACAAATTAGTTCTTAATGCAATCGCTGAATTACATTTCTAAAATTATCCTTACTGTGCAATACCGGGTCCGCCAAAGCGAAGCTACACAAAAAAAATGGCGATATATGCGTTTAACATTTTTCAACAGAACAGCGATTTATCATCATAAATAGTTCTTACTATGAGCTGTTCTTCCATCAGAATCTTGGGCAATGTATCCTTTCTCCGGTCTAATCGTCTTTTGGTCGAAAGATGTCCTCTTGTCCCGTCGAAATGGCCACTAACGTTCGGTATCTACAGGAAAAGTGCCCAGCTCTTGGAAGGGCGTCACAAAGAAATGCCTCAAAATCGCACTAAACGGATATAAATTGCTATAAAACGGTTTGAATTAACTACCTTATGATGTTGTTAACACCTATAACGAGTAAAAACATGACCGGCGATATATTACTGGCTAAACCAAAGCTTGGAAAGAGGCCAGTCCGACGTCCATCGTGCGTCAAGCGCAGGGGACAAAAGAAAGGTACATCCGGTCTTTGGTCTTTTATACAGGCCCTGATTGCGCAATCGACTCCATTCAAATTGTCACCACTTACTGACATCTAGAGGAAGGCGTAGGCAGTGTTTGTATCCTCATAGGATTCACAGGGACATTAAAACTGACCTGGGACCAGAGGCCAAGATTTCTGAAATCTCACTCCCTGTCAGGAAAAGTGTTGTAGAATGAGTTCTGTTCCACTCAGAGACATAATTCCAACGGTTATAGAAACTAGAGAGTGTTTTCTATCCAATAATAACAATAATATGCATATTGTACGAGCAAGAATTGAGTACTAGGCAGTTTAATTTGGAGACGAATTTATGCTAAGTCGAAACAGCACCCCCTATATTCTCAAGAGGTAGTCAGTTAGGATCACCACTTTATTTTAAGAATGTGAAATGTCAGAATAATAGTAGAGAATGATTTATTTCAGCTTATGTCTTCACATTCCCAGTGGGTCAGAAGTTTAAATGCACTCAATTAGTATTTGGTAGCATTGCCTTTAAATTGTTTAACTTGGGTCAAACATTTCAGGTAGCCTTCCACAAGCTTCCCACAATAAGTTGGGTGAATTTTGGCCCATTCCTCCTGACAGAGCTGGTGTAACCGAGTCAGGTTTGTAGGCCTCCTTGCTCGCACACGCTTTTTCAGTTCTGCCCACACATTTTCTATAGGATTGAGGTCAGGGGTTTGTGATGGCAACTCCAATACCTTGACTTTGTTGTCCTTAAGCCATTTTGCCACAACTTTGGAAGTATGCTTGGGGTCATTGTCCATTTGGCAGACCCATTTGCGACCAAGCTTTTAACTTCCTGACTGATGTCTTGAGATGTTGCTTCAATATATCCACATAATTGTTCTCCCTCATGAACCCATCTATTTTGTGAAGTGGACCAGTCCCTCCTGCAGCAAAGCACCCCCACAAAATGATGCTGCCACCCCCGTGGTTCACGGTTGGGATGGTGTTCCTCGGCTTGCAAACCTCCCCTTTTTTCCTCCAAACATAACGATGGTCATTATGGACAAACAGTTCTATTTTTGTTTCATCAGACCAGAGGACATTTCTCCAAAAAGTACGATCTTTGTCCCCATGTGCAGTTGCAAACCGTAGTCTGGCTTTTTTATGGCGGTTTTGGAGCAGTGGCTTCTTCCTTGCTGGGCGGCCTTTCAGGTTATGTCGATGTACGACTCGTTTTACTGTGGATATAGATACTTTTGTACCCGTTTCCTCCAGCATCTTCACAAGGTCCTTTGCTGTTGTTCTGGGATTGATTTGCACTTTTCGCACAAGTACATTCATCTCTAGGAGACAGAACGTGTCTACTTCCTGAGCGGTAAGAAGACTGTGGTCCCATGGTGTTTATACTGGCATACTATTGTTTGTACAGATGAAGGTGGTATCTTCAGTCATTTGGAAATTGCTCCCAAGGATGAACCAGACTTGGAGGCCTACAATTTCTTTCTGAGATCTTGGCTGATTTCTTTTGAGTTTCCCATGATGTCAAGCAAAGAGGCACTGAGTTTGAAGGTAGGCCTTGAAAGACATCCACAGGTACACCTCCAATTGACTCAAATTGTCATTTTAAGCCATGACATCATTTTCTGGAATTTTCCAAGCTGTTATAAAGGCACAGTCAACTTAGTGTGTGAACTTCTGACCCACTGGAATTGTGATAGTGAGTGATAAGTGAAATAACCTGTAAACAATTGTTGCAAAAATTACTTGCGTCAAGCACAAAGTAGATGTCTTAACAGACTTGCCAAAACTATTTTGTTAACCAGAAATGTGTGGAGTGGTTGACAAACGAGTTTTAATGACTCTAACCTAAGTGTATGTAAACTTCCAACTTCAACTATACATATGTAGAAATAAAAATACTAGAACAGGAATGGATGTACTGTCAAATGGCCATCGTCTGGGGGTATGTCCATTCTAGTAATTATATTTATATGCCTAAAAACAGTACAGTTAAGGAATATGTTTGAAATAAATAAAAATAAATCCCAGTGTTCAGAAGGAATATTAAGTGAAGTGTTCAGAGACACTGATGTTATATCAGATCTCTTCAGAGCTTAATGCTATATTCTATATTAGATATGAAAAGTTTCCAGTAATGCTTTCAAGATCAAAGCCTTTGGTGGAAAGCTAGCTAGTCAATCTGGGAAAGATTTCTACAGCGTTGTGGCCTTGGCGCACAACTCAACCATCGACAGAACTAACGCCCTCTCTTTTCAGAAGCCAAGATGAGACACACGTGTATTTCTGTGTGTCTTGGGGAATACAGCTTCCCTACACACACACACACACACACACATTTAGTCCCACTGTATAGTCTGGCATCATGTTGAGTTGGTGAACATGTCTCAGCTGAAGCAGAATTATCCTCACAGCAGGAAGCTGACTGATAGAGTAGGTCATGTTACAGTACAATAAGATGCTTCATCCTCTCGTTTCTGCCTACAGTACATTTATTTGAATTAAAGCAGCGTGGCTCTGTTTTCCGTCACATGTGGCTAACTGGGGGTGTAAGTGAATCCTTTTTGAAGAGAGAGCTTACTTACCAAACACTGCGTACACTATGGCTACTGTTATATCTGCTGCCACAGGTATGTTTGAATGGAATGCAATGTCGTCAATGCTCGCAAACGCCCCCATCTGAAATGGAAGAGAATAGAAAGAGTTACATAGCTGTACTGAACATGATCAATACCCTCTCTCTCACCAATACGTGGAGTTGACTACATCAAAACAAGTTGGTTTCAATAAATAAATAATCTACATCCATTCATCCTCCAAGTCATGTGGTCCAGTGATGTAAGGAAAGACCTAGTTAAGCTGCAGGTGGCCCAGAACAGAGTGGCATGTCTTGCTCGTTATTGTAATCAGAGGGCTAATATAAATACTATGCATGCCAGTCTCTCTTGGCTAAGAGTTGAGGAGAGTGACTGTTTCTTATAAAAGAAGTGATGTAATGTGTTTCATGTTGTGTGCACCCCAGGAAGAGTAGCTGCTACTTTCACAACAGCTAATGGGGATCCTAATAAAATACTAAATACCAAAAAAGGTTGAATACCTCACATGTCCAGTCTGTTTTAACCTTGGTGTACTATGAGGTTTACTGGCAAGTTTACCTTTTTCCCCTCAGTGTTGCATGCAAGTAAATCAGAGAACATCCATGACCATACACACACCAAAGTGTTGTATTGTTAACAGAAAGATGACTATGAACTATTTTTGTTGCAAGGCATTGAGTGGCAGGATAGGAGATGAGTACATCCAATTCTCTGTATGTGAAACCATATTTTCACATGTATTCAATTTAGAGTTCACATGTTAACACAACCACTGTTGTCATCTATGCATAGTCACTTGAATTAACTCTACCTACTACCTCAACTAACCGGTACCCCCGCACATTGACTCTGTACTGGCACCCACCTGTATATATTGTTAGTTTTTACTGCTGCTCTTTAACAGGCAATAGCTGACACCCCCATAGCTGATGTTTTGGCGGTGTGGGATGTAGAACTGCATTGGAGGAGCTTTCCAATCGGCGAGCAGCTGCTCTTGTGATTAATGAAGTCACACCCTCCCACTCGTTAGAAATTCAGAACGAGAACGTGTAGGTTATAGGCCTATAGAAATAATGACGCTCAAATTGAAAATCATTAAACGAAAATTAATTTCTATCAGCCTAATTGAGGTGTAGATTACACATCTGTGTTCAACTTGTAAACAAGGATGCATTGGATTTATTTTAATAATGCAACTGCCCAGCCAATGGCAACGTCCACTTAGGTATAATGCCGGGAGCAGTTTATGGATTTGACAACTGCAAGCGCAAAACTCAAGCGCATCTGATTGAACCGGGCTCTACATTTGTCTCCCCCTTTAACTAGGCAAGTCAGTTAAGAACAAATTCTTATTTTCAATGACGGCATAGGAACAGTGGGTTAACAGCAGAACGACAGAGTTTTACCTTGCCAGCTCGGGGATTCGATCTTGCAACCTTTTGGTTACTAGTCAAACGCTCTAACCACTGCCGCCCCAAATGAGTGTTCGATAGATTTATTTGACAGAAGTCAATGCAGCTACTCTATCAAATTGGATATTTAATGTAAAGTGTAGGGTTTCCACAAGACCATAACGCGTAATTTAGAACACTGCTTTAAATCAGTCACCATGAGTGTTTAATTGAAATGTCTTTACTTACGATACAATTTAACTTAGTTCAAAAGCAAGAACACGTTAACTCTGAAAGGTAATTAATTGCAGGTATGTGCTAACTCGGATTTGATGGTCTTAAAGTTTTGCAGCGGAGTTTATTCTGTCACACCTGCTGTGAATAACTTTAATCCCACCGCCTATATTTTTTTCAGTTCAGGGGAACTGAGGTGATATTGTGTGGGGTCTTTATTTTTATTTAGGCTATCCTGACAAAACAAAACTCCGTGGTTCAGATTTTTGCAAATGTTTCGTGGAATCCTGAATTGGTTTATTATTTGAGGCATATAGCCCGGTCTAGTAGTGCAAGACTTCAGGATCAGCGCTCAATTGGATCATTATTCCCGAGAAGCATCAGCCCCAGTGGTGCTTGAATGAACAGCAAAAGTTATTTTATTGACATAAAAATGATTCGATACCAACTCGTGCATATTCAGCTTTTTAAACTCGATACTACAGAACTATTGAATCCCAATTTCAATTTCGCATGCAACAAGACGAGTAAAGGCTATTTCAAGTTATTACCTTGTCAGTGTGCTGCTGGATTTAAGGTATGTTGCTTGAAAGCCCCGGGAAGTTACCTGAAGATGCTGTTATTTAGCCTTCATAATACCACATTGGTCATGTCCAGCCGTGCCGTTACCCAGGTGGTAATTCAATTGGTTGTCAAATATGCGCAGACACAACAATAAACTACACGGGTCTCCGAAATGCTGAGCGCTCATAACAGTGAACGGTCCTTGCGAATGTGGCATAGCACCTGTCTGTGAATTGGGCTGTACTCATCGAAATCAGCCCTGTCCACCTTTTCTTAAGCCTACTAGACTTGCTTTGTCAAAACACCATACTGAATGAATTTAACAGCATGATGCTTCTGTTCATTGCTGACGTCAGGTGCAAATTTGTAGAATTCTGGAGCAAATGGGAGCCCGGGCTTTTACGCACATTGATACACTGATTCTCCAATTACCTCCCTGTGAAATCATTTCCTGCATGCTGTCTCAGTGTCTCCTGTCATATACTATGGTATGGATGTTTTAACACTAGTCTAATTATTACTACAGGCCGTATCACTATTTAATTGCATTCTAAATGTTTTTTAATTTTCTGAAATTACATTGAACAACCATTCCTAGAGGGTTCAATAGGTCAACAACTAGGGTGTTCAATACATGTTCAATTTTATAAAGACCTTTTTAAAGTATTCTGATTAGAGACAATACATGATTGCGGCAGGTAGCCTAGTGGTTAGAGCGTTGGACTAGTAACCGAAAGGATGTGAGATCGAATCCCAGAGTTGACAAGGTAAAAATGTTGTTTTTGTTCTTAACTGACTTGCCTAGTTAAACAAAGGTAAACATTAAAAAAAAAAAATCTGACAGAAAACACCATGTCACTGGTATGTAAGACTTAATTTATAAGTTCAAACATTGCATGCAATCATCCCCACTCGAAAAACATTTTCTGATTGTATTCAATGGTTTGATCATTTTCTTTGAAATGTGCATCCCTGGGTCGCTCCTCTTTTCAGTTCGCTGCAGGTAGCGACTGGAACGAGCTGCAACAAACACTCAAACTGGACAGTTCTCAATTTCTTCATTCAAAGACTCAATCATGGACACTCTTACTGACAGTTGTCTGCTTTGTGTGATGTATTGTCGCTACCTTCTTGCCCTTTGTGCTGTTGTCTGTGCCCAATGTTTGTACCATATTTTGTGCTGCTACCATGTTGTGTTGCTGATAATGCCCAAGAAGCCGGTGTTTGGAGGATATATTGGCACAGGTGTTGTTCGTCTCAGGCCTGCAAACCGTGCCAATATATCCTAAAAACACTGACTTCGAGGGCATTATCACTTTTATACAACGGGTTACCAACGTATTAGAATAATTTGACATTTTCATTAACGTTATTTTGATGAATTTATTCATACTATTTCTTCCTTCCACAAGACAGTCGCAAAACAAATCTACGGTTGCTACCCAAGCCGGCTGGTCGTTTGTTCAATTGGTTCGGTTGACGGAGACGCGACCCAATCGCTCAGTCTTTTTGTTCTGTATCTATGGGTGCGACCCAGTTGTTCGTTCTAAATGTTTCATTGCCATACTGGCTAGCAACGTTCTTATACCTTCCTTGCTTGCTAGCTAGCCAACTACGGCTCATTTACAGTCACGTCAAACATTGCAGACAGGATAATAACAGTAGCTGCATTTGTTTAAGCTGTTTTCTAACTTTAGTGACATTTTATTTGGATTCATCCATAACATAGACCTAAAGAGGCGCGATTTCACCTGGCATAGAAAATGTGCTCTCTTGTACGGACAGTGTTGTTCAGAGGAGCTAGCCAACAACACAGCTAACACTAACTTCAAACTGAAGCTGGAAAGACTGCAAACTAGCTGCACTTCGTTTCGTTTTCCCATCTTTTTTTACATTTCTTTGTATATCCATAAAAATGATGCCAGCTGATTCATGATTTTGACTGGCTGATAAACTCTGATAAACTTTAACCATTCAGGATTAGACCCGCCCATTGTATAATTCTGCACTAGACAGGATTCAAAACATCAGATGGGTGTTTAGAAGCTTTAGAGTCAGGAAACACCAAAAGAGAAGGTATCTAATTCTGCACTAAACAGGACTCGAAACACCTAAAGTTTTTTCCTGTGAGTGCTCCCAGTTTTTTCCTGTGAGTGCTCCCAGTTTTTTCCTGTGAGTGCTCCCAGTTTTTTCCTGTGAGTGCTCCCAGTTTTTTCCTGTGAGTGCTCCCAGTTTTTTCCTGTGAGTGCTCCCAGTCCCTGGCAAGGTGTTGCACAACACTTGATGAAGTGGTGTTACAACACACCATGTACTGTTTCAAAACATCTCAGGATAATGTGTTACAATACTCCAGCAAAATTAAGGTTTCGTCTCCTTCAAGTTGGTGGCAGCTCAGTTTCAACTAGTTGTGTTACAAAGCACTTCATTTTAACAGTGTACGTGGTAGTGCAGCTAAACACTGTTTGCTGAACTACACTCCCTTATGTATTTATTTGGACAGTGAAGCTTAAAATTTTAATTTGGATGTATGCCTTTTGGATTTGAGATCAAATGTTTTATATGAGGCGACAATACAGAATGGCACTTTTTATTTTAGGGTATTTTCATATCAGCACCCCTCTCTCTCTACGTGTAGGCCATCTTTCTGAGGCTGTCTGGTCCAAACGAGTATGACATTGTTGTCACCCGTAGCATTAAAGGCAAGGGAAGCCAGCGAGCATCTGGCCTCCCTTGACCAAAAAATGTATAAAAAATGTGCCTATCAGTGTTGAGCTAAACTGGGCGAGCTCACTTGTGAATGGTCCTGGTGCACCAAAAAGTGTCAAGGGAAGCCAGCTTGGTTTTGGCATCATTCCTATCAAATCGCATTGAGAGCATACGTGATTGACAGAAACTTGAATTGTTTTATCTCGTTGTGTTGTCCTGTGGTAGCCAGCTAGCTAAAATTGTCCCTTTCCTAAATTAGCCATGGATGGAAATATGGATTTGGACTTGCGGTTTTACTTCATTCTACATACTCGCAAATTATTATAATGACGATTCTGATCCAACCATTAATTCATACATTGTTGTCCCACTGGCCTGAGAGGATGGAAGTTCAATATGTAGCTAGATTTAGAAGGCTAATGTTAACTAGCTAAAGTTGCCCATGAATGGAAGTTTGGCTAGCGAGCAAGCATTTTAGCCAGGTAGCCTAGAACAACAAAAAATAAAAGCATATACTGTATGACAGAGTGAGAGACCGTTTCATCAACATGAAAAAGAGGAGGTTGGCATTAGCGTTTCTCTACAAGTAGGGTGAGACATGTTATTCTACTTGCAAGAACGCGCATACACACAGAAATCAGAACCATGGACAGCATCATATTTAGCTTACATTGATTGGCCAAAATTGTTTTTGGTATATTTTAGTTGTCACTGTATTAGACTAAGCAGAGGAGATTTGATGTTGAAATGGTGCTGGAATAGTGGAGGCAGCTCCTGTTTTCTTAGCGACTTGCAGTAACTCTGTGGTTCTAAATCAATAGTTGTTTAGTGGTCCGACCATGTTGGAAACATGAACTTGCTTGGCCATGCTGTAGGTCATGTTACTGTACATGCAAATGCTTTGTGGACTTCATTGGACAAAGGTTGCTATCCGGTTTTGTGATAAAACAAAAAAGGTGTGGTTAAATGTATTCTGCCACTGTGCTTTCTTATTGTCTCTGCCTTTAGGCCCATATATCACAGTGATTTTACCCATGCACCGCTACTGGCTAGATGTAGACAAAATTGGAGCTGCAGTACATCGGTGCAAGTGATTCTCTGCCATTGGGTGTGTTAGAGTCAAAACACCAAGATCCTGGGTCAGGCCAGGGTCCAGGATAGTCATGTATGTGCCCCTGGTTTCCAGCTAAACAGACTCCAGAAGAGTTTTCACTCATCAGTAGGATTGCAAAATAAGTAAGATTTATGCTACATCTTTTTCAGTGCGGACCCATCAAACCTTTTTTTATTTGCAAAATTCCAGTAACTTTTCCAAACTTCCCAGGTTTTACAGAAATCCTAGTTGGAGGATTCCAGATGATCTTTATCCCATTTATTCCCTCCTGATTCAGGGAGTCTTTCAACCAGGATTTCTGAAAAACATGGGAATTTAGAACATTTTCAACCCTACTTGCCAGTGATTTTCCCAATTACAAAATGTTAGATGATGTGTAAAGTAACTAACCAGAGTGAGAGCTATCAAAAAAAGTATCTGGTAATTTATTCAGCAAGCAGTGGCATGCATTGATCTCTATAATGAGATGTATTCACTGACATGAGTACTGAATTTTCTCTTAAGACAGATCTGTGAGATAACTAGTTCCAACAGGATGTTGGATCCTACTGTATGATTTGTATGAAGTCCATCACTGTGAATTAAACATATGGCTGATCAAAATGTCTCAAGAATCCCAACTCTAATTAATATATGTTTAATTTAGTATGTATCAACTGAACAAAGTTTGCATTTTTAATGTTGTGTCCAGTGGCGATTTTAGCATGTAAATCTTGGTGGGAAAAACTCCCCAATAATGTGTTACATGCACGCCAGCGAAGCCACTACACAACACTAAACAATACATTAATTGGACTATAACGGTGGCCACAAACTGGTAGGGCCTACATAAGTCCCAACAGCCATCCCAACACCTTACCAATGTTACACCTGGCTAACAGCAGAGCCTTGTCTGGCAGCGAAACATTTCATTCAGTCTCATTTACTGCTTTTTACAAAAACATAGCTGATATGGCCGACTTGCTTTAACAGATGTGGTTTCTACTGACAACTGAGATGTACAACTATGTCATAAGGGGACGACAAGCAGATCTTTTTTTTTATTTAACTCGGCAAGTCGGTTAAGAACAAATTCTTATTTACAGTGACGGCCTACCCCGGCCAAACCCTTTCCCAGACGACTCTGGGCCAATTGTGCACCGCCCTATGGGACTCCCAATCACGGCCGGTTGTGATACAGCCTGGAATTGAACCAGGGTCTGTAGTGATGCCTCCAGCAATGAGATGCAATGCCTTAGACCGCTGCGCTACTCGGGAGGCAATCTGTAATTTTGATTAAGACATTAATGAGTGAGCTAGGGCGGACGTAGTCAATAACTATTTGTTCAGCACTTTTGAAATGTACAGCAACAGAATTCTGAACATGGGCCGTTCTTACAGTATTCTCCCTGTACACCAAGTCAAAACAGTAGAATAAATAAAGGGGGCATATAACCAGACAATGAAAAATCTTACAATATAGCATGATGACATAACTCTAAAATAGGCTACATGTGCACCACCAAGTCAGAACAGTAGGCTAAATTATGAGGGGGAAAAGGGACCAAATTCTTAGGGTGAGGCACATGGGCTACTAACAGCTTACTACACAACATGCACTTAAGTATACTTTAGCTAAGAAAAGTATCCTGTAGCTAAGAAAGTAATACTATCTCCCTAGCATATTACATCATTTATGCAGCAGCATACAATACATTTTTGGACTCCTCTTGTTGTGCTCACTTGAACAGGATGGTGGTGTGGCGGTCCTTTGTTTGAAAATTTTGTCATCAAACTTTGTCATCAAAGTCTGGCATTCTCTGGATTTCTGGCACATTCAAGACAACTGGGAGCACAGAAAAGACAAGGTTGAATCATAACGTTATTGATCTTCAGGTCGGAGCTCTAGAAAAAGGCCAGAGTTCCCGACTTGGAATTCTGAGTTGGATGACCATTCAAAATGTATTTTCCCTAGTTGGAGCCCCCCCCCCCCCCAATGTTGAATGTTTATCCTTTTAAACTTGGAAAAGAGACCCTTAAACCCAGACTTGGACCACACATCCACTCCACTGAATAGCAGGCTAATGATTGCTTTGCAATGCTTGCAGTTAGCTACTGATTTCTTCCAAACCACACATTGTTGAATTTGCGATTTCCTACTTCTTGTCTAATGTTTATTTCCAATGGCCGATGAGCACCGATACGTTTTATCTTTAAGTTCTCTTCATAATTTCTCTTCGTATGACAAGGATTGAAAAGGATTTGCCAGTAGATTGTCAACTTGATTCATGATGACTGCTAGCTAAGATTTTTAAAGTATGATGTTGACATGTCCAATCAAAAGCTACTGTAGATATAACATGATTTTATGTCATTTTGTCTGTGGCCAATGACCTTGAGCCGCCTTGGATGGGCATTTCTAATGTAACTATGGCAGTACCCAAGGGACTTGAATTCTCGAGCTCTCCCTGTAGATTTTGCGGTGACTTAGGCTCCCCATAAGTGACAGAACACTGAGCCAATCACGGCGGAACTAGAGAACATTACCAACCCCTACACTCCGTATTTTCCGCTGGCTGTCTCACCACCACAGAAATCACTGAGCTAGGCTGAAACACATGCATTTTGGAGCTGCCTTACTCAAAAAAGCAAAAAAGAGACCATGTTTGTCTGCGGTTTTATTAACTTAATGATTATTCATTTTTTACATTGTTTGCAAACTGATACGTGACACGTATTAATGCCAAAATAACATGCAAAACAGGCAAAAATATATATATTTAGGGTTTTTCTCCTTTTCTTTTTAGCTAAACAGGTGGGGCCCTCAATGACAGGTCACCACTAGTTGTGTCTATGTTCATCAGTTGATCTGCCTCTTATTACTTTAAAATTCACAAGTTTTCATTTCAATTTGGCAAGTCAGAATTTGAATCTGTCAAGACAAACATTCTGACCATCTAAAATACATTAGAGTAGCCTTTCACTCTGTATATGAGTGCACTGCAGCCTTAGTCAAGACGTATGAGCCATTTGGCACAGGTGGAAGTGCACTCACTATGATTCCACTCACTCTTGTTCAGACCCCACATCGACTTTTCCTCCTCAATCACTACATTACTGTAGAAAGATCTTTTCCCCTGTACTGCATCACAGGTATATTCCCCAGTTGTTCTACATTTGGGGTGCATTTTCCACATTTGTCATACTAAATGCATGGCTTCAGCTAACGGCTCATGCTCCTACATGGGACCTCCATCTGCAGAACCCAAACAGCCAAGGGCTAACCATGTGAAATAACCAGTGCTTTTTGAGATGAGAGATACTGCTAATTTAAACAGCCTCCTGCCTGCCTGATCCATAGGGCTGCTAGTAAGTATATTGGGAACGTTCAGTTAATGGTGTGTTTTGAATACAAAGTGTCTTCTTTTAAAGGAGGCCCTCTCCGTCTCCCCTGAGTATCTCGTGCTGCTCTCCTGATTGAAACTATGAATATTGTGGCAAACTAGGTCAAGGAAGACTAGAAGCTGTGTTTAGGAGTATAAGAGGCTGGTTTCCGTATGGGGGATGAGGGATTTAAGGTCTTTACTTTCACCTCACCCCTCACATAAAAATCATAGAAGACAGAGCATATGGAGATTTTTCACTCTAAAGATGTGCTTAGTATGTTACACTCTAATGTATAGGACCAGTAGTCTGTTCTTTTTGTATCTGTATTATAACAAGAAAACCCTGCTGACATGCATGTCCAGAACCTTATAGCATGTTTTATGAATGCTGTTCTAAGAATAAGGTTTGCTTTCTTTACTTTTGTCTGTATGCCTATGTCTTGGCTCTGTAGCCTATAGCAATTACAGGTTACAGTAGGTCAAAGTGGAGAGATACAATGCCAGACGGTGGTTTTCAGTAAAGGGGTTACCTTTTCTCCTCTACCCTCACAGACAATTATAGATGTGTGAAGAAGACAGGGAAATAATGATTGGGGGTGTGACGGAAGGAGGTCTTCCCGTGTTGATTGTAGGGTCATTTTGGGTCATTACTACATTAATTTGCCAGGCCTACCACTCGGTTGAATTGAGCAGTTTTATTAGTGTATAAAAAAGTGAAACAATTAGTCACAGTGGAAAAATATGTTGAATGCCATTCAAGGTGGAGTACGAATGAGGTTAACATCCGGAACACACAAGCCTTTGCTTAGTTTGTATCCTTGGAATGACATACAGTACAAGACATACATTTCCATTCACATTTCTGAGAATGACTTACTATATAGTCTAATCTGTCTTTTGAATAATAGATCGTCAAGGTAAAAGGAGATACTATAATGTAGTATTGTCTCACTCCAGCCTCTCATTTGTTCTCGTTCACTGTCTCTTCAACAGCAAGGCTGTTTAAGAAAACCTCCCTCCCACTCTGCAAGGCAAAGAAGGTAATGGAATGTGTGCATTTCCTATCAACAGAATTTTTTAATTACAACATTTCAGCAGTGACCTCTACTCACAGCGTATTTGTTATGCTACAGTCTAAAAGTAGTTAGTCAACCTCCAAGGCTTTCTTTGGAGCTCTATATACATGTCGCATGTGGATGAGAGGGAATGCGAGAAAACAAATTCAATATTTTAAATTCTGAGGGAAGTTAGTTTGCATACTCTTAGATCTTTAAATGAACAGACTAGAGGTTATAGAGATACAGTGGACACAACCCTAAAATGAGTGACACTCATTTTAGCCATAAGCAACAGTAATATACTGTACTCAGTCTGCACAGGAAAGGAGGAGAGCACAGGATAATATTGCATCACCATGGAGCAATCTAATGTAATGGCTGATGGGGGGGAAAAGGCCCAGACTAGCTTGAAGCCCAATTTAGACGTTCTGTCAATGCAAATACCACAGATACTAAGTTAACAAAAGTTTGTCTCTTTCAAAATGTGTTTCAGTTACACAGAGTTTGAGGAAAAACAAAGTAACTGTGTTTCAAAAATTATTTAAATGAAGTGATGGACTACATTTACAAACACCTTTGCTTTTTTATCTGTGGTTTGTTACGTAAAGATGCATCCAAGTTTTTAAACGGAGTACATAACTTTAAATCAAATATTCACATTGAAAGAGAAAGTTACATTTTTCCTATTTATGTTTGCTGAATATATGAGCACCATTTATCCATCTGCTATTGTGTCTATAAATTCCATATGGTAAATGATTGCTTTTTTCTTGTTATAACCACTTGTGAAGCTAATCATAGGATGTAGCCAGCTTGCTTTTAATAATGTTTTTACTCAAATGGCTAGCCAGCTAGTAATGTTCTTTCTTCATTAGAATTTCAATTGTGATACCAAAATAACACACACACCGGTAGGTAGCCTAGCGGTTAGCGTGTTTGCCCAGTAACCAATAGATCGCTAGTTTGATTCCACAAGCCGACAAGGTGAAAATTCGGACAATGTGCCCTTGAGCAAGGAACTTAACCTTAATTGTGTGTGGGGGGGGGGGGGGGGCGTGCGTGCGTGCAACTCAATATTAGGAAATTGTTCCTAATGTTTGGTATACTCAGTGGATAAGCACCTACAGAATTATTAATATTACACACACGTGCAAGGACGCAGGCATGCAAATACACAAACACTGACGCACCACCTTTTTGTGACTCACTCTGTCCAAGTTTTTGAGGGGACATAATGGCACTACATTTAGTGTTTCAAACTAAATATCATTCAAGATGACAAATTGAAGAATTGACCACACAGCACAACACAACAGAGCAAAGAATGTGCCTGTTCATGTACACTGAAAAGCAATTAACCATAAACGGAGTGGAATTTGTCACAAAGCAAACTCTGGTCCAATATCTTCAACCACAAAGAACTCAGAGAATCAGAGAATGCTTTTAACAGTGTGTTTTCCATTAGTACAACAGCTTCTTTTTCTTCAATCACTGTTTCCATTGTTGTGTCAGGAGTTCTATGCAAAGGAGCGCCAGCACAACAAAATCATCACAGTCACAGTCACAAAGCCCTGGCAGAATTAAATAGACTTAAGTCTTTCCTCACTAAACACTCTGATTATACACCTGAATGAGGAGAGGAGCCAGAGGAGCACTAGGGTCTCCACCTTAATTTACCTCCACAGGACTGACATGGAAAGAAAAAGGCAACCGGCTGTTTGTTGACTACTTTTGTTCATGCTGACGTTTCAGATGAGGCAAAGACATGCATTCTCTGCATGCCTACGTTGCATTCCATTTTTTATTTCACCTCTTAAACGCTCGCTCAGTCCGCGCAAAGTTATTACCTCAGAATAGCCCTTATGCACATTCCATGATCAAACGTTCCAAACACACGTCCTACCGGTGTGGCAATTTCCGGTGGCGCATACTAAAGAACGGATGTCAGTCTAGTTGTTATCGACGATATAACGATATAACGTTACTACCACTATCTCGCAGTTTTTTTTTCTAGGTGTCTTCGGGACTTGCCTCAAATTAATATTAATGATGTACATCGAATTGTTAAATCAGCCTCAGATTCCAGCTAGCAAGAATGAAAAGGGGTTCAAGATGTGTATAGGAAGCTACATAGACAACTATGAAGATGAGTACCAAGTCAGTGACAGATATAACGTTAGCTAGCAACAATCATATTAGCTAGCTAATTGAACTAGTAACTGTAGCTAGCTAGTTACTTCGTAAAATTATGTGACGTTGACAGAATCTACCTGAGTGTGTGTATTTTCGTTAGCAAGGTTATGCTTGCTAGCTATATTTGAAAGCTAAAAATAATTGTTATTCATGTCTTCTACACAGTATCTAACAAAGATACATTGACAGGGGAGATCACCGTGAGGGCTGCCTGTCACAGGTCCATGAGGAAGAGTGAAAAGCCGCACAGCTTGAGAGTAGGGAAAGGTTATAGATAGCTACTAGGGACCTTGTTAAACATCTCCTGTGAGACACTGTCATCATGGTCAAAATGTGTTGGAGACAGTGTCAACGTTTAATCTTATCAATAGATAGATATTAATGATGGGTCCCAATCCCAATTTAGAATTGCTCACTTAACAGGTTATTTGGTAACGATCTGTTGACGTGGTGTTTGGTAATTTTGTTACTGAGACACAATGTACTCCTGTATAGTTAAATGAGCCCCTAGTTAAGAAGACTAGACACTATGTTAATTGTTATTTATGGGCTGCATTCAGGCCAAAGAGTTCAACCTTGATTTCATTAGACCAGAGAATCTTGTCTTTAGGGGACTTTTGGCAAACACCAAGCAGGCTGTCATGTGCCTTTTACTGAGGAGTGGCTTCCGTCTGGCCACTCGACCATAAAGGCCTAATTGGTGGAGTGCTGCAGAGATGGATGTCCTTCTGGAAGGTTCTCCCATCTCCGCAGATGAGCTCTGTCAGAGTGATCATCGGGTTCTTGGTCAGCTCCCTGACCAAGGCCCTTCTCCCCCGATTGCTCAGTTTGGCCGGGCGGCCAACTCTAAGAGTCTTGGTGGTTCCAAACTTCTTCCATTTTAAGAATGATGGAGGACTTCAATGCTGCAGAAATGTTTTGGTACCCTTCCCCAGAGCTGTGCCTCGACACAATTCTGTCTCGGCACTCTACGGACAATTCCTTTGACCTCATGGCTTGGTTTTTGCTCTGACATGCACTGTCAACTGTGGGACCTTATATAGACAGGTGTGTGCTTTTCCAAATCATGTCCAATCAATTGAATTTACCACAGGTGGACTCCAATCAAGTTGTAGAAACATCAAGGATGATCAATGAAAACAGGATGCACCTGAGCTCAATTTCAAGTCTCATAGCAAAGGGTCTGAATACTTATGTAAATATGGTATTTTTTGTTGTTGTTATTTTTAATACATTTGCAAAAATGTACTTTTTGCCTCGCAATTGTTATTTACCAGCTCTTTCATTATTTATTACTTTTATTTCAAAAACTTTTGTAGGTATTTTTCTTAAATGCATTGATGGTTAAGGGCTTGTAAGTAAGCATTTCACTGTAAGGTCTACACATGTTGAATTTGGCGCATGTGAGAAATAAAATTTGATTTGACAAACATTGGCAGTAGAATGGCCTTACTGAATAGCTCAGTGACTTTCAATGTGGCATCATCATAGGATGCCACCTTTCCAACAAGTCACTTTGTCAAATTTCTGCCCTGATAGAGCTGCCTGATCAATTGTAACTGCTGTTATTGTGAAGTGGAAATGTCTAGGAGCACAACAGCTCAGCCTCAAAGTGGTAGGCCACACAAGCTCACAGAACAGGACCGCCGATTGCTGAAACGCGTAGCACGTGTAAATCGTCTGTCCACGGTTGCAACATTCACTACCGATCTCCAAACTGCCTCTGGAAGCAACTTCAGCACAAGAACTGTTAGTCAGGATCTTCATGAAATGGGTTTCCATGGCTGAGCAGCTGCACACAAGCCTAAGATCACAATGCCAAGAGCCAACTGGAGTGGTGTAAAGTTCGCCGCCGTTGGACTCCGGAGCAGTGGAAATGCGTTCTCTGGAGTGATGTATCACGCTTCACCATCTGGCAGTTCGTTGGACAAATCTGGGTTTGGGGGATGCCAGGAGAATGCTACCTTCCCAAATGCATAGTGCCAACTGTAAAGTTCGGTGGAGAAGGAATAATGGTCTGGGGCTGTTTTTCATGGTTCGGGCTATGCGTCTTAGTTCCAGTGAAGGGTAATCTTAACATTACAGCATACAATGATATTCTAGACAGTTCTGAACTTCCAACTTGTGGCAACAGTTTGGGGAAGGCCCTTTCCTGTTTCAGCATGACAATTCCCCCTTGCACAAAGCGAGGTCTATACAGAAGTGGTTTGTTGAGATTGGTGTGGAAGAACCCTGACCTTAAACCCATCTATCACCTTTGGGATGAATTGGAACGCTGACTGCGAGCCAGGCCTAATCGCCCAACATCAGTGCCCAACTTCACAAATGCTCTTGTGGCTGAATGGAAACAAGTTCCCACAGCAATGTTCCAACATCTAGTGGAAAGCCTTCCCAGAAGAGTGGAGGCTGTTTATAGTAGCAAACTTAAAATGTTGTTTTCCCCTAACAGTCTTAAAAGCTTTGCGTGTGTGTGCATACATGTAAAGTGATAATATCAAGATAATATATACATCAGGGGCTCCGTACCCGCCTGCAGGCTTTCGCTCCTCTCTAATCTAGCACATAGGATTCTACTAATTAGCTTCTCACCAGGACTTCAGCTGAATCAGATGTGTTAAAACAGGGTGTGACAGAAAGCCTGCATACCCAGTAGCTTTCCATGAAGGCATTAACCACCCCTGTTGTAGATGGGGGGTTTATATTTCTTGGTACAATATAGTCGGTGTACAGAGTTGTTATAATGAAGTTGTCCACCCCTTCTGGTTTGAGTCTATGCCTTTTGTCTCTAACGATTTACCTCATTATGAGACACAAATGTACCAAATATACTCTAGCTGAGTGGGCCTCTACTCTGTGTTGCATATGTAGAGATCAGAAACAAATACCATTAAAAAGTAGTTCAGAAAACGATCGGTTCACTTTCCCAACTAATCCATATGGTTCGGAAGCAGTTTTCTTACAACAAGCCATTATTTAAAAGATTTGTATTTCATATTTTGAAGCTTTAGCAGCAGTTAGTTCCTCTCAATCAATTCTGCTCTCCGTCAGGTACAGTATCAGAGCTGCTTAGGGAACAAAGAGTGTTGCTGATGCTAGGCTTTGACTCAGTTAGGGATTGATTGTGTACATTGACCATTGCCGATAATGGAGAGAGTTGTTGTTATTGGCAGGGCAAGGTGGGAGCGCATGGATCGGCGCATGGATTGAACAGATTTCTATGAGAATGGGACTCCAATGAAAGGCTGCCTCAATAGAGGTCAATGATCCATGCATGATTACGTGCTATTATCTTTCGATTTCTCTAATGAAGCTAGAGTCACAAAACAAAGTTATGCCCTACTGCGTATTACATAATGTCTTTGAAATTCATTGGTCATACACAGTAGGAGATAATACATTGGACATGAGACAAAACAATCCCTTTCGCAACTGCTGTGACAGGATACTTCCTTGATGTAAGATAAGGAATGTATTATCCCACACAGAAACCATTTAGACGAAGTACAATAGTACAAAACGTTCTGAAACGTACAGTAATAAATCAGGGTTTTGTCTTGTTTGGGGAGGACACATTCATTTGACAAATATTAATCAATTTCCTGCGCTACTCTGTAGCATGACTGTTCAGGCGGTTAATGAACTACTCTTTTTCTCCAGTATCTCTCCTGTATGAGAGAACTTGCCTCTACTTTGGGCAGCCCCACAGGCACAACTCTAGGTGTATCAAAGGTGTTCACTGTTAAAACAGGACAAAGATCAATACCTGCCTATCATGTCCATATTTCAACGACCAGACTTTGTTTGAAGTAGTACTAGACCATGCGGTTCTCAAAAGTGGATTTTTAAGTCAGCATCTCTGATTTGTCAATTTCAAAAGTTGGTGTTTTTCTCCTAAATGTGTTTATATAGTACATTATATCAAATTCTGCATGTGGTTTATTCGACACTGAGTACACAACATTAAGAACACCTGCTTTGGCCTTACTGTTATGGTTTTTGTTGTCCTTGATGTCTTGTTTTTTGCATTGTTGTTTTCTGTTTTCCTTTGTCTTTCTCTTTTGTTGATTTTGTTGGTGGGATTATTATATTTTTCCTTGGGGGGGGGTGGGGTCTCAGATGGTTGAGTGGTTAAAACTAATCCAGGTGCAGGCTATGATCCCTTATTGATGTCACTTGTTAAATCCACTTCAATCAGTGTGGATGAAGGGGAGGAGACAGGTTAAATATAAATTTTTAAGCCTTGAGACAATTGAGACATGGATTTTGTATGTGTGAAATTCAGAGGGCGAATGGGCAAGACAAAAGATTGAAGTGCCTTTGAACGGGGTATGGTAGTAGGTACCGTTTGTGTCAAACTGCAACGTTGCTGGATTTTTCACACCCAAAGGACATCCAGCCAACTTGGCACAACAATGGGAAGCATAGTCAGCATCCCTGTGGAACGCATTTGACACGAATTGAGACTGTTCTGAGGGGAAAAGGGTGAAGGTGTTCCTAATGTTTATTATAAAACTGGTTGTTTGGATCCTGGATGCAGATTGGACGAGCAGCGTTCCAAGCCGTGCTGTATTGGCCAAAGACACAACTATAGCTGCTAACAGTTCAATCTGAAAATGATCACTGCGGCTCCATAAGAATATCATGTTCATGTTGCTTTCCGAATCATCTCTTGTATTTATCTCAACTCGTACATTATTTCCCCTTGCTTCCAGCATAGCATTTAGTTCGGTACAGTGGGTGTTAATAAAGCCTCGCTGTCTGCCTGTTGGACCTCGGAAACAATGTTTCCTTTTGAATTTCGATCTCTGTGGACAAGAGCATGTTTTTAACCCAAACTAAATCACGAATTACCGTCATTATCATGGAAATATCCAAGTAAATGCCAGTAGAAAAAAATAATGAACATGCAGCTAGTCATTGAACCGGTTAAGTTCAATGTTTGACGTGACTGAGTTAGCTGAGAGAACTAGCAAGTGACAAAGTTATTCAGCCTGCATAGCAACCGTCAGTGGACGCCAGCAAAAACGTAATTAAATTGTTGCCCGCAGTACAGTTAGTCACTAACGCTCTAGATAACATGAAAACCTAACCAGCTCTGCTAAAGAGAGTAAAATGGTCAGAGTGAGGTGTTCTCTCATATGTGTCTGCAAGTTGCTAGTAAGCTAGCCAACTTTAGCCAGTTAGCTTGGGTACTTGACTGCCATTGAGGTCAGAATGCTCGGATCAACCCTTGGCCAGAGCGTCCAGTGTGCGCTTTGAACGCCCCGAGAGCGAAACTCTACATTTACAAAACAGGCAATCTGACCACGCTCTGAATTGACGAACGACCCAGAGTGCACTCTAATACACTGGAGGCAATTTAGGAACGCACCCTATATCTTCTGGTGGAAGAATGAAATTGTATGACTTGACTTAGGATAATATGTAAAATGTTGGTAACAGTTTTATAAAAGCAATAAGGCACGCCAGGCAGTGCTGAATCATGAATACAGTCACAGGTAAATGTGACTGTACTCATGATACAGCACTGCCTGGCGTGCCTTATTGCTTAAGTATCCTCAGTGTATATCTCAATCCAACAGTGTTTGTATTCTGTAACTCAATTTGATTGTGCTACAGTTCCAGGGCATCACCATTCAAACACCTGGTCTTGATATGTTGGCCATCTGCTGTAGGCAGTGGTTGCTGAGCCAATACTATTTGCACATGGCAGTTCAGTAGACTAAAGCACATTCATGAGGCCTATATAGGCCTAACCCATACCAGAACACACAGCAGTTCAGTTTCACATCGATTTTCAACTATCACAGCACTGCCAAGCAGATAGGACAACAGCTACCCACTGGGCTAGGCCACAACTCAGGATGGCACCAAACTACACGGTTCGCTGGTGATGAAACCTCCATCCACTCCCCATTACACATGAGACATTCATGTAGAAATGAAGATTAATGGCAAGAAGATAGAGGGCAGTCCACCAGCATCCTTCCATCTACGAATCACACGATCAATAAAAAGAGAGTGAACTGAACACACAATCAATGGAGATATAGAGGGAACGAGTGAGGCCTGGCTGAGTTAGCATCCACACAGCAGGACTGACCACTTGCAATTAGAGGAGACGTTATTAATATACATGAGCTGGAATCTTAACTGGACAGATATTGACTCCAAGGCTGGCAGATAACATAGTAGCTGTAAAATATTTTCTCTGAAAATGAGGGCACTGTTTTGATATTGAACCTTAGGGCAGCCCAGGCGCACAGTGTAGCTTGGAGTCAATGCAGGGTGTTTAGCAGTTACTTCTCTATAGGTATTAACTAAATAACAGTATCAGAGGCTGTGGGCTGAATGTCTAACAGGTATCATTCCCTTACTGATGAATAATAAATGGGAGTAAAACAAAATAAACATTGCCAGAAAATGTCAGTTTCACTTTCTGAACAGAGGAGCCTTTTTCTAAACTGTGATAATTCATAAAAAGTCCCTATTTAATTGTAAACATACACAATCATATGGAGAGCATACAGTACATTAAAGAGATCCCTTTGAAGTTTTGAAATGACTTGAACGTTTTCCAAAGATACGGTGCGCAGAAAATAACATTAAGAAGTTGTTCCAAGCCTTGTAGATCTGAATAAGAGTTCAAAGCCAATGACTCTTGTGAGTGAATGATGTTTGAAGCTGTTAAACATTAGGTAATTTCCAAACTTCCTCATGTCGACAGTGAAAGTGAAAACTAACTTGTCAGGGGATTTGCCGTGTTGTATTTATACTTGTCAATTCATTTTCAATCATTAGTTACAATTCACTAAGCGGATTGTACAGGTGGTAAGTGGATTTTTTTATTTAAATATGGATTTAATGTTGAGGGGAAAAGACAATGTACTGCTTAAAATACTGCTTGTTTGTTTCTGTGAATGTGAGAGAGAGATGAGGGAGCCTTAGACTGGCATCACCATTTTAAAAGGTCTTTGTTATCTAAAATGTTTAAAGGTATATGCATGTGTGGTTTGGATGAAGTGCACTAGTACATTGTCATGCATAGCGATCTAGCAGTTTAGGTGTTCCTGACCATAATTGTTTGCTATCAAGTTGATTGGGCAGGTTTAAGCCAGGTGTGGTAAGTTAGCGAATTAACGTGTAGTTCACCCATGCTTTCAGTCTCCCTATATAGTAGTTCTATTTGATGTAGCTCTGTCTTTTAAAGTAAAATGTACATGACTAAATATGGACATTTTCAACTAATGAATGAAATTAACTTATGTTTTCCATAGTGTTACCTGGTCTAATTAAAAAATATATTATAATTAAATGCTCATTCTCATTGGTTAATAAGTGTGGGTGGGATTGAGGAGCAAAGGGATAAATGCTGTCCTTTTCTCTCAGCTCAGGGTTAAATACCATTTGACAATGTGCTCAGTAGCAGTTTGTAGTGTACAGGCAGTTAATTTAGGCTGTTCTGGTAGACTCTCTTTAGTAGAAAAAGAAAACGCACACCTATTTAGGCGAGGTGCTGGCTAGCGGAGTAGAAAACTTGTCTGCGTTATATTGGCATCGAACATGTCACCCTCCCTAGGAGAGGGGGTGACCTTGATAATCTATTGTTAAAACGAGAGGCTGCTTGGATCTTTAACTTAAAGACCGTTGCTCCCTTCGGTCTCAACGTGGACTTTGATCTGAAGCCATTCTTGTGACTGTTGTGACTTTGCCATTGTGGTTGTTTGTAGGCTTGTGTGGTCTTAAGTGAGTCTATGATCGTATGCTATCCATTTGTATTTATTGTATGCTGCTCTTTCTATTCCATTTTAATATTTGAGAAATTAATCAATGATATTAGGCCACTCTTGGCCATGATTACAGACACCTGTGTGTCTTGACACTATATATAAACGAGTCATCCCGCAGTGTCTGTGATTGTACCCTGATGAAGACAGCTTCCCTGTCGAAACGTTGGTAAATTAAATATTTTTGCATCTGATCTCCTAGAGTGTGCGGCTCTCCTTTATTTTTAAGACTCTCTTTAGTCCCAGTTAGGGGAGAGTTGGGCTCTGCTTAGAACTGGAAAAGGGATCATCTGTATTTATGATATTTAGCATTTAGGCCCAGTCTTAGCTGCAGTAGGAACAGTATTGAGGGGCTGAGCTTTACATTCGCTGTCATATTTTAGTATTCATATCCTGAATGTTGCTGCTATGGATAAGTGTTTTCTAGACAAGCCATGTATCCTGAAATACTGCATCTGTAATAAATTCAAGGATTGTTTTTGTACAATCATGGGTCCTCCTCATTCTCACCTGTCACCTCCCTTGGCTACTCTGGGTCAGCTATTCTATAAAGAGAGAGAACATTTTGCGGTCACATTCTAATGCATTATTACTTCAACGCTTCATGACACTACCATTTATAATGCCTGGCACGTTTTGTAAAAATACAGTACCAGTCAGAAGTTTGGACACCTACTCATTCAAGGGTTTTTCTTTATTTCCAACATTGTAGAATAATAGTGAAGACATCAAAACTATGAAAAAACACATATGGAATCATGTAGTAACCAAAAAAGTGTTAAACAAATCAAAATATATTTTATATTCTTCAAAGTAGCCAGCCTTTGCCTTGACAGCTTTGCATATTCTTGGCATTCTCTCAACCATCTTAACCTGGAATGCTTTTCCAACAGTCTTGAAGGAGTTTCCACATATGCTGAGCACTTGTTGGCTGCTTTTCCTTCATTCTGCGCTCCAACTCATCCCAAACCATCTCAATTGAGTTGAGGTCGGGTGATTGTGGAGGCCAGGTCATCTGATGCAGCACTCCATCACTCTCCTTCTTGGTCAAAAAGCCCTTACACAGTCTGGAGGTGTGCTGGGTCATTGTCCTGTTGAAAAAACAAATGATAGTCCCACTAAACGCAAACCAGATGGGATGGCGTATCGCTGCAGAATGCTGTGGTAGCCATGCTGGCTAAGTGTGCCTTGAATTCTAAATACATCACTGACAGTGTCACCAGCAAAGCACCCCCACACCATCACACCTCCTCCTATATGCTTCATGGTGGGAACCACACATGCAGAGATCATCCGTTCACCTACTCTGTGTCTCACAAAGACATGGCGGTTGGAACCAAATATCTCAAATTTGGACTCATCAGACCAAAGGACAGATTTCCACAGGTCTAATGTCCATTGGTTGTTTCTCGGCCCAAGCAAGTTTTTTCTTCTTATTGGTGTTCTTTAGTAGTGGTTTCTTTGCAGCAATTCAACCATGAAGGCCTGATTCATGCAGTCTCCTCTGAACAGTTGATGAGATGTGTCTGTTACTTGAACTCTGTGAAGCATTTATTTGGGCTGCAAATTCTGAGGCTGGTAACTGTAATGAACTTATCCTCTGCAGAGAGAACTCTGGGTCTTCCTTTCCTGTGGCTGTTCTCATGAGAGCCAGTTTCATCATAGCGCTTGGTTTTAGCGACTGCACTTGAAGAAACTTTCAAAGGTCTTGACATTTTCCGGATTGACTGACATTCATGTCTTAAAATTAATGATGGACTGTTGTTTAACTTTTAACAATGCATACCTGTTAATTGAAATGCATTCCAAATGACTACCTCATGAAGCTGGTTGAGAGAATGCCAAGATTGTGCAAAGCTGTCATCCAGGCAAAGGGTGGCTACTTAGAAGAAACTCAAATATAAAATATATTTTGATTTGTTTAACACTTTGTTTGGTTACTACCTGATTCCATATGTGTTATTTCATAGTTGTGATATCTTCACTATTATTCTACAATGTAGAAAATAGTAAAATAAAGAAAAACCCTGGAATGAGTAGGTGTGCAAACTTTTGTGTGGTATTGTAGGTCTGACTGTCAGAGAAAGTATAATGACTAGGTGTATGTGTTTCAGAGATAGGTACTGTACATGGATGACAATACAAATGTGATATTAACTCAATGAGGTAAAAACATGATTGAAAGGGTCTCTGTGCCTATACATTTACAGTGCATTTACATTGATTTAGAGAGAAATCCAACCTGTCTCTGACTCCCTGGCAACTGTCACTTATCCATTGTTGATCTGTTATGATGTAATCCTGATTTGAATGCAAATAGTCTGGGTACACCTGGAATGAGTTAATATTTCACAGACCAGTAAACTCTAAAGTCTAGTAGCATTATGGTTGGGGACTTACAGTAAACAGGTGGTGGTTTCCTCCTCATTTTCCTCCCTCCAGGTTGGCAGAGTTGGGATGAATGGGAAGTGTGTGTTCTTCATCAATGGAGCCTGTGGGAGCTATGAGTAATATCTGGGATGCTGCAGAGGGATCGTTGGACAGCTGCTCAGAGGAGGACTATGACTGTCCCATATGTCAGGATGTCCTGAAAACCCCCATCAGGACCAGGAACTGCAAACATGTGTAAATATACAAAACCATAACCCATAGTCAGGCCAAGGCATAGCCCAGGTCAAATGATCAAATAATCCTCAAAATGGCTGGCTCAGCTCAGTACTTTAGTTGCCAGATGTCTGTGATATTACAACAACAAAAAAGTCTTAGCCAACTCATTGGGATATATCCTATAGCCTACAATAAAATGCAACATTTATTAAACAATAACCATCGCTGTCTTCCCAGGTTCTGTAAAAACTGCTTCCGCCTGGCTGTGAGGGCCCAGGGGCCACACTGTCCCCTGTGCAGGGGCCCCGTATCGGAGACTGAAAAGAGAGCAATAGATGTCCAGCAGCAGATGAGTGAGAGGAAAGGACAGTGCAGGGCCTGTGGTACTACGGTAGCAGACACTATTTATTACACTTTCTTTATAATGAGCTTAAATGTTTACACTTCAATGTTTTACCTGTGTGGAGTATGGAACATGTACTCAGTGTTTTGCAGTGTTAACTAAATACTGAGGAGGGCGTTGTTTTTCATGTTCTTCCATTGTTTCCCCTCCATTTACAGTCATGCTAGGGGAATCCCATAGTTAGTACATGTAGTTCTTCCCCAAACCAACACTACAATCAGGTCGCTGATCAAAGGGACAACACACAGGAAGAAAACTCGTACACAGTACGATAAATACACTCCCAAGTGTGCTTATGATTTTCACCCCCTTAGGTCTTCCCCCTATATGAAGTATACTTTTCACCCATAGGAATACCTAAGGGGTTGAAATGTTAATAAACACACTTGGGACTATATTATCACAGTGTGTGTGTTCCTTTTTTGATGATGAACATTTTACTTTAATATCTAACACCTCCTCAAAGCCTTTGGATGTGTGTACAAGGTTATATTCCCTGACTATAGGCAAATTGGATTTATTTTATTTAGCCTTTATTTAACTAGGCAAGTTAGTTAAGAACAAATTCTTATTTACAATGACGGCCCGGACGACGCTGGGCCAATTGTGCGCCGCACTATGGGACTCCCAATCAAGGCCTGATGTGATACAGCCTGGATTCGAACCAGGGACTGTAGTGACGCTTCTTGCACTGAGATGAAGTGCCTTACACCGCTGTGTCCATGTGTGTGTGTGTGTTAAGCATTCAAGTACAGTTAAATAGTTTAAAGGCCACTAAAATTGTAAATATTGGTTATTGGTATTTGTAAAATATTGGATATCGGTATCTGCCAAAAAATGTCATATCGGTGCATCACTAAACACTAATAAAGAGAGACCTAAGACAACAACATAGCACGGCAGCAACACATGACAACACAGCATGGTAACAACACAACATGACAACAACATGGTAGTAACACAAAACATGGTACAAACATTATTGGGCACAGACAACAGCACAAAGCGCAAGAAGGTAGAAACAACAATACATCACGCAAAGCAGCCACAACTGTCAGTAAGAGTGTCATGATTGAGTCTTTGAATTAAGAAACTGAGATAAAACCATCCAGTTTGAGTGTTTGTTGCAGCTCGTTCCAGTCGCTAGCTGCAGCAAACTGAAAAGACGAGCGACCCAGGGATGTGTGTGGCTTGGGGACCTTTAAAAGAATGTAACTGGCAGAGCGGGTGTTGTATGTGGATGAGGGCTGCAGTAGATATCTCAGATAGGGGGGAGTGAGGCTTAAGAGGGTTTTATAAATAAGCTTCAACCAGTGGGTCTTGCAACGGGTATACAGAGATGACCAGTTTACAAAGAGTATAGAGTGCAGTAATGTGTCCTATAAGGAGCATTGGTGGAAAATCTGATGGCCGAATGGTAAAGAACATCTAGCCGCTCGAGAGCACCCTTACCTGCCGATCTATAAATTACATCTCTGTAATCCAGCATGGGTAGGAAGGTCATCTGAATCAGGGTTAGTTTGTCAGTTGGGGTGAAAAGGAGCGATGATAGAGGATGATAGAGGAAACCAAGTCTAGATTTAACTTTAGCCTGCAGCTTTGATATGTGCTGAGAGAAGGACAGTGTACTGTCTAGCCATACTCCCAAGTACTTGTATGATGTGACTACCTCAAGCTCTAAACCCTCAGAGGTATTAATCGCACCTGTGGGAAGAGGGGCATTCTTCTTACCAAACCACATGACCTTTGTTTTGGAGGAGTTCAGAACAAGGTTAAGGGCAGAGAAAGCTTGTTGGACACTAAGAAATCTTTGTTGTAGAGCATTTAACACAAAATCCAGAGGGGCCAGCTGAGTATAGGACTGTATCATCTGCATAGAAATGGATGAGAGAGCTTCCTACTGCCTGAGTTATGTTGTTTATGTAAATTGAGAAGAGCGTGGGGCCTCGGATCAAGCCTTGGTGACAAGCAGTGGCTGAAACAGCAGATGTTCTGACTTTATACACTGTACTCTTTGAGAGAGGTAGTTAGCAAACCAGGCCAAAGACTCCTCAGAGACAATACTCCTTAGTCGGCCCACAAGAACGGAATGGTCTACCGTATCAAAAGCTTTGGCCAAGTCAATAAAAATATCAGCACAACATTGCTTAGAATCAAGTGCAATGGTGACATCATTGAGGACCTTTATTACGGTTGCAGTGACACATCCAGAACCTGAGCTGAAGCCAGAGTGCATACCCGAGAATACTATAGACATCAGGAAAGCCAGTCAGTTGATTATTGACAAGTTTTTCCAACACTTTTGATAAACAGGGCAAAATAGAAATAGGACTATAACAGCATATCTCGAGGAGGTAGATTACACAACTCTTACTTTTAGATTAATTTAATCTCTATATTAAAATTTTGGAGAGCCCCGGGCTAAAGTCCTGTAAATTCAAGCCAGTAGCATAAATGTGTGGCATATCGCTGTCGTTGAATCCGTTCCCGTGTTGCTGTTCTGTGTTGCCATGTTCGCGGTTTTCCAGACAAATTGGGCCACTTTGAAAATTATGTTGCGGGTGAAAATGTATTGGTAGTGGTTTTTGGGCTATTTCTAAAGTACACTGCGGCCGCCATTGCATTTCTCTTAAAAATATATATCACTATGACCTGCTGCTGACTGTCAGCCAATGAGGCAGGCTGTTGCTGAGTGAGTGGTTGGGAGGACTGGAGGAGTGTGTGTGTGTGTGTTGAGAGAGCACTACGGTATTGGCTGAGTCAGGTGAGCGTGAGGAGAGCAGCAAGTGGGCACGTTGTGACAACGTTTTTTACCAGTTGTAGGTAGGCTATTTAGATTGTCATTATGGAGACACCGATTTCCAAACCTTTTTCCATAAGACATATTAATACGCTAGAACTGATGCACATCGAGAAATAATGCAGACAACGTACTGGAAAATGACTTTGGGCACACTAGAGAGCATTCCATAAATCCGCTCGGAGGTGGTTTAAACTGCATTCTAATGTTGACTGCTTAAAGACAATGGTACCAAGCGAAGTGCTTTATGCATGCTCAGTTCTTGGGTCTCTGGGGCTGCCAGAGTAGAAATTTGAAATAGAAGTTATGGAACTCCCTCACGTGGTTCTTTTTAATGGGGGAAAATTCCTCAATGCAACTGACATTAGGCTAAATGTGGAGAATTATACATTTGCCTCTGTTGGCCATCAAGTAGCCTATTCATGTATATGCCATTGCAGTCTACCATTTGATACAATACAATAATGTTGAAATGACGATATCACTGGAGTCATTGCAAATCAATTCGTGCCACTTGTGTAGCCTACCTGGAGCTGGAAAACTAATTTAATAAATAGCTTAACTTGAGTTTATTGTTGTTGTAGCCTTGTGTAATTAGGAGCGCGTTAGATTGGCGGTAACAGTAGTCAGATTAGGCTGCAGGTAAAACTAAAAAATAAACACTGGCTGTTGTTGACAAGCATATTAAATTCATAAACATATTAATATTTAATTCAGTGATTGAAATGACAACATCCTCAGTAACCTATTCCAGCAGACTTATTGCGAAATCGCCTTGCTAATCATGTTGAATAAATTAGTCTGTTAATTTGAACTAAGCAAACTGTTAAATCGTTCAGTTTACATTTTGCCAACATCTTTTCTAGGCTACTGTAGATTATATTAAATGAGATGTAGGCCTATCAGGGGCCATCCATCACCTGCCATTATCTAAGCAAACTATGGCAATTTTATTAGAATCATTAACCCAGATTTTAATCTGTAGCCTATGTCTATTGAAATGACAAGTCAATCTCGCAAATGGAACATTTATAACAATTTGTAGTCTTAACATCTGGCACATAATAACAGCACAATTGCCAGAAAATAGCCTGACATAAGTTTTTTTTAATGTTCATCCAAGTGTTTTTTAGATCCTCTGTCATCACTCAAACGCTCCTGTCGGATGTATCTATAGTTATGCACAAAGGGGATTTATTTTTAAACCTGGTTCGAGCCCTGAATGCTGAAAGACGTGGTATATCAGAACATATACCAGGGGTATGACAAAACATTACTTTTTACTGTTCTAATTACATTGGTAACCATTTTATAATAGCAATAAGGCACCCCCGGGGTTTGTGGAATATGGCCAATATACCATGGCTAACGTCTGTATCCAGGCACTCTGCGTTGTGTCATGCGTAAGAACAGACCTTTTCTATTTGATTTTTATTTAACCTTTATTTAACTAGGCAAGTCGGTTAACTTTTTTCATTCAACTTTTTCACCCCGGACATTTTATCTGGACATGATTCTACAGGACCTCCACCAGCCGAAAAAGCTAAGTAGTTACATTAACACTAATTGCAGCCATCTAATTGCAGTCACTGTACTCATAATATACAAGAGAACTATTGCCTTATGGTGAGGATAGTCGTGTGGCAAGCCCAGCTTCAGATGCAATCGTTAGGCAAGGGCAATTTAAATATAGGAAAGTATGAAACAGCATCTGTGCCACCAGTAAGTACAGATAGTAGTATAAATCTCTCCACACAGCCGAACAATTTTCTCAAGGCTTCTGGAAAGAAATGTGTCGATCATTCAGCCGACAAAAACTTTCAACCGGTTCTCTCCATTAAATTAAGGGTGTGTTCGTAAATTCAATCTGGAGTGCCAGAGACCGCTCAGAGTGCGCTCTGGACGTTCGTAAATTCTGAGTTTGCCAGATTGTCAGTTTCGTAAATTCAGAGCATTTCGCTCTCGGAGCTTTCAGAGCGCACACTGGACGCTCTGACCAAGGTGTAGGATTGATCCGAGCGTTCTGACCTCACAACGGCAGTCAAGCTCCCAAGCTAACTGGTTAACGTTGGCTAGCTTTCTAGCTACTTCCAGACACAAATGAGAGAACACCTCACTCTGTTTTACTCACCTTAGCAGAGCTGGTTAGGCTATCCAGAGTGTTGATGACTGTAACTGGGCTGCTGGCAACAATTTAATTACGCAGTTAGTGCTAACCACAGCTGCTAGAATCTTGACTAGAACCAACAAAATTGATCATATTACCCCAGTGCTAGCCTCTCTCTACACTGGCTTCCTGTTAAGGCTAGGGCTGATTTCAAGGTTTAACTGCTAACCTATAAACATACCTACACGTACGCAACGGTCACAAGACGCAATTCTCCTTATTGTCCCTAGAATTTCTAAGCAAACAGCTGGAGGCTTTCTCCTATAGAGACTCGGTGTCGACCTTTTAAGTCTTTACTAAAGACTCATCTCTTCAGTAAGTCCTATGGTTAAATGTGTGGGTGCGAAGGTGAACGACAAGGCACTGGTCTCTCTCGCTCTCGCTACTAACCAGTTGTACCCTCTACAACCACTGTGAACATTGGAACATCTTGAATAACAATCTGGCCTTAATGGCCATGTACTCTTATAATCTCCACCCGGCACAGCCAGAAGAGGACTGGCCACCCCTCAGAGCCTGGTTCCTCTGTAGGTTTCTCCCTAGGTTCCTGCCTTTCCCAGGGAGTTTTTCCTAGCCACCATGCTTCTACATCTGCATTGCTTGCTGTTTGGGGTTTTAGGCTGACTTTCTGTATAGCACTTTGTGACATCTGCTGATGTAAAAAAGGACTTTATAAATACATTTGATTAATTTATCAACACCACCGGTGGATTAGATAACTTTATTAATTTAGCTAATTATGGTTGCTAATTGGTTGAAAAAAATGTTTTTACTTCACACATCACCCATTTTATGTATAGACCTATGTGATTTCACTTCTCAGAAGTTTCTCAGCAAGATGAGGGTTCACTACAAACGCTGCAGGAAGTACCTTGAGGAGTACGGCACCCCTCTTGACGCACCACCCACACCAGTCACACCAACGACTCAGGAAGTCAGCCGTGTATCTGTGGATACGATCCACATGACTGGGCAAGTATACAGAAACTGAATCCATCGAATCATAGGTGACCAACCACCTTGATTTGGTCTTATGTAGCAACATTTGAATTTTTGTTTTTTTACATTGGATAAAAGCAGAGACACAGCACTAAAAAATGGTATATCACACACTGCATTTGTGGAACAATGGGAAAGTAATTCTGCTTTGAAAGTTGATAAACTTGTAACCTCACTTTTGAGAAAATGGCCTTTGAATGTTTTGGTACCTACTGGAGAGCTCTTCTTTGTCTACACCCATTCAGCATCGTTCACACCCTCTTAAACATTAGCCCCACCCATCTTTTTAAGGTTTGATCCAACAGCAGTCAAGCACCCAAGCTAACTTGCTAGCTACTTCCAGACACAAATGAGAGAACAGCTCACTGACCATTACTTGCCCTAGCAGAGCTGGTTAGGCTGTTTTTATGTTATCCAGACCGTTGCTGCTGGCAACAATTTATGTATATTCAACGGGTGTTGAGCATTTGTAAATTTGACTGTTATCCTGCGCGAATTTACCAGCTACGTCTATCAACAGTTGTCGCAGTGACATTCTATTGAAGGGTGTGTTCGTAAATTCAATCTGGAGTGCCAGAGTGCGCTTTGGGCGTTCATAAATTCAGAGCATCTTCAGATTGTCTGTTCGTAAATTCAGAGTGTTTCGCACTCGGAGCGTTCAGAGCACAAATTGGATGCTCTGGCAGATGAGTAGGGTTGATCCAAGCATTCTGACCTCACAACGGCAGTCAAGCACCCAAGCTAACTGGCAAACATTGGCTAGCTTCTTCCAAACACAAATGAGAGAACACCCCACTCGCACCATTTTACTCACCCTAGCAGAGCTGGTTAGGTTCTTTTTATGTTATCCAGAGCGTTGGTGACTGTAACTGTGCTGCTTGCAACAATTTAATTACGCTTTTTTCCCGACGTTTACTGACATCGGCCATATTCAACGGGTGTTGAGAGTTCGTAAAATAATCAATTATTCTGTACACTGGCACACTCAGACGAGAGTTCACCTGAAATCGGAGTAGCTGGCCAGACTGAATTTACGAATGCACCCAAAATGGTTACGTGCATAGTGATGTCTTTTGTTAAGACATGTAGCTAGCTAGCTAGGGAAACAATGAACCATAATCCCAACTCATGACGCTACTACCCTGCATGAATCTGCAGGTAGCTAATCAACCAGGTTCAATGTTAGATAGCTAACATTAGGCTATAACTAGCAAAGCAAATGGCTCTGAGATACGAATAATAAGATCATACACATAACGTTAGCTAGCGAGCCAGCCAGCTAACGTTAGCTAGCTAACAGTACATTTTAACTTGAAATGAAACCACTTTCCATCAAAATTAGAAAAGTGTCATATCTGAAAATGTAGCTAGCTAGACAATCTTACCCATGTGTATCATGGATTGACATGTCTACCTGTCACAGATGCCATGGTTGCTTAGTTTGAAGATGTAATCCAGAGACCGGTGTTTTCTCCATCTCCTTAGCTATCATACTCGAATTCCAATGATTTCAAAACTCAGTCCTCCAGAAAGTGGAGACCAACACTTATGCAGTTTTACTACACAATGCATTTAAAAAAAGCCACGTTAGACAGGATTACCTACACATACTGACTAGCTCAAATAGACAGAAGCGTGCTATATGGCAGACCAATCCAAACTCATCTCTAGGCATGTCCAGCCCACTCATTCTCTCAGCCAAACATGGCTACGGGAAGGTTGCTGACTTTTTCTGTGGCTAAACCAACTAGGCTCTTAATTTAACAATTGTATTCATATTTTTAGATGGCATACAAGTTTCTTTTTAAGGCACATGAGTTCACATGTTCCAGAAGGCATTTTTGCCAAAAAACACATTTTAATTTAAAAAAGTTTACGTTCAAACGGCTCTCCTGTGAATTAGTAACCTGCGACATACACCTAGTTTCCTGAAATGAGTCACAAGGATTAGTACTACTAGTAGTACTTTTAATAATACTGTAGAAGCAGAAGTAGCCTACTAGAATTGGAAATACTAGTATTAGTACTGTAGTGTGGTACTACTAATAGTAGCAGAACCAGAAGTACTACTACTCCTTATCTTAATAGTAGAGGTATAGGCCTAGTACCTGACTATGGTGGAAGTGTTCTAGAGTCCATAGTGCTGTCGCTATCCAGAACTTTTCATTGTCAGTGAAGGTGAATGCATGGCCAGAGCTGAGACCAAATCAGTTCTGCATCATTAGGCATCTACCTAAAATCCAAGCTTTTTAAGTAAAATAAGACAGCATCCTAGGAATATCAATAACCAGTCCTAGATAAGACAACACTGAAACTACTCAGTCTGCATTAAGCTGACAGCTTAGTTTGATTGGTTGAGCTTTCCTTTGTCCCAGTTACAACCTATAATCAAGGATAGGACACATTGGACCGTAGCATCAGCAAGAGGACAAAAACGTTCTCATCTTAATGTCCTCTTTGATGATATATTGGCTATAGTGAATACATTTGTCAATAACTTGTGTGTTAAATAGCCAGATAGGCTGTGACATATAGTATATAAGCCACAGACTTCATTCTGATTTACAGTTATGGATGCAATGTTATCATGACTTTAATCAGTTTCTCTTCCTCTTTCATTAAACATGATCTGTTAAGAGGTCATGGAGATTAATACAACATTTGTTTGAGAGTTTTTTTTCTGATATTTGAGATTAGATATTTTGATCATTGATCAAAGAATTATACTCTCAAAGTGGTGTATATTTGACTATTCTCATTATGTTTTCATCTAGGATTCTACCAGGACAGCCCACACAAACACAGATATCTGAATTGGTTAGGTATGTATGATCTTACTGTTAAAATGGATCCATGTTATGAAATTATTGTATTTTTGTGCATGTGTTAACGATGGTGACTTGTTTCTCAGGCCCAGAGTGTTGACGTTGGGGTTCCTGGGAGGAAGGGTGTACTCCTGCCCATACTGCCCCCTGCAGGGGCTCACAGACATGAGACTGGTCCAGCACTGTGTTGGCAGCCACACAGGAGAGAATGCTCCAGCTGTGAGTGAGCCTATTCTAACTTTCACCTAACTTTCAAACATGAACCTCAATAGCAAGAGCTGCAACATGTCTTGAATAGTAATTAATGCTAGATATTATATCTATACTGAACAAAAATATAAACGCAACATGTAAATTGTTCGACTCATGTTTCATGAGCTGAAATAAAAGATCCCAGACATTTTCCATACTCACAAAAAGCTTATTTATCTCAAATTCTGTGCGCAAATTTGTTTACATCCCTGTTAGTGAGCATTTCTCCTTTGCCAAGATAATCCATCCACCTGACAGGTGTGGCATATCAATAAATTGACTAAACAGCCTGATCAATACACAGGTGCACCTTGTGCTGGGGACAACAAAAGGCCACTCTAAAATGTGCAGTTTTGTCACACAACATAATGTCACAGATGTCTCAAGTTTTGAGGGAGTGTGCAATTGGCATGCTGACTGCAGGAATGTCCACCAGAGCTGCTGCTAGAGAATTGAATGCTAATTTCTCTACTATGAGCCTCATCCAACATCATTTGATAATTTGGTAATACGTCCAACCGGCCTCACAACTGCAGACCATGTGTAACCATGCCAGCTCAGGACCTGCACTTAGGCTTCTGCACCTGTAAGATCGTCTTAGACCAGACAGCTGAAGAAACTGTAGTTTGCACAACCAAATAATCTCTGCACAAACTGTCAGAAACCATCTCAGGGAATCTCATCTGCGTGGTCGTTGCCTCACCAGGGTCTTGACCTGACTGCCCTTTGGCGTCGTCACTGACTTCAGTGGACAAATGCTCACTTTTAATGGCCACTGGTATACTGAAGAAGTGTGCTCTTTACAGATGAATCCCTGTTTCAACTGTACCAAGGAGATGGCAGACAGCGTGTATGGTGTTGTGTCGGCGATGTCAACGTTGTGAACAGAGTGCCCCATGTTGGCGGTGGGGTTATGGTATGGGGAGGTATAAGCTACAGATAACGAACACAATCACATTTTATCAATGGCAATTTGAACACACAGAGATACTGTGACCAGGTCCTTAGGCCCATTGTCTTGCCATTCATCCGCCACCATCACCTCATGTTTCAGCATGATAATGCATGGTCCCATGTCGCAAGGATCTGTACACATTTCCTCGAAGCTGAAAATGTCCCAGTTCTTCCATGGCCTGCATACTCACCAGACATGTCACCCATTGAGCATGTTTCAGTTCCTACGACAGCGTGTTTCAGTTCCTGAAAATATCCAGCAACTTCTCACAGCCATTGAAGAGGAGTGGGACAACATTCCACAGGCCACAATCAACAGCCTGATCAACTCTATGCGAAGGAGATGTGTTGCGCTGCATAAGGCAAATGGTGGTCACACCAGATACTGACTGGTTTTCTGGTCCACGCCTTACCTTTTTCTTTTAAGGTATCTGTGACCAATGGATGCATATCTGTATTCCCAGTCATGTGAAATCCATATTTTAGGGCCTGTTAGTTTTTCACTCTGTCTGTCAGAGAACTAGTTAAAGTTCAAACCAAGTTTATTCACCAAATGGGTCAAACAGCTGAAAAGACAAAGACATGTTTCCACCAGCCCAAGTATTTATACCCTCCTTTAGGCGAAGTCTCCTCCTTGCACCTCTAAACACTACATCTTTGTTGCTAGGCAGGAAGTTAAGTGATGTGTGTAATAAAACTGTTCCTTTTCCCTTCATCTAACCTGACCTGACCCCGGCCCACCTTCGCTGTTGCGCCTTCTTCACCACAAAGTCTGTGTGGGTGGACCATTTGTTTGTCATGGGGGGGGTTAGGGACTTCAGGAAAGCTCCCTCTGCTGCTTCCTGAAATCCACGATCATCTCCTTTGTTTTGTTGACGTTGATAGGTTATTTTCCTGACACCACACTCTGAGAGCCCTCTCCTCCTCCCTGTAAGCGGTCTCATCGTTGTTGGTAATCAAGCCTACTACTTTCGTGTCGTCTGCAAGCTTGATCATTGCGTTGGAGGCGTGCATGGCCACGCAGTCATGGGTGAACAGGGAGTACCAGAGGGGGCTGAGCACGCACCCAGCGAAGTGGAGATGTTGTTTCCTACCTTCACCACCTGGGGGCGGTCCGTCAGGAAGTCCAGGACCCAATTGCACAGGATGGGGTTGAGACGCAGGTCCTCAATCTTAATGATGAGCTTGGAGGGTACTATGGTGTTGAATGCTGAGCTATAGTCAATGAATAGCATTCTTACACAGTGGCTTGCGAACGTATTCACCCCCTTGGCATTTTTCCTATTTTGTGGCCTTAAAATAGATTCTTTTTTGTGGGTTTGTATCATTTGATTTACACAACATGCCTACCACTTTGAAGATGCAAAATATTTTTTTTTGTGAAACAAGACAAAAAGAACTGAATTTGAGTGTGCATAACTATTCACCCCCCCAAAGTCAATACTTTGTAGAGCAACCGTTTGCAGCAATTACAGCAGCAAGTCTCTTGGGGTATGTCTCTATCAGCTTGGCACATCTAGCCACTTGGATTTTTGCCCATTCTTCAAGGCAAAACTGCTCCAGCTCCTTCAAGTTGAATGGGTTCCGCTGGTGTACAGCAATCTGTAAGTCATACCACAGACTCTCAATTGGATTAAGGTCTGGGCATTGACTAGGCCATTCCAAGAGATTTATATTTCCCCCCTTAAACCACTCAAGTGCTTCTTTAGCAGTATGCTTAGGGTCATTGTCATGCTGAAAGGTAAACCTCGGTCCCAGTCTCAAATCTCTGGGAGACTGAAACAGGTTTCCCTCAATTTCCCTGTATTTAGCGCCATCCATCATTCCTTCAATTCTGACCAGTTTCCCAGTCCCTGCTGATGAAAAACATGGGAATGGTGTTCTCGGGATGATGAGAGGTGTTGGGTTTGTGCCTGACATAGCGTTTTCATTGATGGCCAAAAAACTCCATTTTAATCTCATCTGACCAGAGTACTTTCTTCCATATGTTTGGGGAGTCTCCCACATGCCTTTTGGCATACACCAAATGTGTTTGCTTATTTTTTTCTTTAAGTAAGGGCTTTTTTCTGGTCACTCTTCTGTCCCAGCTCTGTGGAGTGTACGGCTTAAAGTGGTTCTATGGACAGACACTCCAATCTCCGCTGTGGAGCTTTGCAGCTCCTTCAGGGTTATCTTTGGTCTCTTTGTTGCCTCTCTGATTAATGCCCTCCTTGTCTGGTCTGTGAGCTTTGGTGGGTGGCCCTCTCTTGGCAGGTTTGTTGTGGTGCCATATTCTTTAAAACATTTTATAATGGATTTAATGGTGCTCCGTGGGATGTTCAACGTTTCTGATATTATTTTATAACCCAACCCTAATCTGTACTTCTCCAGAACTTTGTCCCTGACCTGTTTGGAGAGCTCCTTGGTCTTTATGGTGCCGCTTGCTTGGTGGTGCCGCTTGCTTAGTGGTGTTGCAGACTCTGGGGCCTTTCAGAACAGGTGTATATATACTGAGATCATGTGACACTTAGATTGAACACAGGTGGACTTCATTTAACTAATTATGTGACTTCTGAAGGTAATTGGTTGCACCAGATCTTAATTAGGGGCTTCATAGCAAAGGGGGCGAATACATATGCACCCACCACTTTACCTTTTTTATTTTTTGAAACAAGCCATTTTTTTCACTTCACCAATTTGGACTATTTTGTGTATGTCCATTACATGAAATCCAAATAAAAATCCATTTAAATTACAGGTTATAATTCAACAAAATAGGAAAAACTCCAAGGGGGATGAATACTTTTGCAAGGCACTGTAGGTATTCCTCTTGTGCAGATGGGATAGGGCAGTGTAATGGCGATTGCATCGTCTGTGGACCTATTGGGGCAGTTGTTGAAATTGAAGTGGGTATAGGGTGACAGGTAAGGTGGAGGTGATATGATCCTCGACTAGTGTCACGGATCCCTCCAGAACTTTCATTACGAACACCTGTCCCCTATTCCCACTGATTAGTACCTGTATAAATGTGCCTTTTGGTTTCCATTGGGCTGTCCATTATTGTTACAATGTCCGTTGCTGCGTGTGAGTACCTGTGCTGTGTATTTTGGCTTTCGTGCCATTGTGGATTGCGCAGATGATTACGGGTCTCGTCCCATGTGTTAATCATTGTGCACGTGTGTTATTTATTCGAGGTACTCCTTGCTCTTTTGTTTTGGATTTCTACCCTGTGTGTTATGTGTTTGTTTGGTCTTCGTCCTCGTGCCTTTACACGGCACGCCGTGATTTGGGCTTAATTAAAAAAACTATTACGCATTCCTGCGCCTATCTCCCGAATTTCTTCATACCAACATGACAAATAGTCTCTCAAAGAAGTTATTTTGTTCAGTTACCTTTGCATTCTTGTGTACAGGAACAAAAGTGGCCATCTTGAAACATGTGGGGACAGCAGACTGGGATAGGGAGAGCTTGAATTTGTCTGTAAACACACCAGCCAGCTGGTCTGCGCATGCTCTGAGGACGTGGCTACGAATGCCGTCTGGGCCGCCAGCCTTGCTAGGGTTAACACGTTTAAATGTCTTACTCACGTTGGCCACGGAGAAGGAGAGCCCACAGTCCTTTGTAGCTGGCCTCGTTGGTGGCACTGTGTTATCCTCAAAGCGGGCAAAGAACGTGTTTAGCTTGTCTGGCAGCAAGACGTCGGTGGTTGTCCTTTTGTAGTCCGTGATTGTCTGTAGACCCTGCCACATATGTCTCATGTCTGAGTTGAATTGCGACTCCACTTTGTCTCGATATTGACGTTTTGCCTGTTTGATTTCTTTACGGAGGGAATAACTACACTGTTTGTATTCTGCCATATTCCCCATCACCTTGCCATGGTTAAATGCGGCGCTTCATGCTTTCAGTTTTGCGTGAATGCTGCCATCTATCCACGGTTGCTCGTTAGGGTAGGTTTTAATAGTCACAGTACAACATCTCCTATACACTTCTTGATAAACTCAGTGAATGTCTCGGTGTACACGTCCATATTATTCCCAGAAGCTACCCCGGAACATATTCCAGTCAGCGTGATCAAAACAATCTTGAAGCGTGGATTCCGATTGGTCAGACCAGCGTTGAATAGTCCTTAGCACGGGCACTTCCTGTTTTAGTTTCTGCCTATAGGAAGGGAGGAGCAAAATGGAGTCTTAGTCAGATTTTCCAAAAGGAGGGCAGGGGAGGGCCTTGTATGCATCCCGGAAGTTAGAATAGCAATGGTCCAGTGTTTTTCCAGCACGAGTGCTACAGTCAATATGCTGAAAGAATTTAGGTAGCCTTTTCCTCAAATTTGCTTTGTTAAAATACCCAGCTACAATAAATGCAGCCTCAAGATATATGGTTTCCAGTTTGCATAAAGTCCAGTGAAGTTCGTTGAGGGATGTCGTGGTATCGGCTTGAGGGGGGATATACACGGCTGTGACAATAACCGAAGAGAATTCTCTTGGGAGATAATACGTTCGGCATATGATTGTCAGGAATTCTAAGTCAGGTGAACAAAAGGACTTGAGTTCTTGCATGCTGTTACAATTACACCATGAGTCGTTAACCATGAAGCATACACCCCCCGCCCTTCTTCTTCCCAGAAAGATATTTATTCCTGTCAGCGCAATGCACTGAGAATGCAGGTAGCTGTACAGACTCCGACAGTATATCCCGAGAGAGCCATGTTTCCGTGAAACAGAGTATGTTACAATCCCTGATGTCTCTCTGGAAAGCAGCCCTTGCCCTGATCTCATCAACTTTGTTATCTAGGTACTGGACATTAGCGAGTAATATACTCGGAAGCGGTGGGTGGTGTGTGTACATCCTAAGTCTGACTAGAAGACTGCTCCAACTCCCTCTTCTCCGGGGATGTTGTTTTGGCATCAGTTCAGATGCCCTAGGTGGTGCGGACAAAGGATTCGCTTAGGGAAAGTCGTATTCCTGGTCGTAGTGCTGGTAAGTTGACGCCGCTCTGATATCCTATAATTCTTCCCGGCTGTGTGTAATAACACATAAGATTGGGTTGAGGTCGGCTGATTGTGGAGGCTAGGTCATCTGATGCAGCACTCCATCACTCTCCTTCTTGGTCAAATAGCCCATACATAGCTTGGAGGTGTTTTGGGTCATTGTCCTGTTGAAAAACAAATGATAGTCCCACTAAGCGCAACCCAGATGGGATAACGTATTGCTGCAGAATGCTGTGGTAGCCATGCTGGTTAAGTGTAACTTGAATTCTAAATAAATCACTGACAGTGTCACCAGCAAAGCACCCCCACAGCATCACACCTCCTCCTCCATGCTTCATGGTGAGAACCACACATGCAGAGATCATCCGTTCACATACTCTACGTCTCACAAAGACACGGTGGTTCGAAACAAAAATCTCAAATTTGGTCTCATCAGACCAAAAAACAGATTTCCACAGGTCTAATGTCCATTGCTTGTGTTTCTCGGCCCAAGCACGTCTCTTCTTATTATTGGTGTCATTTAGTAGTGGTTTATTTGCATAAATTCGACCATGAAGGGCTGAACAGTTGATGTTGAGATGTGTCTGTTACTTGAACTCTGAATAATTTATTTTGGCTGCAATCTGAGGTGCAGTTAAATGTTGATTTCTGAGGCTGGTAACTCTAATGAACTTATCCTCTGCAGTAGATGTAACTCTGGATCTTCCTTTCCTGTGGAGGTCCTCATGAGAGCCAGTTTCATCATAGCGCTTGATGGTTTTTGCGACTGCGCTTGAAGAAACTTTCAAAGTGCTTGAAATTCTCCGGATTAACTGACCTTCATGTCTTAAATTAATGATCAACTGTCATTTCTCTTTGCTTATTTGAGCTGTTCTTGCCATAATATGGACTTGGTCTTTTACCAAATAGGGCTATTTTCTGTATACCACCCCTACCTTGTCACAACACAAATGAATGGCTCACATGCATTAAAAAGGGAAGAAATTCCACAAATTAACTTTTAACAAGTCCCACCTGTTAATTGAAATGCATTTCAGGTGACTACCTCATGAAGCTGGTTGAGAGAATGCCAAGAGTGTGCAAAACTGTCAAAGGCAAAGGGTCGCTACTTTGAAGAATCTCAAATATTAAATATATTTTTCATTTGTTTAACACTTTTTTTGGTTACTACATGATTCCATATGTGTTATTTCATAGTTTTGATGTCTTCACTATTATTCTACAATGTAGAAAATAGTAAAATACAGAAAAACCCTTGAGTAGGTGTGTCCAAACTTTTGGCTGGTACTGTACCTTCTTCATGCATGTAAATATTAACTTCTAGTATAGCAAGTATTTCAAACTAGAACCCAACAGGCCTCATTATGTATTTAAAATGTATTTAACCTTTTACTTAACTAGGCAAGTCACCCTCCCCTAACCAGGATGGCGCTGGGCCAATTGTGCTCTGCCCTATGGGACTCCTGATGATGGCCAGCTGTGATACGGCCTGGGATCGTACCAGGATCTGTATTGATGCATCTAGCACTGAGATGCAGTGCAATAAACCGCTGCGCCACTCGGGAGTCAATTTACTGATTTACTTATATGAACTGTACAGTAACTCGTGAAAATCTTTTGAAATTGTCGCATGTTGCATTTTATATTTTTGTTCAGCGTAAAAATAATTAGGATATGCATTAGGATGTGCTGTTTGTTCTGTTTGGGAAGTCACCCCCTCTCTCCTCTAGGTGTGTCCCATCTGTGCTGCCACTGTTTGGGGCGATGCTAGTTACTGCAGCCGAAACCTCATCGGTCACCTGGCTATCAGGCATTGTTTCAGCTATGACACCTACATGGTGAGTGTCTCATAATTTTTCTCTGAAGTTATGCCAAGGAGTTCCATAGAGAAAAAAAACTGGATCACGATTTCCAAGAAATCGTTCCTAGAAATTCTTCAGAGGAAAATCATTCTGTCCTGTTCTTGACAGCACTGTAACTCAATGCATTTTAAATTGCAACAGGCTGACTTTGCATTATTCTCAGATACAGTACATACCATCATGTCTACTCTAGATGGTAGCCTAGAACACAATAGCTCATTTCCCTTCTAATTGTTGTATCGTGTATTTTGTACATACCATAAACAAAGATGGTCCATGTTTGTTTGTGTTCTCTGCTTGATGTCCTACTTTTTACGGAATCCTCCTGTATGTTCCCAGAATGTAGGGGAGGACGACTACACCCAACTCTGCCTTGCCATTCAGCTGTCACTGCAACAAGGCACCGGCATCACAGAGTGACAACAAGGCCCTAAGAGAGCTACACTTTATGTTCCAACACAATACATACCTCTTCAACCGCTCCTTGCCACATCAATGATGTCTATGATGTTACTTATTGTATCGTATGGAAAGCAATTGCATATCCCTTTTGCTTTGAGTTATTATTCTGTATTCCATTTTCATTCCACTTTCACACAATGTGTCCATTAGAGTAGGTCTAGTCCTTGGTGGGTTCTTCAAGTTAACTCCATTGAAGTAAAATCACATTCCCAGCAACATGTTTTATGAACATAATGGGTGTGTTTTGAAAAGATACTGAGAATTCAAGGCAATTTGAAAGTAAATTGAAGATGAGCTATGTGTAGTAGACTGATGCATTTTCTCACCATAGCCCTTAACAATTCCAGGTTGGTTAGGAATTGTACAATGGAGTGTGTGATTATGTACAGTTAGTCAGGCAGATCTATGTAAAGGTTCTACTCATGAAATGATGTTCACAGACAAGTTTTGCTGTGTGGCATCCAATGCTCATAGAACATGGATCTGTACTGAGTGGACAAGACATTAGGAACACCTCTATCCATGACCTAGACTGACCAGGTGAAAGCTATGATCCCTTATTTCACCTGTTATATCCACTTCAATCAGTGTAGATGATTTGATTTGATTAGGATCTCTTGTAGTCATAATTTGGACTAATCTTCCAAGAGTCCTTAAACATTAAAATACAATTTATAATATGATCACATTTTCACATATAACAGTGTTACAAACAACAGACATAATACACTGACATATTGACCAGATAAATACTCTAATAGAATGATTCCTTCATCTACCATAGTCCTACACAACCTTACGGTTTATTGTATTTAAATGGTTCTAAAGTATTGAGGAGGAAGGGAAGCGCTACTAGGGTACACAATAGTACATTTTGGTAGATATAAGGTGCTCTTTGGTAAAAGGGGTAAATAAGTCATCAAAAAGAAAGGAGGACCAAGGCGCTCTTCATATAATTAATTAAAATGCCTTTATTAGTATGGCATGTTCAATAGAAACAACGTTTTTAAAATCCGACGTGTTTCGGCTGCATGGCCTTCGTCAGGGAGTACAAAGAAATAATACAATGGCCTCTTTTGAACAGCTTTTCCAATTAGGCCTAATTTTAAGAGGAAGTGGTTACAAAATTGATTGGACACACCTAGTAAGCAATACTATACACATTAAAAAGTGAAATACTGTAGCTATGTTATCAAAAAATTCAACTCCAAGCTAGAAGTATCAGAATGCCTAGAAAGGTAGTTCTAACCTTAAATATGACTGGGAGAAGTGTCAAGAGTAAGAGAGCAATATATTCCATAGTACACTAGAACACAGCAAACATGAACAACAACAGTCTAAACATAGCTGAGGGCAATTGAGCAAAATGTCCACTAGATGACAGCAAATGGACCTATCACAACCCTACAGGAAGGGTGAGAAATCCATATCTTCATTTAAGCCAGGACACTTAGTGGCCTGTAGTTTGTAAATCCATATCTTCCTTTAAACCAGGGTACTTAGTGGCCTCTAGTTTGTAAATCCCAAAACTTTCCCTTTGGTTTAACTGTTTAAGACGGTCCCCTTTTCTAATTGAGGCCGGAACATGATCAATACCCATAGCTTGTAGGGAGGCAGGGGTGCCATGGTGTAAGGACTTGTAGTGCCTTGCCATGGTGTAGTCTTCATTGCCTACCCGTATGGCGTACTTGTGTTCCGCTAAGCGGTCTTGAAGGCGTCTCTGTCTGTCCAATGTAGAACACCTTGCACTGTGGATATTCCAATCTATTGATGACATGGGTGGTTTTGCAGTTACTCCATTTTAGAAGCTGTGTCAACAAAATACTTTTTCTGTGCAATATTTCTGCAATGGTTGCACTGGTTACATTTAAAAGAGCCCTTGGGTTTGTGGTCAAGCCAAGTTTTTTGAGAGTCACCAGGAGGATAACTGTGGACTAATTTGTCATTTAGGGTAGGACATCTCTTAAAGCTTATGACTGGTGGCTCAGGGAAGACTTGGCATAGTAGCGTATCACTTTGGATGATTCCCCAATTATTTTTAATGATTCTTATGTTCTCTGCTTCAGTGCTTTATTTTGTAACAAAATACACTCTCTCTGATGTATCACAAGGCACTCCCCTTTGCAACAAGTTCTCTCTGTCAGGTATTCCAGCCCTTATACCTGCATCTTTCAGGACCTAAACATGCCATACAAATAAAGGCATTTTAATTAATTATATGAAGAGTGCCTTGGTCCTCCTTTCTTTTTGGGTTCTAAAGTATTGTTTGAATTTATATATTGAACGTTTTTTGGTTTGCTCATACAAATTATTAAATTCATTATTGCTCTGAATCGAAATGTTATTCTACCAATTTATCTTTTCTGCCGGGATAACACATAGATGGACAATCTATTCTTAGTATTGACTGAATGTCTTTCTCTTACCAACTGAATGGAGTTTGGCCGTTTCAAAAGATGTACATTGTGAAATAAAATAAGCATGTTTTTTTCAATTATCTTATTGATTAATGACCAAGCAAAAGCACTGTGCATGACAACAACAGAATAATCATATCTCCAACTTAAAACAATCCTTGCTGCTTTGTTCTGTTCAATCTGCAGCCTCCTAATTTCACTTGCTGATGCATTTCCAGAGACCATAGAACAGTAATTCACCTGACTCCCAATTAATGCTTGGGTTGTTTGCTTAAGAATCTTTCCCAGTAAATATTTAGGTATCCTTCTGATCATGCATACAGTTAATTAAAAAAAAACAAAGATTAGTTATTTGAGACGACCATGATAAGCAGTTGTCTAGCTGCACCCCTAGTAGTTTGGTTTCTGACACTTCCTCAATTTGTACTCCCCCCATACTTAATTGCATCCCATGCTGTGTCGGCCTTCTCCTGGTGGAACAAACCAACATAACCTTGGTTTTCTTGGTGTTCCAAAACAAGTTTGTTCTGTAAAACCCACTCCCTAAAATGTCCAAAATCTACTTGTAGAGCTTGCTGTACCCTTTGAACCGATTGTCTTGCTGTATAAATTGTAGTATCAAATATAGTAGCTTGAGTTTCAGATAAGGCATAAGGAAGGTTATTGGTATTTATTAAGTAAAGAAGTGGCCCAAGGAAGCTGCCCTGCGGTATTCCACAGCTTAAAGCATGAGGAGAAGAAAACGACCCATTGATATAGGTGGACTGTTTCCTGTCAGTTAGATATGACTGTACCCAATTCAATACTGCAACAATTTTGTACAAATTATTTCATGATCCACTAAATCAAATGCTGTACTAACATCCCCAAAATAGTACACCCACAAACCTGCCATTATTCATAGCATTGAGCCACTGGTCAGTCATGTCAACAATGCAGTGGTAGTGGAATGTTTTTTGCGATAAGCAAGCTGATTGGCTGTGATCAGATCATTCTTTTCCATATACTCCCATATTTGGGGCGGCAGGTAGCCTAGTGGTTAGTGTTGGGCCAGTAACCGAAAGGTTGCTAGATCAAATCCCTGAGCTGATAAGGTAAAAATCTGTCGTTCTGCCCCTGAACGTTCTGCCCCACAGTTCCTAGGCTGTCATTGTAAATAAGAATTTGTTCTTAACTGACTTGCCTAGTTAAATGAAGGTTAAATAAATAAAATATTTGTCTACTCACAATAACCTCCAATATCTTACTGAGTGAAGGGAGTAGACTAATTGGTTGACTATTGGCAGGAGTAATAGGTTCTTTGCTGTTGGGATTGGACACAGTTCAGCATGCTTCCATACATTTGGAAATGTCCCCCTTTCCAGTGACCAATTAAATATGTATTTCAGTGGAGCTGCAATCTGGGGAGCAGCATAGTGAAGTAAAAATTGAAGGGGTGGAGAAAAGTTAAAGATGGAATTTTAAGCCTTGTGAACTTTCGAGACATGGATTGTGTATGTGTGCATTTGCGGGTGAACGGGCAAGACAATATAATTAAGTGCCTTTGAACGGGGTATGGTAGTAGGTGCCATGCGCACCGGTTTGAGTGTGTCAGGGAACTGCAACGCTGCTGTTTCCCCCCCCACATGTAACAGTTTCCTGTGTGTATCAAGAATGGTCCAACACCCAAAGGACATCCAGCCAACTTGACACAACTGTGGGAAGCATTGGAGTCAACATGGGACAGCATCCCTGTTGAATGCTTTCGACATTTGTAGAGTCCATGCCCGACAAATCGAGGCTGTTCTGAGGGCAAAAGAGGGTGCAACATAAAATTAGGAAGGTGTTCCTAATATTTTGTATACTCAGTGTATATAATAGAGGCTATTGCAGCACTTATCAACCAAACAGACTGTTATCACAAGCACTTTCTCTCCCTTGAGGTTCCCAATAACTGCCAGTGTGATATGCTTGTTAGCAACTGTCCTGCCATACTTGTTGCTTTATTTATGTATGTCTGGTATGTGTTAGACAAATCATATAGCTAAATTGGCAAACTATTACTAATGCTGTCAATCTGGTGGTAAAGGTTATAAAGTATAGAAATATACATTTTCATATCGTCTTGTCACAGTCAGTATGAGTATAAGTATTGATAATTGCAATGTAGGTTGTCAAGATAGTCAAACGCCCTTTTCACTGTTCATAACGATCTGACACTTTTTAATGACTAGACATGATTAAACACAACTAAATGTTTCCCTGTTTTAGCTCTCATAAAACGCATACCGGTTTGAGCTTTGTGAACAATAATGGTGCAGTGTGATTTCAAATGTGATTGTTCAAGTGTATTTTGATAATTTTGCATTAAACACTTACTTCCCTCGAACTGTTTTCTTAAGTAGTTTGTCAAGTGTCTTCACCTATATCATCTGCATATACAGTAAGGTCAAAAATTATTGTCCCCCTTAATAAAGATGAGCAAGAAAGACTGTATAAAATAAATAATACAAATATTGAGCTATATTGTGTGCTGAAACAAATGTGGAAATTATATTTTTGTACTAATAAACTCAGCAAAAAAATAAATGTCCCTTTTTCAGGACCCTGTCTTTCAAAGAAAATTCGTAAAAATCCAAATAACTTCACAGATCATCAGTGTAAAGGTTTTAAACACTGTTTCCCATGCGTGTTCAATGAACCATAAACAATTAATGAACATGCACCTGTGGAATGGTCATTAAGACACTAACAGCTTGCAGACGGTAGGCAATTAAGGTCACAGTTACGACAACTTAGGACACTAAAGAGGCCTTTCTACTGACTCTGAAAAACACCAAAAGAAAGATGCCCAGGGTCCCTGCTCATCTGCGTGAACGTGCCTTAGGCATGCTACAAGGAGGCATGAGGACTGCAGATGTGGCCAGGGCAATAAATTACAATGTCCGTACTGTGAGACGCCTAAGACAGCGCTACAGGGAGACAGGACGGACAGCTGATCGTCCTCCCAAAGGCAGACCACGTGTAACAACACCTGCACAGGATCGGTACATCCGAACATCACACCTACGGGACAGGTACAGGATGGCAACAACAACTGCCCGAGTTACACCAGGAACACAGAATTCCTCCATCAGTGCTCAGACTGTCCACAATAGGCTGAGAGAGGCTGGACTGAGGGCTTGTAGGCCTGTTGTAAGGCAGGTCCTCACCAGACATCACCAGCAGCAACGTCGCCTGTTGGCACAAACCCATCGTCGCTGGACCAGACAGGCAGACCAGACAGAATTCTTTTCAATTGTTTTCAATACCTCACCTTACGAGGACAACGGCACTGAGCCTTTTCATCAAATATTTTATGAGAATAGAGGTTTTGGCCATGCACACCAATGGTGGGTTGGCATCGAAAAATGGAAACAAATGCAGAAAGTACCTCATACCTACTGTATCTTTGATGTTATGAAGCTATTTTGCTTCCACTGGTCCTGGGGCCTTTAAGGTCAACGGCATCATGAACGTTACTCAGTACCAGGACATTTTAACCAAAAACCTGGTTGCCTCTGCCAGGAGTGGATCTTCCAGCGAGACAATAACCCCAAACATACAGTACCTGTCAAAAGTTTGGACACACCTACTCATTCAAGGGTTTTTCTTTATTTTGACTATTTTCTACATTGTATAATAATAGTGAAGACATAAAACTATGAAATAACACATATGGAAGTGTTAAACAAATCAAAAATATATTTCATTTCTGAGATTCTTCAAAGTAGCCACCCTTTGCCTTGATGACAGCTTTGCACACTCTTGGCATTCTCTCAACCATCTTTATGAGGTAGTCACCTGGAATGCAATTCAAATAGCAGGTGTGCCTTGTTAAAAGTTAATTTGTGGAATTTATTTCCTTCTTAATGCGTTTGAGCTAATCAGTTGTGTTGTGACAAGGTATTTAAAAAAAAAAAGTATTTAACCTTTAACAAATTCTTAATTCCAAAACCTAATCCGGACGACTCTGGCACAATTGTTAGCCACCCTATGGGTCTCCCAATCACGGCCGGTTGCAATACAGCCTGGAATCTCCACCCAGCACAGCCAGAAGAGTACTGGCCACCCATCAGAGCCTGGTTCCTCTCTAGGTTTCTTCCTGGGTTCCTGCCTTTCTAAAGAGTTTTTCCAAGCCACTGTGCTTCTACATCTGCATTGCTTGCTGTTTGGGGTTTTAGGCTGGGTTTCTGTATAGCACTTTGTGACATCAGCTGATGTAAAAAGGGCTTTATAAATTAATTTGATTGATGTACCAGGGTCTGTAATGACGCCTAGCACTGAGATGCAGTGCCGTAGACCGCTGCGCCACTCGGGAGCCCCAGGTTGGGGTGGTATACAGATGATAGCCCTATTTGGTAAAAGACCCAAGTCCATATTATGGCAAGAACAGCTCAAATAAGCAAAGAGAAACAACAATCCATCATTCATCTTAAGACATGAAGGTTAGTCAATCCGGAAAATGTCAAGACCTTTGAAAGTTTCTTCAAGTGCAGTCGCAAAAAACATCAAGCGCTATGATGAAACTGGCTCTCATGAGGACCTCCACAGAAAAGGAAGATCCAGAGTTCTCTCTGCTGCAGAGGATAAGTTCATTAGAGTTACCAGCCTCAGAAATCAACATTTAACTGCACCTCAGACTGCAGCCAAAATAAATTATTCACAGAGTTCAAGTAACAGACACATCTCAACATCAACTGTTCAGAAGAGACAGCGTGAATCTGAAATTTATGCAAAGAAACCACTACTAAAGGGCATCAATAAGAAGAAGACTTGCTTGGGCCGAGAAACACGAGCGATGGAAATTAGACCGGTGGAAATCTGTCCTTTGGTCTGATTAATCCAAATTTGAGTTTTTTGGTTCCAACTGCTTTGCCTTTGTGATCTCCACATGTGTGGTTCCCACCATGAAGCATGGGGGAGGAAGGGTGATGGTGTGCGGGTGCCTTGATGGTAAGGCACACTTAACCAGCATGGCTACCACAGCATTCTGCAGGGATACGCCATCCCATCTGGTTTGCGCTTAGTGGGACCATAATTAGTTTTTCAACAGGGCAATGACCCAAACCACACCTCCAGGCTGTGTAAGGGCTATTTGACCAAGAAGGAGAGTGATGGAGTGCTGCATCAGATGACCTGGCCTCCACAATCACTCGACCTCAACCCAATTGAAATGGTTTGGGATGAGTTGGAGCGCAGAGTGAAGGAAAAGCAGCCAACAAGTGCTCAGCATATGTGGAAACTCCTTCAAGACTGTTGGAAAAGCATTCCAAGTTAAGTACTACCTCATGAAGCTGGTTGAGAGAATGCCAAGAGTGTGCAAAGCTGTAATCTTTAAAAAATATATTTTTTTACCTTTATTTAATCTTGTGAATAGGGGGGCGCTGTTTTCACTTTGGAAAAAATCGTGCCCAAATTAAACGGCCTCGTACTCTGTTCTAGATCATACAATATGCATATTATTATTACTATTGGATAGAAAACACTCAGACGTTTCTAAAACTGTTTGAATAATATCTGTGAGTAAAACAGAACTCATTTGGCAGCAAACTTCCATACAGGAAGTGAAAAATCTGAAAACGAGGCTCTGTTTCAGGGCCTGCCTATTCAACTGGCTTTTATTTATCGATATGTATGCACTTCATACGCCTTCCACTAGATGTCAACAGGCAGTGGAAGGTTGAATGGGGTGTCTAGCTTGATCTGAGGCCGAATAAGAGCTTTTGGAGTGGCAGGTCCGGTATTTTGTTTGTTGTCGACGGCGCGCGGGGGACCTCGACATTGTCTTCTGAAGAGCGTTCGGTATACACGGCGAATTGCTCTGGCTCTGATTTTATTTGATACATATAAGAAAAACATCATACAGTAGGATTTTTCAACCGAGTTTTATCAGTTTATTCAACTTTTATTGGGACTTTTGGAATTTTCCGTTCTTTGCGCCAAGAGTTGATGGGCATGTTCTCGCCACATGGCTAGCCAAGGTTGCTAATTCGACAGAAGAAATGGACATTCTAAAACCAAACAACGATTTATTCTGGACCAAGGACTCCTTGCACAACATTCTGATGGAAGCTCAGCAAAAGTAAGACACAATTTATGATGTTATTTCGTATTTCTGTGGAACATGTTGACTCAACAGGGCGGAGAATATGTGAGCGCTGTCTCACAATAATGCATTTTGTATGTTGTAGTAAAGTTATTTTTAAAAATCTAACACAGCGGTTGCATTAAGAACCAGTGTATCTATCATTTGCTGTACAACATGTATTTTTTAGTAAAGTTTATGATGAGTTCTTTGATTAGATTAGGTGACTGTCCAAAATATCTCCGGAGATTTTGGTGTATTGTTGCTACATATTCACAATGTATAACCACGATTTGCAGCTCTAAATATGCACATTTTCGAACAAAACATAAATGTATTGTATAACATGATGTTATAAGACTGTCATCTGATGAAGTTGTCCAAAGGTTAGTGATTCATTTTATCTATATAGCTGTTTTTGTGAAATCTACGCTGGCGGTGGATTAATAGATTTGTGTGTTTGGCTATTGTGATGAGCTAATATAATTCTATATTGTGTTTTCGCTGTAAAACACTTAAAAAAATTGGAAATATTGGCTGGATTCACAAGATGTTTATCTTTCATTTGCTGTACATCATGTATTTTTCATAAATGTTTTATGATGAGTATTTATGTATTTCACGTTGCTCTCTAATTATTCTGGCTGCTTTGGTGCTATTTGTGATGGTGGCTGCAATGTAAAACCAGGATTTGTAGCTATAAATATGCACATTTTCGAACAAAACATAAATGTATTGTATAACATGATGTTATAAGACTGTCATCTGATGAAGTTGTTCAAAGGTTAGTGATTAATTTTATCTCTATTTGTGGGTTTTGTGAAGGCTACCTATGCGGTGGAAACATGGTGAAAATATGCCGTTGTGTGTTTGGCTATTGTGGTTAGCTAATATAAATACATATTGTGTTTTCGCTGTAAAACATTTTAAAAATCGGAAATGATGGCTGGATTCACAAGATGTTTATCTTTGATTTGCTGTATTGGACTTGTGATTTCATGAAATTATATTATATGATATCCCTGTCCCGTTAGGCTAGGCTATGCTAGTCAGCTTTTTTGATGAGGAGGATCCCGGATCCGGGAGAGAGAAGCGGTAGGTAGGCCAGTTGAGAACAAGTTCTCATTTACAAGTGCGACCTGGCCAAGATAAAGCAAAGCAGTTCGACAAAAACAACAACACAAAGTTACACATGGGATAAACAAACGTACAGTCAATAACACAATAGAAAATCTGTATATGGTGTGTGCAAGTGAAGTAAGGAGGTAAGGCAATAAATAGGCCATAGTGGTGAAATAATTACAATGTAGCAATTAACACTTGAGTAATAGATGTGCAGATGAGGATGTGCAAGTAGAAATACTGGTGTGTAAAAGAGCAGAAAAAACTAAAACAAATATGGGGTAGTTGGTTGGATGGGCTATTTACAGATGGGCTGTGTACAGCTGCAGCGAGCGGTAAGCTGCTCTGACAGCCGATGCTTGAAGTTAGTGAGGGAGATATAAGTCTCCAACTTCAGTGATTTTTGCAATTCGTTCCAGTCATTGTCAGCAGAGAACTGGAAGGAAAGGCGGCCAAGGAGGTGGTGGCTTTGAGGATGACCAGTGAAATATACCTGCTGGAACGTGTGCTACGGGTGGGTATTACTATGGTGACCAGTGAGCTGAGATAAGGTGGAGCAAAGACTTATAGATGACCTGGAGCCAGTGGGTTTGGCGACGAATATGTAGCGAGGACCAGCCAACGAGAGCATACAGGTCGCAATGGTGGGTAGTATATGGGGCTTTGGTGACAAAACGGATGGCACTGTGATAGACTACATCCAATTTGCTGAGTAGAGTGATGGAGGCTATTTTGTGAATGATATTGCCAAAGTCAAGGATCGGCAGGATATTCAGTTTTACGAGGGTATGTTTGGCAGCATGAGTGAAGGAGGCTTTGTTGCGAAATAGGAAGCCGATTCTAGATTAAATTTTGGATTGGAGATGCTTAATATGAGTCTGGAAGGAGAGTTTACAGTCTAGCCAGACACCTAGGTATTTGTAGTTGTCCACATATTCTAAGTCAGAACCGTCCAGAGTAGTGATGCTAGTTGGGCGGGCGGGTGCGGGCAGCAATCGGTTGAAGAGATTGCATTAAGTTTTACGAGCATTTAAGAGCAGTTGAAGGCCACGGAAAGAGTGTTGTATGGCATTGACGCTTGTTTGGAGGTTTATTAACACAGTGTCCAAAAAAGGGCCAGATGTATACAGAGTGGTGTCGTCTGCGTAGAGGTGGATCAAAGAATCACCCGCAACAAGAGCGACATCATTGATATATACAGAGAAAAGAGTCGGCCTGAGAATTGAACCCTGTGGCACCCCCATAGAGACTGCCAGAGGTCCGGACAACAGGCCCTCCGATTTGACACACTGAACTCTATCAGAGAAGTAGTTAGTGAACCAGGCGAGGAGGTCATTAGAGAAACCAAGGCTATTGAGTCTGCCGATAAGAATACGGTGATTGACAGAGTCGAAAGCCTTGGCCAGGTCAATGAAGATGGCTGCACAGTACTGTCTTTTATCGATGGCGGTTATGATATCGTTCATCAAGGCAAAGGTTGGCTACTTTGAAGAATCTCAAATATAAAAAATATTTTTATTCGTTTTTTGGTAACTACATGATTCTGTAGGTGTTATTTCATAGTTTTGATGTCTTCACTATTTTCAACAATGTAGAAAATAGTACAAAACAAAGAAAAACCCTTGAATCAGTAGGTGTGTCCAAACTTTTGACTGATACTGTACATCAAAATCCACAAAGAAATGGTTAATTTACTACAAAATCAACATTTTGCAATGGCCATCCCAGTCTCCGGATGTAAATCCCATTGAAAATTTGTGGTTTGAATTGAAGAGTACCATAAGCGCAGACAAAGGATATCAAAGATCTGGAAAGATTCTGTATGGAGGGATGGTAAAGATCCCTCCCAATGTGTTCTCCAATCTAATAAACCATTTTATAAAAACGGTCAGTGCCATTATCCTTGCAAGGTGAGGTATTGAAAACAGGGGTGGCAATAATTTTGACCCCTATCTTTTGAGAAAAAAGTATTACTTGTTAAACAAATATATATATATATATATATACAGTATATATACACTGCTCAAAAAAATAAAGGGAACACTTAAACAACACAATGTAACTCCAAGTCAATCACACTTCTGTGAAATCAAACTGTCCACTTAGGAAGCAACACTGATTGACAATAAATTTCACAAGCTGTTGTGCAAATGGAATAGACAAAAGGTGGAAATTATAGGCAATTAGCAGACACCCCCAATAAAGGAGTGGTTCTGCAGGTGGTGACCACAGACCACTTCTCAGTTCCTATGCTTCCTGGCTGATGTTTTGGTCACTTTTGAATGCTGGCGGTGCTTTCACTCTAGTGGTAGCATGAGACGGAGTCTACAACCCACACAAGTGGCTCAGGTAGTGCAGCTCATCCAGGATGGCACATCAATGCGAGCTGTGGCAAGAAGGTTTGCTGTGTCTGTCAGCGTAGTGTCCAGAGCATGGAGGCGCTACCAGGAGACAGGCCAGTACATCAGGAGATGTGGAGGAGGCCGTAGGAGGGCAACAACAAGGCAGCAGGACCGCTACCTCCGCCGTTGTGCAAGGAGGAGCACTGCCAGAGCCCTGCATAATGACCTCCAGCAGGCCACAAATGTGCTCTGGACCTCCATGCTCTGGACACTACGCTGACAGACACAGCAAACCTTCTTGCCACAGCTCGCATTGATGTGCCATCCTGGATGAGCTGCACTACCTGAGCCACTTGTGTGGGTTGTCGACTCCGTCTCATGCTACCACTAGAGTGAAAGCAACGGCAGCATTCAAAAGTGACCAAAACATCAGCCAGGAAGCATAGGAACTGAGAAGTGGTCTGTGGTCACCACCTGCAGAACCACTCCTTTATTGGGGGTGTCTTGCTAATTGCCTATAATTTCCACCTTTTGTCTATTCCATTTGCACAACAGCATGTGAAATTTATTGTCAATCAGTGTTGCTTCCTAAGTGGACAGTTTGATTTCACAGAAGTGTGATTGACTTGGAGTTACATTGTGTTGTTTAAGTGTTCCCTTTATTTTTTTGAGCAGTGTATATTAGTATACCATTTTATTTTAATTTGAGCGTACAATATAGCTCCGTAATTGTATTAAGTATTTTCTAGTATTTTTTTGATAATCTTTATCAAGGGGAACAATAATTCTGGACCTGACTGTACATGTGTGTATGTAGAGGTGTGTGTTTATGTGTGTGTGAAAAGGTGTGTGGACAAGTCATCTGAGTCGACCGTAGGTGAATTATGACACTTTGTTTCTTGCTCTGTCAATTATTGATCTTGCAATCACATGTACTTTTATCTGGTCCATCGGACTAGCTTAGCACCTTTTACAAGTCTGTCTGAGAGGCCAAGGCTACTAATTCTTAGTGTTCCACACTAAGGGGTTCTTTGACTAGGGAGTAAACATGGGAAGGAGAACTACATATTTATTCATCCTCCATATTTCATGGATCTTATGTGAAAATGTCTTATCTCTGGTAAAGTTATGTTGCATTTATCTGTTTATTTATATATTGGTGAAAATTAAATACATGTCTCAAAGAAACAAAAATATAATATTAGTACTGGTATTGAATGGTTTTCTTTGTTATTGAGATACTGTAATATGATTTATGTTGACCTACTTTGCATATTCATTTAAAATTAGTATAATGCCTAATTTGCAATGTTACAATGGTCACTCACTTTCTCTAAACAATGGTACCTTTTCCCTCTGTTGCTTGTCAGCCTACACCAAGAGTTTTAGGCAAGTGGAGTTTCTTATTTTCTTTTCAATATTTCAAATAGAATGTCACCTATTCAAAGCTTTCATTTACTGTATGTCCTTTACATTTATTCTACAGAATACGATGTGGATGGTGGAAGGGACATGGACATCTTTGATATCAATGAAGGTTTGTCAGTTAGGATGTTACTTAATCTTGTTTCAAATAACTCAATGGGAGTTTCATAGCAACGTGCTGTGTGTGTGTGTGTGTGCTTGGTCCTAACAGAGGCTGGGTTAAACCTGGTGGAGGGGGATATTGAGCTTGATGAGGTGAGTTAATAAGTACTTCTGCTGGTCTTAACTTTAACAATGACATCTTATATCAAGCATAGAAATAGAAAGACAAGAACGGGGAAGTTCCATTGATTGCAGACCACAGCAATTTAACTGCACCCTCATGGGCTTGGGCAATTATATTTCCATGATATCAGCTCACTGCCCAGGCTTAACAGAACTAAATGATTTATTATTTCTTTTTTTGTCAAATGTAATCTACGGCTGACTCAGAAACAAGGCCGGAATTCTATAATAGGGGATCAATACAGATGGCCAAAGACTGTTCCCTACTACTTTGAGGATGACTTGGGTAAGACCATATATGTATATACAATATAATACATACAGTGCATTCGGAAAGTATTCAGACCCCTTGACGTTACAGCCTTATTCTAAAATTGATTACATTGCCTCATCAATCTCAACACAATACCCCATAATGACAAAGGGAAAACATGTTCTTAGAATTTTTTACAAATGTATAAAAAATTACAAAACAGAAATACCTTATTTACGTAAGTATTCAGACCCTTTGCTACGAGACACGATATTGAGCTCAGGTGCATCCTGTTTCCATTGATCAGCCTTGAGATGTTTCTACAACTTGATTGGAGTCCACCTGTGGTAAATTCAAATGATTGGACATGATTTGGAAAGACACACACCTGTCTATATAAGGTCCCACAGTTGACAGTGCAAGTCAGAGCACAAACCAAGCCATGAGGTCAAAGGAATTGTCCGTAGAGTGCCGAGACAGGATTGTTTCGAGGTACAAGGGTACCAAAAAATTTACACAGCATTGAAGTTCCTCAAGAGCACAGTGGCCATTATTAAATGATAGAAGTTTGGAACCACCAAGAACTCTTCCTAGAGCTGGCTGCCCGGCCAAACTGAGCAATCGGGGGAGAAGGGTATTGGTCAGGGAGGTGACCAAGAACCCGATGGTCACTCCGACAGAGCTCCAGAGTTCCTCTGTGGAGTTGGGAGAACCTTCCAGAAGGACAACAAACTCTGTAGCACTCCACCAATAAGGCCTTTATGGTAGAGTGGCCAGACAGAAGCCTCTCCTCACTAAAAGGTACATGACAGCCTGCTTGGAGTTTGTCCAAAGGCACCTAAAGGACTCTCAGACCATGAAAAACAGGATTCTCTGGTCTGATGAAACCAAGATTGAACTCTTTGCCCTGAATGCCAAGTGTCACATTTGGAGGAAATCTGGCACCATCCCTAAGGTGACGCATGGTGCTGGCAGCATCAAGCTGTGGGGATGTTTTTCTGCGGCAGGGACTGGGAGACTAGTCAGGATCAAGCGAAAGGTGAAATAAGCAAAGTACAGAGAGATCCTTGATGAAAACCTGCTCCAGAGCGCTCAGGACCTCAGACTGGGGCGAAGATTCACCTTCCAACAGGACAACAACCCTAAGCACTGTCGTGTCTTTGACAGCACACAGCCAAGACAATGCAGGAATGGCTTCGGGACAAGTCTCTGAATGTCCTTGAGTGGCCCAGCCAGAGCCCGGACTTGAACCCAATCTAGTATCTCTGGAGAGACCTGAAAATAGCTGTGCAGCTACGCTCTCCATCCAACCTGACAGAGCTTAAGAGGATCTGAAACTCCCCAAGTACAGGTGTGCCAAGCTTGTAGCATCATGCCCAAGAAGACTCAAGGCTGTAATCGCTGCTAAAGGTGTTTCAACCAAGTACTGAGTAAAGGGTCTGAATACTTATGTAAATGTTACATTTCAGATTTACATTTGTAATATATTTGCAAATTTTTTTAAAAAAGGAACTGTTTTTGCTTTGTCATCATGGGGTATTATGTGTAGATTGATAAGGCGGGAAAAAATGATTTAATCAATTTTAGAATAATGCTGTTACGTAGGGGTCTGAATAATTTCTGAATGCACTGTACATCTACACTGAACAAAAATATAAACATCATTTAAAGTGTTGCTCCCATGTTTCATGAGCTGAAATAAAAGATCCCAGAAATGTTGCATATGCATAAAAAGCTTATTTCTCTCAAGTTTTGTGCACAAATTTGTTTACATCCCTGTTAGTGAACATTTCTCCTTTGCCACGATAATCCATACATGTGGCATATCAAGAAGCTGATTAAACAGCCTGATCATCACACAGGTGCACCTTGTGCTGAAGACAACACAAGGTCACTCTAAAATGTGCAGTTTTGTCCTACATGACAATGCCACAGATTACTCAAGTTTTGAGGGAGCGTGCAATTGGCATGCTGACTGCAGGAATGTCCACCAGAGCTGTTGCCAGAGAATTTAATTTTAATTTCTTTACCATAAGCCGCCTCCAACGTCGTTTTGGAGAATTTGGCAGTACGTCCAACCGGCCTCACAACCACAGACCACTTGTATGGCGGTTTGCTGATGTCAATGTTGTGAACAGAGTGTCCCATGATGGTGGTGGGGTTATGATATAGGCAGTTATTAGCTACAGACAACAAACACAATTGCATTTGATCAATGGCAATATGTATGCACAGAGATACCGTGATGTGATCCTGAGGGGCCATTGTTATGCCATTCATCCGCCGCCATCACCTCATGTTTCAGCATGATAATGCACGGCTCCATGTTGCAAGGATCTGCACACAATTCCTCGAAGCTGAAAATGTCCCAGTTCTTCCATGGCCTGCATACTCACTAGACATGTCACCCACTGAGCATGTTTGGGATGCTCTGGATCGATGTGTACTACAGCATGTCCCAGTTCCCGCCAATATCCAGCAACTTCGCACAGCTATTGAAGAGGAGTGGGACAACATTCCACAGGACACAATAAACAGCCTGATCAACTCTATGCGAAGGAGATGTGTTGCGCTGCATGAGGTAAATGGTGGTACACGCACCAGATACTGACTGGTTCTGATCCACACCCCTACCTTTTTCAAGGTATCTATGACCAACAGATGCATATCTGTCTTCTCAGTCATGTGAAATCCATAGATTAATAAATGTTTTCAATTGACTGATTTCTTTATATGAACTGTAACTCAGTAAAATCTTTGAGATTGTTGCGTTTATATTTTTGCTTAGTATAATACACATTCACTTTCTGAGACATGTTTTTGGTTCTAAAGGTTGACCATTTAAGAGGGGCAATACATGAATTTACGCAATGATACTATTTTATGGTCCATTGCTTGAAATAGGCCATGTGGCGTAGTCTTCAATTGAATGTGTAATTTCATGGTTACAAGACATATCTTCTATTCACACCACAGAGATCAATGCAAAAGGTGTTATCCTGAAGGCCTTTGAACAGTACCGGCTGAAGACCTGCATCGACTTCAACCCTTGGGAGGGAGAGCACAACTACATTTCCATTTTCAAAGGAAGCGGGTACTGTAAGCTGTTATGGACTGCTCTGTTTTTATGTTGATTTATAATGCTTCTACATTGTGCTTTCAAGATACTGAACATACATGACTGCATAAAATGTATATACAGTACCAGTCAAAAGCATTCCAAGTGAAGCTGGTTGAGAGAATGCCAAGAGTGTGCAAAACTGTCATCAAGGCAAAGGGTGGCTACTTTGAAGAATCTCAAATATAAAATATATTTAGAATTGTTTAACACATTTTAGGTTACTACATGATTCCATATGTGTTATTTCATAGTTTTGATGTCTTCACTATTATTCTACAATGTAGAAAATAGTAAAAATAAAGAAAATCCCTGGAATGACTGGTACTGTATATATACACTACTGTTCAAAAGTTTGGGGTTACTTAGAAATGTCCTTGTTTTTGAAAGAAATGCATATTTTTTGGTCCATTGAACTAACATCAAATTGATCAGAAATACAGTGTAGACATTGTTAATGTTGTAAATGACTATGACTGAGAAACAGACGCCTCACAAGTCTTCAACTGGCAGCTTCATTAAATAGTACTCTCAAAACACCAGTCTCAATGTCAACAGTGAAGACACGACTCCGGGATGCTGGCCTTCTAGGCAGAGTTCCTCTATTCAGAGTCTGTGTTCTTTTACCCATTAATCTTTTATTTTTATTGGACAGTCTGAGATATGGCTTTTTCTTTGCAACTCTGCCTAGAAGGCCAGCATCCCGGAGTTGCCTCTTCACTGTTGACGTTGAGACTGGTGTTTTGCGGGTACTATTTAAAGAAGCTGCCAGTTGAGGACTTGTGAGGCGTCTGTTTCTCAAACTAGACACACAAATGTACTTGTCCTCTTGCTCAGTTGTGCACCGGGGCCTCCCACTCCTCTTTCTATTCTGGTTAGAGCCAGTTTGCGCTGTTCTGTGAAGGGAGTAGTACACAGCGTTGTACGAGATCTTCAGTTTCTTGGAAATTTCTCGCATGGAATAGCTTTCATTTCTCAGAACAAGAATAGACTGATGAGTTTCAGAAGAAAGGGCTTTGTTTCTGGCAATTTTGTGCCTGTAGTCGAACCCATAAAATGCTGATGCTCCAGATACTCAACTAGACTAAAGAAGGACAGTTCTATTGCTTCTTTAAATCAGAACAATAGTTTTCAGCTGTGCTAACATAATTGCAAAGGGTTTTCTAATGATCAATTAGTCTATTAAAATGATAAACTTGGATTAGCTGACACAATGTGCCATTGGAACACAGGAGTGATGGTTGCTGATAATGGGCCTCTGTACGCCTATATAGATATTCCATGAAAAATCTTTAGTTTCCAGCCACAATGGTCATTTACAACATTAACAATATCTACACTGTATTTCTGATCAATTTTATGTTATTTTAATGGACCAATTATTATTATTTTTTTCAAAAACAAGGACATTTCTAAGTGATCCCAAACTTTTGAACGGTAGTGTATATATTTTATTTTGGAAGGATGTGCCCATGGGGAAAAAAAAGTTAGGCTGTAGTATAGCCTTTGAGTTTGTATTATATTAACGCTCAACAATGTTTTCTGGTTGTCTCTCTTTCAGTTGTTTCTCATCTGTGGGTAACCAACATGTGGGGAAACAGAGGTTGTCCATCGGGACCAATTGTGACCGCATTGCGACCATCGAACACGAATTCCTCCATGCACTGGGTTTCTGGCATGAGCAGTCACGGTCGGACCGCGATGACTACGTCACCATCCTGTGGGACCGCATCTCTGAGGGTACTGAACCTCTAAACCTATGGTAACCCTAACCGTAATGCTTACCCCTAACCCTCTGACTCCAAAATGTAGGGGTTAGGGTTATGGCTAAGGTTAGGGTTGTACCAGGTAAGAGCTGTCAAATACACAAGCAGCTCCCGGCATTATACCTAAAGCGGACATTGCCATTGGCTGCACGGAGTCGCATTAAGAGAGCCATGCAGCCTTGATTACAAGTTTGACTGTAATGTGAGATGTAATCTACACCTTGATTGTTTAGTTAAATGTTTTTCGATTTGAATGTCATTATTTCTATATAGCCTATACTTTCTCATTCTGAACTTCTGACGCGAGTGGGACGGGTGTGGCTTCGTGACAATAACCACACGAGCAACAGCTCTAATTTGACAGCTCTAACACAGTTACACCAACTGTGCAGGTGTTGGATATCGCCGATTAACGCTTGATCTGATTGAATCTAGGCTATTCCCACTGGGTAAAAATGGGTTTAATCAACATTGTTTCCACGTCATGATGTTGAATCAACGTGGAAAACTGATTGAATTTGTAAAAAGTCATCAACGTAAATAGATTTTTTTTACTCAACTTTTAACCTAAATCCAATGACATGGTGATTTCACGTTAGTTGAAAATTCAACCAAATGTAAATCAAAACTAGACGTTGAGCTGAGGTCGGTTCCCAGTGGGGTGTTTCTTACTGTACATGCCTGGATGTATTTGTCATCAGAAACATGGTGATTGGATTTCTTGGAATAACATATCGTCTGGACAAACAGTAATCTGTTTTCTTCCGACAAGCATATTACAATATGTCAACATGACAACCAAAAGTCAAATTAGTGTTAGCCTGACCAAACAGGCCCACCCACAGTGTACACTAGTTGTTCATTAATCTTGACCTTTCCCAAGAGCTATAAGCTATGTGATCAGGACAAACAAATGTCTTATTGCGCTGATCGACTGCCTAATCCTCTCAGACAAACAGGCAAAGGGCACCATATAAGCATCAACGGAAATTTTAAGTGAAATTTGAGATTAGTGCATGGTCTAAATCATTAATATCAAGTCATTCATTTCATGTAATTGAAGGTGAAAGAGTAGCGACATGATTGTTAAGATTCCAGTCAGCATCTTGTCATCCACATGAAGCCCTAAACCCTACAGATCTGCCATTGGAGACATTCTTTGTCTCGCTAACATTTTGGGGTTGAAGGCTTATTACAGAAGGCTTATTACAGTACATGTCAATTCAGGAGACAAATTGAAATTCCAAGGCTAGATTTGAAGAAGTGAGTAAATTGGCTGATTTGAACCCTACAACCCAACTGAACTCTCTCTCTCCCTCACTTCTGCTCCCCCCACCCTCTGTCTCCCTACCTCAATCTCCAGGTAAGGAACACAACTTCAACACGTACAATGACACCATGTCCAGTTCTCTGGGTGTCCCCTACGACTACGGTTCCATGATGCACTACAGTAAGACTGCGTTCAGGAACGGTACCGAGCCCACAATCGTCACCAAGATCCCCGCCTTCGCTGATGTCATCGGTCAGCGCATGGAGTTCAGTGATAATGACCTGCTCAAGCTACGGCGCCTCTACAACTGCAGTAAGACTCAGTCACTTTAGGCCTCTACAACTGTAGTAAGACACAGGCACATTAGGCTGTACTACTGCAGTAAAACTCAGACACTTTAGGCCTCTACAACTGCAGTAAGGCTCAGACACTTTAGGCCTCTACAACTGCAGTAAGGCTCAGACACTTTAGGCCTCTACAACTGCAGTAAGGCTCAGACACTTTAGGCCTCTACAACTGCAGTAAGACTCAGACACTTTAGGCCTCTACAACTGCAGTAAGGCTCAGACACTTTAGGCCTCTACAACTGCAGTAAGGCTCAGACACTTTAGGCCTCTACAACTGCAGTAAGACTCAGACACTTTAGGCCTCTACAACTGCAGTAAGACTCAGTCACTTTAGGCCTCTACAACTGCAGTAAGGCTCAGACACTTTAGGCCTCTACAACTGCAGTAAGGCTCAGACACTTTAGGCCTCTACAACTGCAGTAAGGCTCAGTCACTTTAGGCCTCTACAACTGCAGTAAGGCTCAGTCACTTTAGGCCTCTACAACTGCAGTAAGGCTCAGTCACTTTAGGCCTCTACAACTGCAGTAAGGCTCAGTCACTTTAGGCCTCTACAACTGTCGTAAGACACAGGAACATTAGGCTGTACAACTGCAGTAAGGCTCAGGCCATGTTCAAGAGCATCAGTCTGCTCAGTCAGTGATCAACAACTGTCTGAGCAGACTGACTGATCTACCAAGTAAGTAGTAAGACATACTCACGTTGACCTGCTGATCGAACAATTTATTTGATGGACGCTGTAATTCAGTCAAACCAACAGTGCAGGAGACTTCCTTTGCTGGAATGTCACATTTGTGCTATTAAACTGATATTTGAATTACAGTGATTAGTTAGGTGATATGTTCAAAGCAAAACTCTTTCTTTTGGTCTTTTGGAAAAAGAGGAACAGCAGGATCTTTCTGCAGTGTATATTTGATTGAGAACCCTAGTGGATTATCAAACGTGGTTGGGTACATGGTACTGCATGGGTACATGGTAAACCTAGATAAAAACGTTTACAGCAGGTCAAAGTTTTCCTATGATTGCTGTTCAGCTGATGGCGATTACATATATGTGTCCTTTGATCCAGCACGCTCCTCCACTTTCCTGGACACCTGCGACTTTGAGAGGGAGAACATCTGTGGTATGATCCAGGGGCCGGGGGACCAGGCAGAATGGACTAGGGTGACCCAGGCGCCTGGCGGGCCCAATATGGACTACTCCAACATGGGCAAATGCACCGGTGAGCACCCCCTCAGTACACACCAACCACAAAACAACACTATCAACCTCCCATCCTCAGTACCTGACAGGGCAGATCACTATCAGCTATATTATTATCTTACAGTCCAAAGGGTGATCAAAGGTCCAGTTACAAATAAGACCTAGAGTTTTCCCTGACTATGTTACCTGGTTAGTAAAACTCTGAGCCCTAATTATAGGCTAAAGTTATAGGCTGACGCTACTTAACAATCCAATGGAAAATGTATACTGATATCCATTGTTCACACGCTCAGGCTACTTCATGCACTTGAGCACTGCCACGGGCAAACCAGCAGACACAGCCAGGCTGGAGAGCAGACTGCTCTACCCCAAGAGAGGCTACCAGTGCCTGCAGTTCTTCCTCTACAACGGTGGTGGCGCCAACGATCAGCTGGTGATCCTTGTCCGAGAGTACGATGAAGCCCACCCCAACGGGACCCTGCGTGTTATTCAGCCCATAGTTGGTAACATCTCTAACATATTGTCTCTAACATCTCTAACATATTGTCTCTAACATAACTAACATCTGTTACATCAACCTATAGACATTCAAATAATCTGTTATTAGTTTAGACCAGGGGTGTCAAACTCATTCCACGGAGGGCCTAGTGTCTGCAGGTTTTTGGTTTTTCCTTTCAATAAAGCCCTAGACAACCAGGTGTGGGGAGTTCCTAACTAATTAGTGATGTTAATTCATCAATCAAGTACAAGGGAGGAGCGAAAACCCGCAGACACTCGGCCCCCCGTGGAATGAGTTTGACACCTGTGGTTTAGACCCATCATATTGGTTTTTCTTAACCTGTATAATGCGTATAACATATGATATACTGTAAATTCTACACAACAATATTCTCTGTACTGTATTTATAAATGTAATGGTTTCCTCTTTCTCCCAGCACCACCTCAAGACCTATGGCACCTGCACCATGTGAGCCTGAACGTGGCTAAGAAGTTCCGGGTGGTGTTCGAGGGTATCAAGGGTGACGCCCCCTCCACAGGTGGTCTCTCCCTGGACGACATCAACCTCTCCGAGACTACCTGCCCCGACCACGTGTGGCGGGTGAAGAACTTCAGCCACATCATGGAGACCACTCCTAACGACAAACCCATCTACAGCCCCCGGTTCAAGTCCAGAGAGGGCTACACCTTCCAGATGGGACTGTACCCCAGTGGGAAGGAGGGCTACCCGGGGGAGCTTTCTGCCTACGCCCACCTGGTGACCATGACCGGTGACACAGAGTTGCGGAAGTGGCCGTGCCCGTGGAAACAGATGACCATGATGCTGTTTGACCAGAACCCAGACATCATGAGGCGTATGAACAACCAGCGCAGTGTCACCACCGATCCTACTAAGAAACTCAGTGGTCAGTCCAGGTCCAGTATTCATTAAGCATCTTAGACTGGGAGTGTTGATCTAGGATCAGGTTCCCCCTATCCATGTAATATTTTTCATTATTATCTGAAAGGCTAAACTGTTCCTAGGACAGTGCCCTTCTGAAATGCCTAATTAATTTGGACCAAGACAAGTGCAGAACGATTTGAAACCCAGGGATTTACTTTAACATAGTGAGTTAAATTCCATTGTCAAATTAATGGATTTACCATTATTTTCTGAGATGTTCCACCTGGTTTTGCATTGACTTAAAGTAGTAGTCTTCTTATTTCATAGATGAAGTCATGTAGAGTATATTGAGAAAGATCTGTGTTTTTACCTTTCAGAGACTTCAGAGCTGTTCTTCTGGGATGACCCTCGTAAGGTCGGCGTTGAAGTGTCAGAGGCGGACGGGACCAAATATTTTCGTGGGCCGGGTGCCGGGACAACTGCGTACCTCACCCATGGCAGGGCCAAGAGCAGGGACTTCATCAAGGGGGGAGACGCCATCTTCCTGCTTACCATGGAGGGTAAGAAGTTCTGAAACGTTACCCTGGTCCCAGATTTGTTCGTGATGTATTGCCAACTCCTATGGTCAGTCATGACAAAAGTTAGTCTGGTTCCAGATCTGTTTGGTCATTGTCAGTGGTGTAAGTAAAAATACTTGAAAGTAATACTTAAGTATTTTTGGGGGGTATCTGTACAACTTTGACTTTTACTTCGCTACATTCCTAAAGACAGTTATGTACTTTTTACACCATACATTTTCTCTGACACCCAAAAGTACTTGTTACATTGTGAATGCTTAACAGGACAGGACAACTGTCTAATTCACACACTTATCAAGAGAACATCCCTACTGCCTCTGATCTGGTGGACTCACTCAACACATGCATCGTTTGTAAATGATGTCTGAGTGTTAGAGCACGACGCTGGCTATCCGTAAATTAAAAAAACAAGAAAAATGATGCCGTCTGGTTTGCGTTTATATAAGGAATTTTATATGATTTCTAGTTTTACTTTTGATACTTAAGTATATTTTAGTAATTACATTTACTTTTGATACATACATATATTTAAAACCAAGGACTTTTAGACTTTTACTTAAGTAGTATTTTACTGGGTGACTCACTTTTACTTGAGTCATTTTCTATTAAGGTATCTTTACTTTTACTCAAGTATGAAAATTGGGTACTTTTTCCACCAATGGTCATTGCTGCGTTTGACACGATCACACAAACAGATCTGGAACCAGGCTACTGAAAATACCTTTTTATCAAAAACATGCTAAAAGCATTCTCTACATTCTCTGAAAGCATGATACATTGTCTCTCTGTTTTGCATAACCATGTTCAAATATACTCATCTGTATGATCCCACCAGTGGAGGCTGCTGAGGGGAGAACAGCCAATAATAATGGCTGGAACGGAGCGAATGGAATGGCATCAAACCATGTGTTTGATGTTTTGATACAATTCCACTCATTCCTCTACAGCCATAACCACAAGCCTGTCCTCCCCAATTAAGGTGCCACCAACCTCCTGTGGATCCACCATCATATCCCATTAAGGCCTAGATTCAATCAGATCAAGTGTTAACTCGCGATAGCCGACACCCGCAAGTTGGCGTTTCGGCGGTGTCAGAAGTGTTACTGCGCTAGAGCTGCTGCTCGTGTGGTCATTGTCACAAAGCCACACCTGTCCCACTCGCGTTAGAAGTTCTGAATAAGATAGTGTAGGCTATATAGAAATAATGACATTCAAGTTGAAAATCATTAAACAAAATAATGAGGATTTCTATCAGCCTAATCAAGGTTTAGATAACATCTCACATTCTATTGCGAACTTGTAAATAAGGCTGCATGGGATTTCTGTTAATTCGACTCTGTGCAGCCAATGGCAATGTCCACTTTAGGTATAATGCCAGGAGCCACAGAGATCCACAGCAGTTCCACCTCCGACATCGCCAAAACAACCGCTATGCAGTGGGTCAGCTAGCCCTTACACTGCCTTGTTGATTATCATCCCACTCATTCAAATACAATCATGGGTTGTGGTTTTCCATCTATTTAAAGGTTGGCTTTGGGCAAAAATAATGGCTTTAAACTATAACTGATCATTCCACCATCATACCAGGGAATTTAATGCTTAAACCCTCAAATGTATGAATAAGATATTTGGTTACAGAAGTGCCATTCTTACCAACCTCTACAGCTTCCATCCAAAAACAAATGACGTCAACACATACTGGAGGAGTTACTGGCTAGCTACAGTGGCTAGCTTAGCTAACGAACTAGCTACGCTGGTCACGGTGCGCATGACCAGAATGACACATCGAGAACCACCAAAGGAACACCTTATTTCTGTTTGAAGAAATTGAGAAAGGGGCGGAGTTCGACTGTTTCTCGTGGCCAAAGTCGACTGTGATGTCCACATCACGTGATTCATTACCAATTCACACCCATTCGCCATTTCTATAATCAATCATGCTACCCAATCCCATCCCAGTGTCTGTAGGCCAACATTCATTTCTATGTTAGTACTATGTGTAATGTACCTCATTCTCATTATATACATGCCCCCTCCCCCCTATCTGTCTTCAGATGTGTCACATCTTACGGTGACCCAGCCCGTACCCTCCTCCACATTGCCACCAGTCACCACGGTTACCACCGCCATATTGCCACCTACTGACCCCTGCACTAAGGTCACATGTGGGAATGAGGGAGTCTGTGTGGTGGATGCTGGAAATGCTCTTTGCAGGTGAGGACCCTTTATTATCGAGGCTTGTCCCTTACACAATACAATGGTCTGAAATTCAATCATCCATACTGAATTCTATTTCTCTCTCTTTCGCTCTGTTCCTCTCTGCATTGATAACCACAGCTTGATTCTCTCCTTTTATTATCTTGCTCCAGCTGTGCAGATACAAATTATTCCCTCTGTTTCCTCAGAATGCTCAGTCTTACCCTTTACACATACACATACAGCCCAGCAGGCAAAACTGGTTGTATAATGACATCATTACAACCAGTGTTGCCTGTGTATTGACTCCCACTTTCTCCCCCTCTATATAGATGTGCCGTGTTAGAGCTATCTTTCTCTCTCCCTATCCAGATGTGCAGTGGGTAGATTGGTGACTCTCTCTCTCGGTCCCTCTCTAGGTGTGCAGTTGGTGACGACTGGTGGTACTATGGAGAGAGTTGTCAGTATCAGGGTTCCACCCAGGACACGATGACCACAGCGCTTATAGCCTCTTTCTCTGTGCTGGGTGGCATGCTGGTGGTGACTGCAGTCAGTGTGGTGTGTGTGAAGAGGAAAAACAAGAACAGCGGAGGTGGAGGAGACAGGGGCACGACCATGTCCAATGTCACCGTCACAGGAATGTAATGTTTTTTCCCCTGCCAGAACCAAATCTATTCATGGCCAGCATTAAGTAGATGAAGAAGTTAACTGCAAAAGTTACAACTCCTTCAAATATAAAATTACAAAAGATCTCCTGGAAATTCCACTTAATGTCTCATCCCAATAATTATCTGCCTATCAGCCATGTATTTTGATCAGCCTGTTCATTTTACATGAATTGTAGTTTCTTTGTGTATGTAAATCTCCAATTATTTGTTTCTGTCTTAAATCGGATTACTTTTCTTGTGTTAAATGTTAATTTAATTTATGTTTAAACACTTGAAAGGGGGAAGTGCTCTACAAGCCTCGTTTTTTTTTTTTTTACCTCTCGCACAGGTTATTGTCATTTACCTTAACATCCCATTGTTTTGTATTTTCTTGTGTGCAAATAAAAAAAAATCATAAATATGCTATGAAGTGTACGTACAGTATTGTTCAGGGCATAAGCTACATTACTGTTGCTGTCATGTCATTTTCATATCAGACTCTTAATAGTTTTAAATGGAGATAATCTGAAATGTTTTTTTCTTTAGTTGCAGTCATGGAATGGAAGGCATTAGGGGCATAACTATAATAAGTGGTTCTATAGTTAGTCTGATAAGAAATTAATGAGATGCTAATATAAACATTTGACAATATTGACCTCTTCTGGTCATAAGGTGCACATACACCTATGATTTTCGAATTAGGGCTCTATTCAATAAGTAGCACTGAAGTGCTGTGTTGTAGCCCGATTGCCTCTAAATGTCAATGTTCCCGTGTTAGCAGACACGGCATTCACGATAAACGCTACATATGTCAGCTCAATTGGAAATTACCTTTAAATTTCAAGCGTGCTATAGAGCCAAACTTCAGCTATACAGATTGAATAGAGCCCTTACTCAAACTACAGCTATACAGATTGAATAGAGCCCTTACTCAAACTACAGCTATAGTATGACACAGGTGCAACAAGAGATTATTATCCTGCATTTCTGGATAACAGTAATGTAAAAATTGTACATTTTAAATTGTATTGTGAAGTCTAATTGAATGCTATCAGCTATACTTCTGGCTGTTTTTTGGTTTATATGAACTTAAAATTGTATGACCTTTGCACTTGCATCTGCAAAATACAAGAGGGCCATACATTGAAAAAGGGGAGGAATACTGAGAGAAATGATTGTATATCAGTTGCACACAGAAGAGAGAATTTAAAATGTAACCGCAAAACATAAAATACCACTAGAACAACAAAACTTACAAATGTAAGATTTATTATACCAAAGACAGGAACGTTTGTGTGGTTTACTTTCCATGTGGATAATATAGCATTTGTTTGCATTACTGAACTGGACACAGTCATGCCGGTGATAACAGTTAGGCGGGCAGTGGGACGGAATACTGTGTGTATGTATGTTGTGAGCACATTAGAGGGAGTGCTGACTAACCAAGATGTAAGTATCAACAGAACTGAATGAAAAGAACCATGGTGAATTGTGTGTGCTTGTACTGTATAATAGGGTGGGTGTACTGTGTATGCACGTATCTGTGTGTGTATTGAACATGTCTCTGAGTGTATGTGTCTACGAGAAAAAGGTGAGATCTCCAAAATGGCGAAACCAGGTCTGACCCACACCCCCTCCACACCACTAAATCCATCCACAGACATACGGGTACACAGTTCCTTTAAAAGCATCAGTATTTCTCTTATTTACAATCATTGGGGGGGGGGGGAAAATCACAATTTCTCTCAGAGAAGATTAGTAAAAGTGACTAGGTCACCATAAAGAGTATGCAACTCCTAAGAGTTAGTCTTTCAAATTTCTACAAAAATGTCTATGCCTTTTGTACAGGCCAAGAGCCATGATTTACTGAAGAAATACAGTTTTATTAAGTGCCTCATCTACAACAGTTAAGCGTGGCATTATTGGTGTGTACCATTCAAATGTATTTCATTGATAATAAAAAAGATTGTTCTCCATGTTTCATTTAATAAGGTTTTTTCAGCAACTTAATTTTCTTTACATTAAAAGATATGGTAAGTAAAAAAAACAACGGAATCATATCCATAACTGTGTGTTGTGATAGGCTAACCCTTTTGCAGAGAGACTAGTGTTGATTACATAGATACTCATTGGTTCGTTGACTAATGTAAAAACAACGTTCCGCACAGTCTGTCTGTGAGTAGTAGTGGAACTACTTTGGACCATAAAAGGTGTGTCCATAAGTAGGATACCCAATAGGGTTGGGTTATCTTAAAGGGATCATTTGCATGTCCTATTCTATAGGCCACTTTGGGGAAAGGGGTGGAGCAGGTTACAGTGCTTGGTACTCCAGTGCTGTGGTCTCAGGAAAGGGGTTGAGTGATTGTAGTCTGTAGACATCTCAGCAAGGTGCTGTTTTTCAGATACATAGGTTACTCAGCTAGTCCGAAGACTCTGTAGCGATTCTCCACTGTAGGGATTTCGGGGTGTGTCCTAATTCTCTGCAGAAACAGTGGTAAATTGTTGTAAATGCAGTAGGGGGTGTGTATGGCTGCTCAGAGGGGTGTGTCCTAGTAGTCTGCAGGCTGGTCGGGACTAGGTGCTTTCTGTTGCTTCTGCTGATGCTGCTTCATGATCTCCTTGACCTCCTCCACTAGCTCTGGAGGGATGATGAACTGGTCGTCCGGGTCGGGCTGGGCGGGCGCCGTGAAGTATCCCCCTCCCTTCTTAGATGGGGCGTCTGCTGCCACCTCGATCAGGTTGTGGCTCTTCTCCTGAGGGGCCACAGAGCCGTTCCCCCTCCTCTTCCCCATTGCCTTCCCGTCATCACCCGGTCTGCCGCAGCCCACTGACCAGCCCTCTTCTCTATCCTCCCTCATATCCGCCTCCCCCAGGGTCAGCTCCACCCCTTCCTCCAGGGGTTCTGGGGTGCAGGGTGGAGGAGGTGGAGGATTGGCCAGCAAGCGTTCCTGTCCTGACGATGATGATGATAAAGAGGCCTCAACCCTAAGGCAGTGGATATCGGCCTCCACCTCCACTCTGCTCCCGTTGGAGAAGACCCCGGCGATGGGCTCCTCGTCCTCACTGTCCAGCCCGTTGTCAGATAGTGCACTGGAGAAGGTGGCGCTGGACAGCTGCCTCTGGAAGGATCTGGTCAGACAGGCAGGGTGGAGAGCACAGCAGCCCCGGGCAGGGAGCTCCGAGCCTGGGTGAGGGTAGGGGCAGGGCTGGGCGGCGTGCTGGGCCTGGAGGGAGAGCTGGTGGGCCTGGTGGTGCAGGTGGAGCTGGTGGTGGTGGGGCTGTTCGTGCAGCAGCCCCAGGGAACTCTGAGGAGGCTCGTCAGAGGAGGCCGTGGATCCCACCTCGCTGCTCATCTCACTAGTACTGATCTCACTGCTGATCTCACTGCAGGAGGACGGGTGGACAGGGAGGGAGCCATCCCCGGTGGGTCGCTCCTTTATCGACGAACCCCCCAAAGAGGGGTAGCCGCCCATTCCAGGGCTGGGGGGCGGCTGGGGATGGTCTCTGCAGCAGCAGCAGTCCTCACTCACAGAGAGCTGCACCACCACGGCACAGAGACTGTCGGTGCAACCGTAGCCCTGGGCCAGCGTACACAGCTTCTTGGCTGCAGCCAGGCCGTCTGGGACATTACGCACCGCCTCCACCGCCTCCGACGGTGACACGGCATCCCACAAGCCACGGCTTCCCAGGATGAAGAACTCGTCCTGCGGGGTGAGGGTTACCGTGCAGACGTAGGGCCGTGGGATCACCGCTGGGTACAGGAAGGAATATCCCATGATGCGGGTGGAGTCTGTCACTCCATTCACCTTGTTGTCCTAGAGGAGTAGAAGGAGACGATTACTTGTCCAACAGAAACCGCTATTCTGCCGTATCCCAACCCCTCGCAGAAACACACACACAGTATGTTTAGAGTGGGAGCTGTTCTAACACATTCCCCAATCCTCACACATACAGATTAAAGCTCAGGCCAAAATTGTATTAAAAGAGTCATTAAGTGTGGTATCAATGATGAACTTGACTTCAAAATCCCATACCCTTCGGGGTTATAGAATTGAACATGAAATGGAATTGAAGTGCATCACAAGCATTTGGAGCAGTACTTTAAATTAACATCCTCATACACACTGCCACACTCCCACCCACAAGCAGAATACACTCTTAACCCCTCCTCCCCCTCCATTCACACACACACACTTGTTTTTCTATCCTCGTGGGGACCTACAATTTATTTCCATAACCCCTAACCCTTATGCCTAACCCTAAACCTAATTGCAACCCTAACCCCTAAGCTCAAAATAGTTTTTGTCCTCGTGGGGACGTGGTAAATGTCCCCATAAGGGACATTTTTCCTTGCTTTACTATCCTTGTGGGGATTTTTCGGGATTTCAGGTGCCCACAAGGATATAAGAAGAAGGTAACACACACACACAAACCCCTCCCTGTGTACCTCAGTGATGATGGCGTTGTGTTGTCTGATGCGTCGGTACTCTTCCTCCAGGCCTATGTTGTGCAGCAGGGAGAGGGGCAGTGGCTTGCCGTCCCGACACAGGATGGCCTGGCACTTTCCCACGTTGGCAGCGGTGAGGGTGAAGCAGCCGCCCGGGTCGGTGGGGTCGTGTCTGATGTGGCACAGGGCCGCCGAGCCACCCAGCTTCTGCCCTGCCGTACCCAGCTTTCTGTGGCACAGAGAGAGAACAGGAGAAGGTTGAATTTCTGATACTGTCTAAATAAGAAGTTTGTGTGTGTGTGTGTGTGTGTGTGTGTGTGTGTGTGTGTGTGTGTGTGTGTGTGTGTGTGTGTGTGTGTGTGTGTGTCCATACTAACCTCTGCATGACGAGGAAGGTGTTGGTCATGTAGTCTTCTTCACTCTTGGTCTTGTGTAGCTCCTCAGCCAGCACATCGTTCATGGTACACTGCAGCAGGTAGGGCACTTCCACATTCCTATCTCCATCAAACACCCCATAGAGGGCCTCACGACTCCCACCAAAACTGTTCACCGACAGGGCAGCCACACACAGCCTGAGAGAGAGAGAGAGAGAGAGATAGGAATACGTGCAAAACATTAATAATATTCCCTTGAGGTTGTTGAGAGTTTAAGACTTACTGTAGCTCCACAGCATTGCATCTCTCTCTCACAGCTGTCACACACACAAACGCATTGACATGTGGATGCGCCCACATCCCCAGCCTCTTGTTTCACACACTAACTCTACTGCCCCCACATTGACCTCACCGACTGACGTGTTCGTTTTAGTCGCCATGGTAACTTTGCTTGTTTTTCACACATGAAAGCTCTCCCATGGTGACCCATATGGTTCACACATGATGTGTATGTATGATGTAGCCTTGTGTATGTTACTCACTTGTTCTTGACACCCGAGGCTTCTGTGTAACCATGACTCCACACAGCCGGCCCACCTGACGCCTCATTGGTTGAGAAGGTCGGGGGCGGGTCGATGCGGAAACAGCGGATGTTACTGCAACAAAGAGCAGAGAGGAAACTTAATAAAAAGATCACAGTGCAGGAACAGGTACACAGACAAACTAAATCATTAAATTCATCTTTACTCACAATTTGTCTACACTAATAGAAGACTTACTTGAGTTGTTCCAGGGTTTTGTGGTCTAGGTTGAGGCGAGGGTTGCCACTCAGGTCCAGCTCCTGGAGTTTAGGAGGCAGGTTCTCAGGCAGGCTGATCTCACTCAGCTCATTACAGCTCAGATCTACACACTGTGGAGAGAGGAGAGGGTTAAAACACACAGAGATATACAACCATCCTCACACGCACACATGAATATACATGCACTCACACACATGCGCGCGCACGTCCTACCTGCCTGACTGTCCTACCTTCATCTCCATAAGCTGCATGACCTCAGGGAAGACTTCTATGGTGTTGGAGTGGGCGATGAGTGTGTGCATGCGTCTGCAGTTCATGATGGTGGTGGGCACCGTCTTGAGCCTGTTCCCACTCAGGTCCACCTCCTCCAGTTCCTCCAACTTTGCCATTTTACTACAGAGGAGGAAAAGTCAGTGAATATGTACCTAGAAGAGACAGTATATTGTAATAGTGGTAGAAAAAGAAAAATGAGAGTTACAACAGTTATTTTATGTGTGTGTGTGTGTGTATACAGTATGTAGCCTACATCTATCCACTCACCTGGCAGGGAAGGTGTGCAGGTAGTTGTAGGCCATGTGTAGTACTCGGAGGTGTGTGTGTCCCGTCAGTAAGGAAACACACTTATCAGTCAGTCGGTTGTTGGTGAGGTACAGTTCCTGGAGGATGCTGTTGCTCTCCTCTGATAGGCTGGAGGGAGGCAGGTGCTCTAGCTTATTGGCCGAGGCATTCAGGCACCGCAAACTGAAACAGGAAGTGAGCCCTAGTGTCAGTCTTTCGACCATTACACATATTCTGCCGGTGTAATAAATTGTCACAGTTAGTATTAACATGTTTAGTAAATAACTGGGTAATAATTCACCTCTTGTCATCATGCTCTATTGAAACAAACAACACAGATCATATTTTATCTCAACAATACCAGCATGTAATTCATACATTTTTTTAACACACTGAATGAGTTTCATTCGCTACCATGTAATCACATTCATTGAAGTTTTAACATCCTATATTATAGTGTTCAAAATATTAGGAAAAACTGCTCTTTCCAGGACATAGTCTGACCAGGTGAATCCAGGTGAAAGCTATGATCCCTTATTGATGTCACCTGTTAAATCCACTTCAATCAGTGTAGATAAAGGGGAGGAGACAGGTTAAAGAAGGATTTTTAAGCCTTGAGACAACTGAAACATGGATTGTGTATGTGTGCCATTCAGAGGGTGAATGGGCAAGACAACAGATATAAGTGCCTTTGAACTGGGTATGGTAGTAGGTGCCAGGCGCACTGGTTTGAATGTGTCAAGAACTGCAACGCTGCTGGGTTTTTCACACTCAACAGTTCCCGTGTGTATCAAGAATGGTCCACCACCCAAAGGATATCCAGCCAACTTGACACAACTGTGGGAAGCATTGGAGTCAACATGGACCAGCATCCCTGTTGAACGCTTTTGACACTTTGTAGTCCATGCCCTGATGAATTGAGGCTGTTCTGATGGCAAAAGGGAGTGCAACTCAATATTAGGAAGGTGTTCCTAATGTTTTGTACACAGTGTATGTCTATAATATTGTGTTACCTGTCAGATTTGAGGAAGAGGTTGCAGGGCAGCTCTGCTAGCTGGTTGTGTTGTACGTCTAACACCTCCAGTAGTGGGCGCTCTATTCTCTCAGGCAGCTTCTGCAGGTGGTTGTGTCCTGCACTCAGCTTCCTCAGACTGCTGCTACACAGCAACCTGCCAGTAGGGGGGAGTGGAGAGACATCAGTATAACAATCAGTAACCGCATCACTGTAACAATGGGCTGCATCTCAATAGTCAGTCAGACAGGGGTGAAACAAGAGCTGCATCTCAATAGCCTAAAGTGGCTTCCTCTTCTCCTTTCTGCCCTCTGCACTAATAAAAAAGTTAAGAACAGGAAAGGTGCAATAACAGGGGAGGGTAGTGCTTTTATTTCCTGGGTTCACATTCACCCATTTGCAGGTTTTACTATATCATTTCTTCCATTCTAGACATATTTCCTTATCTGCTTGCATGCGCCTCCCCTATATCAAGGTGTTGTGGAGTTTCCATTATGCACTGCACTTTTCCAAACACTAACTATACCACAGGCCAATATAGTCTACCAGTCTAACTATCTATCCTGCCCTCTATCCACCTTTTATAGTGACAATAGTGGTAGGTGGATAGTTTGTCCAGATCTGTAATATGCTAACTAGCAATCCTACAAAGCTGCACAAATGTTCAATATAAGTGTAGAGACCAGGTGTGTCATTGCGCATGAAAGAACAGCGAAGACATGAGACACACAGCTCAAAAAGCATCCCTATTGATCTTGTTTAGGGACTATACAATTATCTTACCTAGACTTGCCTAGAACACATTGCAATGAATAATTGCATTATTGTTATCAAGCAAGTACAGAATTCTACTCTAGGCTGTAAACTGCAGTGAATATGTTATTTGAATAACAGGGGCAAAAGCCCTGTGATTTGAATGTGGGTCAGTTGTTAGTCTACTCTCAACAGTGTATAAGGTCTCGAAAGGCAGTGTAGAAGGTCAGTCTGGCTGTGTTTTCAGTTATGATACTGAGAAATGTGCTGTTGCATCATTATTTTCCTAAACCGTCCGATAATAATCTGGCCACACGCTCCCAGCAGGCCCAGTTATTCAGGAAAGCTTAAAGTAAAGATTCACCCATTTTGAATGTTATATTGTTTTTGGTGCATCTCTGAGCAATGTTATATTGATTGCCTGGGTCACTTCATGTTTCCATGTGTATTTGAGATATTGCCGTTCAAGCAGGAAGACATTTGGCCGGTACCACGTAGCATTGAGATAAAGTCGCTCTCACTAAACTGGAAGTGAATATCGAACACGATTTTTAGATCACAAAAACGTCTATCATACATGTCAGATTTCAATACTGGCCAATATCATAACGAGGTACGTCGTCTTCTCTCCAATGAGCCATTGATTATATTTTAGCGATTTTCCTACCCGAGAAATTAGTAATTTAACAGAGGGTATAACACATTTCTCATATTTGTCTGCCTCTTCAGTCCAGGGTGCATTGCATGGTGCCGTTGTGGATGTCAGACTCCACTCTGTGAGGCACATCGATCTGCAGGTTGAACATTGTGAGATTGTAGACTCCTAAATTGGAATTGCAGTTTGTTTAGGAGATTTTACAGCTAATTAGCTACATGCTGATATTGACTTTGGTATTATTGTGTGTAGATACGTTTGCTAGCTCGCTACCTATAGAGAGAGCATTGCATTGTGGGTTTTATAGTCGACTTGAGCTGCAACAGATTTACACAATGATTTTCACATGTTGCTACCAACCTTATTATAATGACAAAATGAAACATTTGTTCACAAAAAATATTGTTCTCACATAGTGTTATTTAACACTGTAACTAATAGGAATGATGTTTTCGGTGGATTTTTCCTTTAACGCGCTCTGCCTCCTCTCCAATCCGAGCGGCTATCCCTGGTGCACCTACTGTAGAACCCGTAATGCTTCAATATTGTCAAAATATTTGTCATTTAACTTTGAAAATGTATTACATTTTATCTGTGGCATAAACACAACCAGTCACAATCTTTTAAGCTGATTAGGCCACTTCAAAAGTATCCTGTAGGCTACCTGCGTACATTCGTCCCAAATATTATTAAGCATCCAAACTTTGCAGATTGTGGTGGTGAAAACGCAAACCATTATGTTGAGGCAGCCGAAGTTGGTATGCTTTGCTTATTGGTTATGGTCCATTGGCACAGATGCCGGTTGTTGGAAAATTTGTTGAATTTGTTGAACCTTTTAATATAATTGTAAATACAGCATAAAAATTTGTGATGGGGGAAGAAATCGCTACAGTTACGCATCTGGATATCATTTTTGACGATATATCGTATTGACAATATCGCAATATTATTTTGGCGCTAGTTGGCTGTACCTGCACCAAAACTCCTTCATACTGCTTGTTCTCCATCTTCTTTTTAAATAGGGAGCCCATTTGTTTTCAGCACTTTTATTTCCATGACTGATCAAAACCCATTCTCTGTCTTGTCCCTCTGTAGCAAACATATGGTGAGCAATATGTTTGTAACACCAAATCGCAATAAAAATCACAGTATTGAATCGCAATACATATAGAATCATGAGAATAGCAATACACACTGTATCATATCGGCGACTAGGTATCATGATAATATTGTATCGTGAGGTCCCTGGCTATTCGCCGCCCTAATAAAAATGTTGAAATCTGATTTCCACCTCACTGATCATTCTCTGCAGCAGGCTCTGATCGTAGTGTACAGTGCATTCGGAAAGTATTCAGGCCCTTTTCCCACATTTTGTTATGTTACAGGCTTATTCTAAAATGGATTCAACAGGCAAAACCTCAAGCTTCTGGCCTGTAGCCCTGCGTGGCATCGACGGCGCCACAAAAGCATGCTGAAGTGGCAACGTCAATATCCGCATTCATAAACACAGAGCCGCTACAGTTATTGTTATTTGTCGTCGTAAACATTATTTTCAATTCATTATATGAGGGGGAAGGGTGTGCACATTTGTTTTTTTACAGTACAAGGGGAGAGTCGTGTGAAACTATTTTAAAATGTTGGGGGGGTGTATATTTATAGGAGACCTCCAGTTGGAACAGCCCTCCCCAGTAAATGTTTAAATGTCCCTAAAGACAAAGGAGTGGGGACATGGAAAGTACGCTTGTAAGAGATGCACTGTACAGTTCTATTTTCTACTCAGGAAGTGTCAGAATGATGCATTTCAGCTGCAGGCTCTACTAGAAGTACTGTTCATTTCTGTTTCCACGTCAACATCCCTGCCCCACCCCCATCCCATGCCTTCTATTACCACCCAGTTTAGACAAACACGCACGCAGTGTCACAGTACAGCTGGTCTAATGGGGGCGGTGTGTGAGCGTGCGGGTGCATGAGTGTGTGTCTAAAATTTGATTTGAACTGGGTATAGAGAGGGAGAGGGAAAGGGAGAGAGTGAATACAGCGAGCGGGAGAGAGAGAAGGAAGGATCATCTGAAGCAGGGATGGGCAACTGGCAGCCCGCGGGGCCCCCCTTTTGAAGGCCCTCGGATCAATCGCCCCCAAAATATTTAGTTTTATATTTGACATTTTTGGGGCACTCAGTCGGGGTTCTCAACTTACTGTTGCGAGTTAGAATAGTACAATATTGAAATTTGGTTGTGCAGCAGCAGTTTTTACATTGCTAAGCTAGCGGTCAGCTATCTAAACTTGTTGTCATGGTTGAATTACCGGCCGGGGGGCCCCCATTGATTTTGTTTGTCAATCTCAGTCAGAAAACTGCAAACATTTCCCTCCACCTTATGGCAAAATTTGCAAAATTGCAGGAAATAAGCTAGCGAATTGCATGAAATTAGTTATTAAATTGCTAAATCTTCTCTCTACCCCATGGCAAAATATGTAGAATTGCAGAAAATTAACTCTAAAATGTGAAAGAATTATCTCCGATGTCAAGAGGGAGGGCACTAAGATGTTTTTCTCACAATGTGGGGAGGGTGGGATATAAAAAGAGAGTTAGAGAGAATGGGATGGTTGTGACTATCAGGTTGATTTATTGTGCTTGGTGAGGGACAGTAGACTGTCCATGAGCAGGGCACACAGATATGCAATATTCCATTCACTTTCATTGTTCTATACACAATGCTATGTGGCTCGAGGGAGTCAATGAGACCACTGGCTGTGTCTCAACAGTTTGAACTAGCATCCTTGTTTCCTTTCCTTGTGTCCTTCCCTCCATGATCACTGATCTGGCAGGACATGAGAGGTGGAATCAACATGGTGGAATACCCATCCAGTGCTCTGACATGAGTGATTATGAATGGAAGCAGACAAGCTGTTTAAGCTGTTTAAGATAATTGAGACAAAGCCATTGGGAGAATAGAAAGATAGATTTGACAGTAGTGAGACATTGGGAGCAGGGAACATGGAGAGAAACTGACTATACATCTTGGCCATGTTCTGTTATAATCTCCACCCGGCACAGCCAGAAGAGGACTGGCCACCCCTCATAGCCTGGTTCCTCTCTAGGTTTCTTCCTAGGTTTTGGCCTTTCTAGGGAGTTTTTCCTAGCCACCGTGCTTCTACACCTGCATTGCTTGCTGTTTGGGGTTTTAGGCTGGGTTTCTGTACAGCACTTCGAGATATTAGCTGATGTACGAAGGGCTATATAAAATAAACTTGATTTGATTTGACTATGCTGTGATACAGAGAATGTGAGTGAAAGAGAGATATATGGGAGAGAGAGATAGAGAGACCGACCGTGCTGGGAGCTCAGTAACAAGGTTGTGGCTGAGGTCCAGAACTTCTAGTTTCTTTATCTCACACAGCCAATCTGGGACAGCCTCCATACGATTCCTACAGAAAGAGAGAGGATGCGAGAGAGAGAGAGAGAGAGGTCAGGTTTGAGGAGACTTTGTGAGTATGTTGGGTTTAACATCTACAGTTGCTGCTCCATATGCGATATGTGACTAGAATGGTGTTGTAAACAACAGTCAACTTTCAGGGACATAAACATGTCTTATATCGTCAGAAAGCTTAAATGATTGTTAATCTAACTGCAGTGTCCGATGTACAGTAGCTATTACAGCAAAAAAAGACCATGCTATTGTTTGAGGATAGTGCACAACAACAAAACACGTTTACCAAGGCAACTGGTTTAATAAATTCACCTCTGATGGTAAATAAGGTACTTACATTCAGTAATCTTGGTCTGATTTGTCACCCTGAGTGTCCCAGATATAAAATATAGGATAGTTTTGTTTGATGTGTTTTGCATGTATTCCGACTCTTTCAACAAAACAATTTATGAAATCTAATTGGAAAAATGTTGTTTAACCTGGTCAAGTTCGGTTTCTGTGCAATCCTCAGACACTCTAGAAGGTAACCAAACTTGTTTCATCATTCTACATTACGTATTGGCTACACAACACGTCAATTAGCCCATGAAGGTCAGCCATCATTACGCACCAATGAGACTAGCGGTGGTCACTTGATTGACAGTGTCTTGGTCCAATGTCCACCTATCATTTTGAAACATAGCTATCTAGATAGCCAATGAGCTGGACTTTCAAGCAGTATGTGAACAGCCTTTGTATGACAAACAGCCATCATGCTAGAGCTGTGTGCAACAGTGTTCATTCTAATGGTGAAAGCAACCAGGACGCACGGTAGTTTACATCACGCAGCGGTTCCTTCTCTTCTACAAACTTTTCTCAAAACTGAAAAGCTAAATCGAATTCCAAGTATACAAATTTGGAGGAGATAATTGCAGAAATTGGCTGGGAGAGTGACACAGAACGAATGGATGAGCACAGTTTTGATTCCAGCAAGAAATACGTGTTTTTGGAAGTAAAATATCCACTTTTAGAACAGCAAGTAAAATACGTTTTTGCTTCTCATGCTAATGCAGTTGTTCAAATGGTTGCATATTCATTTGAGATATGTTTCTTTGAGACACACACACACACACACACACACACACACACACACACACACACACACACACACACACACACACACACACACACACACACACACACACACAGTTGAAGTCGGAAGTTTACTTACACTTAGGTTGGAGTCATTAAAACTCGTTTTTCAAACACTCCACAAATTTCTTCTTAACAAACTATAGTTTTGGCAAGTAGGTTAGGACATCTACTTTGTGCATGACACAAGTCATTTTTCAACCAATTGTTTACAGACAGAATATTTTACTTAATCACAATTCCAGTGGGTCAGAAGTTTACATACACTAAGTTGACTGTGCCTTTAAACAGCTTGGAAAATTCCCGAAAATGATGTCATGGCTTTAGAAGCGTCTGATAGGCTAATTGACATAATTTCAGTCAATTGGAGGTGTACCTGTGGATGTATGTCAAGGCCTACCTTCAAACTCAGTGCCTCTTTGCTTGACATCATGGGAAAATCAAAAGAAATCAGCCAAGACCTCAGAAAAAAATTGTAGACCTCCACAAGTCTGGTTGATCCTTGGGAGCAATTTCCAAATGCCTGAAGGTAACACGTTCATCTGTACAAACAATAGTACGCAAGTATAAACACCATGGGACCACACAGCCATCATTCCGCTCAGGAAGGAGACACGTTCTGTCTCCTAGAGATGAACGTACTTTGGTGCGAAAAGTGCAAATCAATCCCAGAACAACAGCAAAGGACCTTGTGAAGATGCTGGAGGAAACAGGTACAAAAGTATCTATATCCACAGTAAAACGAGTCCTATATCGACATAACCTGAAAGGCCGCTCAGCAAGGAAGAAGCCTGCTCCAAAACCGCCATAAAAAAGCCTGACTACGGTTTGCAACTGCACATGGAGACAAAGACGGTACTTTTTGGAGAAATGTCCTCTGGTCTGATGAAACAAAAATAGAACAGTTTGGCCATAATGACCATCGTTATGTTTGGAGGAAAAAGGGGGAGGCTTGCAAGCCAAAGAACACCATCCCAACTGTGAAGCACAGAGGTGGCAGCATCATGTTGTGGGGGTGCATTGCTGCAGGAGGGACTGGTGCACTTCACAAAATTGATGGCACCATGAGGAAGGAATATTAGGTGGATATATTGAAGCAACATCTCAAGACACCAGTCAGGAAGTTAAAGCTTGGTCGCAAATGGGTCTTCCAAATGGACAATGACCTCAAGCATACTTCCAAAGTTATGGCAAAATGGCTTAAGGACAACAAAGTTAAGGTATTGGAGTGGCCATCACAAAGCCCTGACCTCAATCTTGTAGAAAATTTGTGGGGAGAACTGAAAAAGAGTGTGCGAGCAAGGAGGCCCACAAACCTGACTCAGTTACACCAGCTCTGTCAGGAGGAATGGGCCAAAATTCACAAAATTTATTCTGGGAAGCTTGTGGAAGGCTAGCCAAAACGTTTGACCCAAGTTAAACAATTTAAAGGCAATGCTACCAAATACTAATTGAGTGTATGTAAACTTCTGACCCACTGGGAATGTGATGAAAGAAATAAAAGCTGAAATAAATAATTCTCTCTACTATTATTCTGACATTTCACATTCTTAAAATAAAGTGGTGATCCTAACTGACCTAAGACAGGGAATTTTTACTAGGATTAAATGTCAGGAATTGTGAAAAACTGAGATTAAATGTATTTGGCTAAGGTGTATGTAAACTTCTGACTTAAACTGTATATGTTTTAGATATGTGTTGTGTATTTGATATATGGATGCCGGGCTCACCCCCTGTTAAAATAAATATTCAATAAAATAAGTAATAGTCAACTTGAGTTCTAGTGGTAGCTTTTTTTTATGTTCTCTATTGCTATGTACTAGAAAATGTATCAATTGACCAATTTGGCCACTTGGGTACATTTGGGCAAACTCGTGAGGGACACCTGAGAGACTTCATACTAAATATTATGTAGCTCTCTCATTCTTGAATGTATGTTGTGGGCAACTTCTAAAGTATCCTTCCTATCTCAATGTATGGCCTTTCTTTTGCATTTCAAAGATGACGCAACAAATATAAAAATAGGAAACACTTTGTTTTTACCAGATCTATTGTGATATATTCTCCTACATGAATTTCACATCTCCACAAACTTCAAAGTGTTTCCTTTCCAATAGTATCAAGAATATGCATATCCTTGCTTCATGTCCAGAGCTACATGCAGTTAGATTTGGGTATGTCATTTTAGGCAGAAACTGAGATGAAGGGTCCTATCCAGAAGAGGTTTTAAGAGAGTTTGTGTATTTTCAGCAATGTTGAGTGTGTTTATATGAGGGCATTGGCCTGACCTGGAGATGTCCATGTAGGTGAGGTTGGATGGCACTGGACTGACATCTAGCTCCTGTAGATCTGTAGAAGAGAACAAGAGCACTAAACCACCAGCATGTGTGACATGACAAATGGAACCAGATACTGTAGCTAGGTAGTGACAGAGAAATGCAGTGACGGAGATTGAGAATGACACAGGCTATTTACAGATCTAGGATCAGTTTCCACTCCCCCAATCCTAACCGTAATCATTGGTGTGGAAAATTCTAAACTGACCCAAGATCAGTGTCTAGGGGCAACTTCAACCTACACTATTACAAGTACAGCAGGCATAGATGGACTCTAACTGGGGACTCACCATTGTTCTGTGCGTAGACAGCCTTGAGCATAGAGCCCTTGGCCTTGAGGGTGACAATGTGGTTCCTCTCACAGTGGAGGACCTCCAGGTGGAGGAACAGGGAGGCATCCAGCTCCTCCAGCCCGTTGTCACGCACATCCAGCTGGGTCACGTGTCTCAGCAGGTCTGGCTCGTCTGGAACCACCACCCGGATCTTATTCAGCCTGATGGCACAGAGGTCAGAGCTCTCTCATAACTGTACAGTAGGCAGTATGGTCCGTAGCATAATTAACCCTCCGGACACAGACGTCAGATCAAAATCAATGTCTGTATGGATGGATACTTGATCGAGTTGTCAACCGAAGTGAATTCGATTTGAAATCAACTTTGATGACAGGTTGTTATTTTGTGGTTGACACCTGAGTTTTATTGAAATTAACACATTGATTCAATATCTCCAATCTCCAATAGATGGTCTGATATTTCATATAGGATGTGTGACTTAACAAAGGTACTGAGGTCTCCTCTGCTATACTTTAGGTTTAAGGTCTGACCTCAACGGCCCTATCACTGTGTATTCACCATCAGGGTTACTCATTAACTGACCTGACACTTGGCACATTTCTAGGTATTTTTGTACAAGACTGGAAAAAGCTGCACCCACCGACAAAAAGAACAGAACAGACCACATCTCACCATCATCATCTCTATCTACACTCATGTGTGATCTTTGGTCCTGAGCTTGAGAACATGATCTAGAGAAAATAGACATTATCTCCTAACACTGTGAGGAGTGATGTATTAAGTAGACAAATAATGTTAAGTCACTCAAGGCCTGCTCTTTGCCAAGCAGGAGGGAGAACACCGCTCTAGTAATAATTACGAGACTTTCCAAACTGACTCTGTTTAGCCTGGTTCCAAGCTAACGGTCTGTTTAGCCTGGTTCTTTTCCAAGCTAATTGTCTGTTTAGCGTGGTTCTGTTCCATACTGAATGTTTGTTTAGCCTGATTCTGTGAGATCATCTGATCCTAGATCTGTGGTTAAAGGCAACATGTACCTTGACTTCTGTGTCTTTGCCTGTTTAATCTGGTTCTGTCCCATACCGACTGTCTGTTTAGCCTGGTTCTGTTTCATAGTGACTGTCTGTTTGTCTGGTTTTCGACTCATACAGTATAGCTTCCTCTCAGTTTGAGTTTTGCAATAGAGAGATACTGTAACTCCAGTCAAACGTGTCTACACATGGATGGGATTATAAGCATTGTGTGATTGGATTGTGACCAAAATCAGTGAGATGAAATGTTTCCCACCAGGTGTTTAGACGTGATTCTGGCTAGGTATACATTGTGATCAGATCATAAGACGCTTGGTGTTCATCTTGTGACCAAGTCTCTATGCATCTGCCATTACTGTACATGCAATGGGAAAAAATGGGACACCAGATGGTTTGGGCTGGGTGCAAAGCCTGTTATCTGCTTGTTATGAGGATACACTGTGACTGGAGATAGGATCTGAATAAAGAGTGCAAGAGTGTCTCTGCCTGCTTGCCTGTCTGTCTGTCTATCTATCTAGCCACATACCGTAGGTCGACATGTTTGAACCGGAGCAGTCTGAAGCTCTGCAGCACCAGTGTGTCCAGGCTGTTTCCAGCCATACACAGTCTCTCCATGGAGGTCAGCCGCTCCAGCACCTGGGGCACGTGGCTAAATTGGTTGAAGGACAGGCCCAGGTAGCCCAGTCTCTGGAGAGAGCCCAGCTCACTGGGTAACTCACTCAGACAGTTACCGTCCAGGAGAAACGTCTGCAGACTGAAGAGAGGGAGAGAGAAAGAGAGAGAGACGGGAGGGAGAGCATGGTGTGAGTAGACAGCACTTTAACTTCATGTGAAAAACTTCTAATGCATCAGAATGACTCTGCACATAGAAGCCTTATATAGTTCAGAGAGGGCGCTGGTGCCCCCAGCTTTACAAAGTTAGGAGCACAACATAACATTTAGGAGCACCAGAAAATAATAATAAATGTTTTATTTGATTGCATGTAGCCTCTATTAGGCTTATACTGTATGAATTAAAGCTACTTTTGAAGTACACGTTGTACCCTAGAATCATATATGTAACCCTGTACAGACATTTGTGTATCACAAGCACTATTTATATATTGAGATGCATTACATTGAAAATTGAACACTGTCTCTTTAAGAAAGTCAAGTTTGTGAGTGACAATATCCAAGAGATCTGTCATTCATTAATTTCCTATGACAGAGAGGAAGAGGCAAAGCGAGAGGGTTTACTCTGCCCAAAATCTGTTCATGAAAATAAGTCCACGAAGTGAGCAATTTTTGTATGGAGGACGATGAGTGTCGAACTTGGGCAACAAAACATGTAATCTCTAATTTTCTACGTGAACCTTATTTGATCGAATAGAAGTTTCATAATGGTTAGGTTGTTACGAATGCACTGATTTAAGGGGACGCACGTGGCATTTCAGAAACTTTATATCCGAGTTGTGCTGATTGTTCACACGCGTATCTGCCCTCTCATTTGCTATAATGGTCCCACCTGATCTCGACTCCTCCCGCCTGCGGGCACACGAGTATCTTGTCAATATAATATAACATCTTTGGCAATGATATGATGATTGGTCTCCTGAAGGAGCAATCCCAGACTTTCTAAACCCAAAGGCGCAACATGGTGAGATTTCTAGGAACGCTTAGAAACACACAAAGCCGACTTGAGTTTGAGAAGTGAAAAATTGTTCCTTGTTTATTTTCTCGAAATGTAATTGCACTCTAGAGTCGAGACAATGTCTTAAGTTGTAGAACACGTTATTACTCCAACCTTGTGAAAGTGACAAACTGACACGTTTTCATTTTCAGGAGCTAGCTTTATATCGAAGGATTGCCTTTGCTTTGACGGCCTGCACATGCGTAGTTCGGCGCGAGACGACCGTTTAGGGCTGTCTCCGACAAATAAAAATATTGGTCGACCGAGAGTCGTCTGTTCTTAGGACCAATTTAACATTTCAAACGTATATTTTTCCATATAGACACATCCAATGTGTTTCAATCAAATCAACTATATGCACTGAGCTTGTCTGATGCTTTAAGCGCACTGTATGATGAAATAATTAAGACACAAATGACATTATCTTAATTATTTCATCATACAGTGCGCCAATATTTTTCTTGGGAGTCCGACCGCAATTGATTTGATTGTGCTGGGTGGCGCTCAGACTTGCTGCGCTGTGTTAAAAAAAAAATGACAGCGAGTGACTGTGTTACTAGCACCGGTTGTCTTTCTCCTCCGTGCTGCAGCGACCACCACATAACAGCAACATCGCGCTGTCCGTGTTGCACATCAATTTCTGACTGAAACGTTCTGTTACTGAAATCCCTAATTTAAGAGAACACACAATTTTGTGATTCAAAATGTGTAAAAAAAAATCGACCAAGATCCACAAAAAAGGACCGTGTGCATGTTAAGTAAAATAACAACCCAATGTTTATTCCAGGTCAAATTAGCTGGCAACAGCAAGCTAGCTTGCTACATGTATATGCATGGTTCATATGTGTTTCGACCTGTCTCCAAATGAATATAGTTGGTTCAGAGTTCGTTTTGACATTTCAACTTCAACCTGCGTGTCCTGATGACGTCTGGTGTGGATGGACAAAATCAACGTGTAAATGGGGTCAGCCCTATGACCATTAGACCCGAATGCGTTTTTCTGCGCATGAGCTTAGCTAGCCAATGTCGCCATGACATCGCCTACAAGCGCTAGAGGGAATTTTTATTGAAGAAGCAGTTTCTGCCCATCTTCATACTGTTCTGTCTTTGCTATCACTTTTTCTTTCTGTGCCCCACATGTTTGGATGTACTGGTAAAGTAACCAGGTTGTTAACTAAGAAGCTAAAGCAGTAACATGACTGAACAAGGTGTAAAATAATGCCCAGGAGTAGTTTTAGAACGGCCCGCAACATGGTTTATGAATGTGAAACGCAGCCCGACAATCCACTGACTATAGGAAGAAAAAAACATTGCGCTGGTAATATGGGTCATATCTTTTTAAATGTTTGCGCTAGAAACAATCTGTTTTCTTTTTGGTAATGGTGCAGCCTTCACAGTAACACCTTTTCTCTAGGGCACTCTGGAACAACGGTTCAGCGAAGCCTAATCATTACAACAATTATTATATGGGTAAAATGTTTTCTCGCACTGGTGCTCCCAAAATGTCAGGCCGCACAGCAAAATATATAGGATTATATGCGACCAAAATGGTCGCACTTTAGAGCCCTAAGTACAAATCAGTTCAGCTTTTTCTGACATTTCTCTGTTCTTTCAGGAGTCCCTGTCCAATGCATGGTGATCAAGTACAATCAAAAGAGCTTCATTACAAACTGTTAAGTCCCTTTTGAACACCGTTCTTCACCACATTCTGATACTAAGGTCAATCTCGCTACAGCCAGTAGGTGGCAGCATTAGCATTGAGGCCGAGAGGGCTTATTGGGGAAGCCACAGGCTGTATTCCAGATCCTTCCATCATATGTGAGGAGAGGAGAGGTGCTCAGCTATGCTGCTGCTGAGAGGAGGCACGCATCACCTTATCACAGTTTCTCTCTCCTGTCCTAGATTAATGCCCCACTCTGAACTACTATCACTTTTCCTCTGTCAGATCATCAGACAATAACTAACGTCTTAAATATTTATTTTATTTCATATATTCATAACATTTCAGATAGCCTCCTGACTGTGTCTGGAGTAGATAGAAACTGCCCCTAACCACTGATACAGGGTCAGATATGTCGTCTTCTTTAGGAGGTTAGGGGTGAGGTCATCTGATCCTAGAACTGTGGTTAAGGGTGACATCTACCTCGACATCTATGTATATTCCCTAATATCACCCCATGAAGTTAACTCCGCAGGCTCTGGTCTGAAGCAGCACACACTATGGGAAATAGGGTGCCATGGGAAGCAGCCTGTGTCTCTGTATATGCCCCCTGACCCCTAGACACTTCCTGAATCTTACTTGGTCATGGATCCCACAGCTTGGTCCACATTGGTCAGGTAGTTACAGCTGAGGTTGACCTCGGTGAGGGTGGAGATGTCACAGATGGCCATGGGGAACTGACCCAGCTGGTTATTAGACAGGTTGAGGCTCCGCAAACGAGAGAACCTGTCAGAGATATAGAAGAGAGGGGTGGTGGTGAGAGGAGAGCGATAAAGAGATGTGGGTAGAGAGAAAGAAGAGTTAGTCTCAATGTCAGTGGTCTAACTCAATGTCAGTGGTCTGACTCAATGTCAGTGGTCTGACTCAATGTCAGTGGTCTGACTCAATGTCAGTGGTCTGACTCAATGTCAGTGGTCTAACTCAATGTCAGTGGTCTGACTCAACAGTTGAAAGGAAAATAGAAACAGAACCTTCAGCACATCATAGTGGAAACCTTCACATTGTCATGTTGAGAACAAGCAGAGCGTGTTGTCAGTAGCAACATCAGAGGCAAGTGGCATTTGGCTTAGTGTCCTATAGTAGATCGGTGACCTTCAGTCAACTCATCCCTAGGGGACAGGGGAGGATGCATAACCCACCCCTCATGGGCCGTTTGCCATGTTAGCATCAAAGCTGATAACCTCACAGACAAGTCTGCTGCCTTTTAGTCTGGTAATGCATTCAATTGCTCACACACACCCACAAACAAATACATCCACATGCTCGCAGGCAGGCATGCACACACGTGCACACACACACATGCTCGCAGGCAGGCAGGCACACCCTTCATCATTTGTTAGGAGGAAAAGGGAAGCTAGATGACAGGGGTACTGATTTGCATGGCCATTTAATTCCAGCTAAGTGAGGGAGGCCAGGAGGCTGGGACAGAGAGGAAGAGAGAGAGAGAAAAGAAACTACCTGTGTTGATTCATCATCTCACACCATCTATTTTCATTCCTCTCGCTCTCTCTCTCTCCACTATTGTATATACCATACTCATTAGTACAAAACTGTCTGTGTCTGACCAGCAGGGATGCTCTGTAGCAATTAAACTCTCATACATAAACAACCACATCTTTTTAGCTCCAAACTAGCAGCTTTTCATCTGTCATGTCTGTCTTTTAAATGGTAATTATCCCCAGAATATGAAACAGCAGATGATTATGATATGCCAGAGCCTCATTTCATCTTGAACCTGTTGGTCCTGGCACATACAGATGTTCTCTCATCATTTGATCACTCCGTTGTTGTAACAGGAAATGCAAACTTGTAGTATATTAAAGGCTTCTAAAGTTTCCAATTTTCACTTAATTGTCAGACTTGATTTGCCCTAACAAAAAATGTATCAACCCCTACAAAAATGTCCATGAGTTATTATCCACATAATAATTCACATTTCCTGTTGCTGCAAGATTATTTTCCTGCTGGTCAAATGAAGAGGTCAAATGATGAGAGCAAATGTGTATTCAGAGTCGGAAGGGCAAATGCACACACTACTCTAATCTGCAATGATCAAACAGGAACCCACTGTTTCAGGATTCTCCAGGCCCCAATTCTGCAGCCTTCAACCAACCTCTCTTACACACACACACACACACACACACACACACACACACTCTTTCTGTCTCACACATACACAACCCAAAATACTCTCTCACACATACATACAATGCCCCACTCTGCTCTTCTCTCAGAGTACAAGGACACGCACGTGCAGTTAAATGGCAAATCATCTTCTGGCTAGCATCCTAAAATGGGCTGTGACTGGTGTGTGTGTGTGCACGCACACACACACACACACTGTACAGTACGTCTTGGCTGTATGCTTTAATGTGGGGCTAGCCACTGCCGAGTCTATTCCGGTTTTCAGGGGAAATGGAAAGAGAGCCTGGACGTGACTTTGGCTTTTGGACGTTAATAAGGTGACACTCCATTTTAACTCCTCCTTCACATTTACTGGATTGGTTGGACAGTGCAGGACCTTCCCAGACATTTTTTTTCTTCATGTCTCTTCACGTTTCTTCAGACCAGTATGTGGGGGATCTACTTTCAGGTGTTTCTTTTACGCCTGCTATGTTAGGTTAATCTGGGGCCAGATGGTGCCCTCTGAGGAGTACTGAGAGTGAAGGAGGGAGGCAGGCCATATTAAAAGCCTCCCTGCAGAGGCAGACAGGTCTGGGCTACTCTAGTAGACAAACCAACCCAACTAGGCCCTGTCCTGACCAACCCAGCTCAGGCCAGCCTTACCCTGCCCAGCTCTACTAGGTCTTGTCCTAAGCCAACTGACACTTCCCTTCTCACTGACTGACACTACCCTATTCATTCATCTTAAGCCCAGCACTATTCTGACAATTCCACTCCAATTTAGGCTAGTCCAGTGTAGTCGAGCACAGTCTAGCTCCAGCCCTAAGTTATTGTGGTCCAGCCAAACCATGCTATACCCAGATCCGTCAAGGCAGTGCAACCTTACCAGGCCAAGCCTAGTACCAGGCCATAAAACCCATCTCATATAATTCTAGCCCAGACCTTTCCCCTGGATGGTACCACCTACCTCTGTAGCTGGTGTAGACGGTGGTCTGTGGGGAGGAAGTTGTGTTTGAGGTTGAGGTGGGTGAGGTCCTGGCTGTAGAAGAGGTTGGGAGGCAGCTGCTCCAGACTGCAGCAGGACAAGTCCACAGAGTTGATCCTCTGGGACACCATCTGACCCACCGGGGGAGGGGAGAGAAAGAAAGGGAAACCTGGTGTCAAACATGATTATCTCGACTGCTGGGATGTGTGTGTCAAGCTTTTTAAAATGAGAAAGTCAGGAAGTCAACCGTGAGTGAGACCGGACCAAACAGGCCACATACTATCTACTGCACATCTTCTGCTATCTGTCATAGTGGCCCATCCTACACCTACTGAATACTTAGTCCAGTTCCACAATACTCCCCATACTGAACATGATTAACTAGCTACTCTACAGCCGGTGATTTGTGCTTGTGCCACTCCTCCTAGTTCCAGGTTCTATTCTGAGTGTTCCCCTGGGCTTCCATGACATGCTCGTCCCTGATAATATTTAGAAAATAGGTTTCCTGGCTTTGGCCTACATCACTTTGGATGAGGAAGAGGAGAGATCATGAGAGAGTGAGCATATATGTGTTACACCTCTGGAAGCTATTGTGCATCTCATATTGTGCCACTCAGAGCTGTACTCCTCTTCACACTGTGTGAATGTACCTTGGCTGCGTGTCTGTGCCAGCGCAGGTGTTCAGTGAAGTTGTCAAAGCTGACATAGTAGGTCTGGCTCTGGGGCCCTGCTGAGCTGAACGCCAGGGAGTGGCTGTGCTTCTTCACCTCCTCCACCTGCACACACATCGTTGGGGCAAGAGAAAACACACACACACCTTCAGGGTAAGACATACAGCTGAATTCGGATGTTTACAGACTTAGGTTGGAGTCATTAAAACTCGTTTTTCAACCACTCCACAAATTTCTTCTTAACAAACTATCGTTATGGCAAGTCGGTTAGGACATCTACTTTGTGCATGACACAAGTAATTTTTCCAACAATTGTTTACAGACAGATTATTTCACTTATAATTCATTGTATCACAATTCCAGTATGTCAGAAGTTTACATACACTAAGTTGACTGTGCCTTTAAACAGCTTGGAAAATTCCAGAAAATGATGTCATGGCTTTAGAAGCTTCTGATAGGCTAATTGACATCATTTGAGTCAATTGGAGGTGTACCTGTGGATGTATTTCAAGGCCTACCTTCAAACTCAGTGCCTCTTTGCTTGACATCATGGGAAAATCAAAAGAAATCAGCCAAGACCTCAGAAAAATTGTAGACCTCCACAAGTCTGGTGTATCCTTGGAAGCAATTTCCAAACGCCTGAAGGTACCACGTTCATCTGTACAAACAATAGTACGCAAGTATAAACACTATGGGACCACGCAGCCGTCATACCGCTCAGGAAGGAGACACGTTCTGTCTCCTAGAGATGAACGTACTTTGGTGCGAAAAGTGCAAATCAATCCCAGAACAGCAGCAAAGGACCTTGTGAAGATGCTGAAGGAAACGGGTACAAAAGTATCTATATCCACAGTAAAACGAGTCCTATATCAACATAACCTGAAAGGCCGCTCAGCAAGGAAGAAGCCACTGCTCCAAAACCAACATAAAAAAGCCAGACTACGGTTTGCAACTGCACATGGGGACAAAGATTGTACTTTTTGGAGAAATGTCCTCTGGAGTGATGAAACAAAAATAGAACTGTTTGGCCATAATGACCATCGTTATGTTTGGAGGAAAAAGGGGGAGGCTTGCAAGCGAAGAACACCATCCCAACCGTGAGGCACGGGGGTGGGGGTGCATTGCTGCAGGAGGGACTGGTGCACTTCACAAAATAGATGGCATTATGAGGAAGAACAATTATGTGGATATATTGAAGCAACATCAAGACATCAGTCAGGAAGTTAAAGCTTAGTCGCAAATGGGTCTTCCAAATGGATAATGTCCCCAAGCATACTTCCAAAGTTGTGGCAAAATGGCTTAAGGATAACAAAGTCAAGGTATTGGAGTGGCCATCACAAAGCACTGACCTCAATCCTATAGCTAATGTGTGGGCAGAACTGAAAAAGTGTGCGCGAGCAAGGAGGCCTACAAACCTGACTCAGTTACACCAGCTCTGTCAGGAGGAATGGGCCAAAATTCACCCAACTTATTGTGGGAAGTTTGTGGAAAGCTAACCGAAACGTTTGACCCAAGTTAAACAATTTAAAGGCAATGCTACCAAATACTAATTGAGTGTATGTAAACTTCTGACCCAATGGGAATGTGATGAAAGAAATAAAAGCTGAAATAAATCATTCTCTCGACTATTATTCTGACATTTCACATTCTTAAAATAAAGTGGTGATCCTAACTGACCTAAAACAGGGAATTTCTACTAGGATTAGATGTCAGGAATTGTGAAAAACTGAGTTTAAATGTATTTGGCTAAGGTGTATGTACACTTCCGACTTCAACTGTACACTCAATGTAAGATAAACAGAAGATGAACAGACATTTGTATAACCATTGGCTGAAAACAAATAGAGTTAGACAAGACATAAGACAACATACACACCTTTTTAGGTTTAGACACACAAGATACACATCTTTAGGGCCACTGACTGAACAAAGAACACACACAGACGCCCACACTGAGGTAGAGATCATTTGTGTGACTGTTCTTGTCTATCAGTGTACCAGTGTTTTGTTATTTGTCATGTTTTTATTGTGGACCCAAGGAAGAGTAACTGCTGTTTCGGCAAAAGCTAATGGGGATCCGAATAAACCAATAATAACCCAGGGACTTTTCAGTAAACCAGACAATCCCTATTTTAGAATCTCTTCTATGTTACAGATCATGGTTCCGTTTAGTGACATCAGCAGCAGGGATTAAGATGTTCATATTAAATGGCCTTAGTTTGCAATTTTCCATCAAGCGTAAAAATAGACACACACGAACATGTATGCACATGCAGATAGGATTATAATTGCATGCGCAAACACACACATACTGTACATGCACACACACACACACACACACACACTGTGGAGGTGAATGGTGATCTAGAGGTTGTCTTGTGCATGACATGATGTTTAAGCTGTGGATGTGGTGGGATGTGGACAGTCCTTTGTATAGCTAGCTACAGTGTGAGGCAGGCTGATCGAAAGACTCTTTCAGGAGGGCCCTTAGGGCTTATTCAATGGGCCTGTCTATCCTTCCCTGCTGCTGATACACAGCCATAAAGGGATAACAGTCATTAACCAACGACTACCTCCCTAATTCCCCTTTTGGAATGAGAAATGCCAAGCCAGAAAATGTATTTATAGGGATCCAGCCTAAACTAGGCAGAACCACGATAATACTTTTAAATTGGAAGACAAGGTGAATAGGCTGAGAATTCATTGAGGGTATAGAGTACTTCATCATGTGGGGAAAACAGATAAGAAATAAGACGTTGGAAGAGTTAACATTGATTTGCAATGATGGCTTATTGGCCCTTCACCAGGATTCTGTCCCTGAGTTGATTAAAGACTGTTGATTTATCTCTATGATTGCACACTGATGACACAAGAATGAAGACAAATGGAAATGGAATAGGAAAGTTGGTGAGGACACAGTAAAGGGAGGTTTGTTGAAACTTTGTGATTCTACTGAATGGGTATGTCTATTCTAGTCATTCTATTCCTATGGTGTCAAGAACAGCAGTCCGTGTCTTACTGTACCTTTCCTCCGATGAGGGGCAGGATGTGCATCTTGCCCGTGTGGCTGTCTTTGACGGAGGAGACGATGAGGCAGGTGCCACACAGGATGACCTGGCGTCTGGTCCACCGGTTTACTGGTAGCAGGAGTTTCCCTTTGCGGACGTTATAGGTCCCCGACAGCTGCACACGCTCCGAGCTCTCAATGCTGTGGGGCTTCCCTGGAACGTACACAAGGAGAGGGAGTTAGCATAGTTAGCATCCAGCTAACTTAAAACACAGGTGAGGGGGATACAGTTAGCATTGTTAGCATCCAGCTAACTCAAAACAGGGCCAGTAGCACAGAGACCTGAGTACTGCCTCAGTACCTAAAGTATCTATTAGCCTGATGCTAATAAAGTGACATAGTAATAATTTATTACTATAAAGAAAAATAATAATAATAATTTTGTGTATGTACATACAGTACATAGAATATACACTGAGTGTACAAAACATTAAGGACACCTGCTCTTTCCATGCCATAGACTGACCAGGTGAACGCTATGATCCCTTATTGATGTCACCTGTTAAATCCACTTCAATCGGTGTAGATAAAGGGGAGGAGACAGGTTAAGAAGGATCTTTAAGCCTTGAGACAATCGAGACATGGATTGTGTATGTGTGCCATTCAGAGGTTGAATGGGCAAGACATAAATATTTAAGTGCCTTTGAACGGAGTATGGTAGTAGGTGCCACTGGTTTGTCTCAAGAACTGCAACGCTGCTGGGTTTTTCACACTCAACAGTTCCCATGTGTATCAAGAATGGTCCACCACCTTAAGGACATCCAGCCAACTTGTCACAACTGTTGGAAGCATTGAAGTCAACATGGGCCAGCATCCCTGTGGAACGCTTTTGACACATTGTAGAGTCCATGCCCCGACTAATTGAGGCTGTAAAAAGGGTATGCAACTCAATATTAGGAAGGTGTCCTTAATGTTTTGTACACTCAGTATATATTCTCACTCTGAGTGTTTTTACTCTGTATTTACTCTGTACTCTCTAAGCACAGTCAACACTGAGATATTAATAGTTTAATAGTGTAGCAGCCTAAAGCTCAGCACACAGTCAACACAATGCTGGGTTAGCATAAGCACTGAACACAGTCAGCAGCATAAAGACTCTGTCTGAGGCCACCCTCTGTTAGCATTTGGCGCTGAATAGCTTTTTCCCCCCAACAGTGATAGTCAGATTATAGATCGGATGATGACAGGTGCTCTACTCTACTTCAACACTAATTTGTTCTATCAGTCTTTGAGCTGTCTTTATTCCTTTCATAAATCCATCCATCTGTTCATTTCCCCCCTGTGACTCTCACTCTCATAGAACCCTTTTTTTCTAAGAGGGAAAGGGCTAGAGAGAGATGGTAGTGTCATACTACGAGGTAAGTACTAACTAAGTACCAGGACAAGCTCTTACAGCTTTGAATAATTCAACTCAGGTCTCTTACATGCTGACTGTAACACAGGAGGCTGCTGTACAGACTAACACAGGAGGCTGCTGTACAGACTAACACAGGAGACTGCTGTACAGACTAACACAGGAGACTGCTGTACAGACTAACACAGGAGGCTGCTGTACAGACTAACACAGGAGACTGCTGTACAGACTAACACAGGAGACTGCTGTACAGACTAACACAGGAGACTGCTGTACAGACTAACACAGGAGACTGCTGTACAGACTAATAATGTGTTATATTGTAGATATGTAGTGGTAGTGTGTAATAATGTGTTATGTGTTGTTTTATTGGATGTTATTGTGATTGGACCCCAGGATTCAGAATAAAAAACATATACAAAAATACTGAAGTAGCCTTGATATTGTGAGAGATCAAGGGGAACATTTAAAGGTATATTCAAACTAAGGTTGAAAAATTCATTCACTGAGGAAGAGCTCATGTTCTGAAAAACAAACTATGAGAAAAGGGCAAAATAGTTTGAATAATGAGCTACTGTGATGAGCATGTTTTCCCTCTGCATCATTACTATTCAGTGACCTTAACTCAATTCTTTGATCTCGTTTTCAGGCTGAAATCAAATCAATAACCTACTTTTCAAATGGACATCTGCCTGGTAAAATACTGAGCGTGTGGTAAAGTACAGTACAGAGGTAGTGTTCCAGTAACTCACTAGCTGGGGTTTACAGGTCAGAAGTGAGATGCTGTGATACACCTCACCTCTTTACAGTACAACCCAGTTCATTTTCATTATTGAGCTTTCGAGTGGGATGAGACATTGTTGGAATAAACAAATGATTTATCAGCTTTAGACTCAATATGTCACACAGTCAATCTCACTGTACTTATTAGGGCTTTACTGGAACACATTCTCTTGCACATATGCATTTGTGAAAACACACACAAACAACCCAAACCTCACACACACCCTATACACTCATGCTCAACACACACACAAAAACACACAGTCCCCACCCACCGACGCAAGCACTCACTTACTCTAATCCAGTGACAGTGGTAAACCGTCTCCATGTGCATCAGAGCTTTATTGTGGGTCTGTCTGTGTGTAGACCAGACCACTACTCTGGCTGTGTGGGGCTCCCATGTGAGCATAGGGTTTACATGGGGTCCAGGAGTGGAAACATCTTCTTGACATCCCCATTGGTGGAGGACAATATGCTAATTCAGTGGTCGCATTTAGTCTCATTCTGGAATCAAACCCACAACGCTGGTGGTGCAAGAACCATGCTCCAACCAACCAAGCCATCGGAGCAAGGACAACTGCTTCACCAGGACTGTGTGTTGCATTTGTTGTCCTAGAGTATATTCAACTGAAAGGTCGACCTTGGTGATGGAAGCAATGCAGAGGATGTGTAGGGTTCAGGTCAAAAGGACACTAGGGCCTTGGTTTTGTGTGTGGGGGGGTTTCTAGGAGTCCGTTGAAGTGCTTTGTGACGTGTGTGTGTGTGTGTGTGTGTGAGTAGGGAGTGGTGTGTGTTTGGGGTGTTCGCTGCTGGTTTCTCAGGATGGCTTCCTTCACCTTCCCCAAGCTCAGGAAAGGCCTTCGTTTCCCCTTTCCACACCAACACACACTAACTTCAAGACCCATAGCCAAACCCTACCTCGACTCACAATACGGCAAATCCAGACACATATTCATACCTTGCATGGTAATGCAGGGAGGTTTTAGCTAATCCTAGATCTTACCCGGTAACAACTTCTCATATTTAAGTGTGTAAGCCCCTCCCCTGTGTGATAACCAGGCCACTTCCCTTACCACCGCTCCTCCTCACTACACACGTATAATCAGGCTGACCTGCTAATGAAACAAGACACTGCAGCACCGACACCTCCACCACTGGGCCTGGGCATGCCGTACCACAGGGCTCTGACCCACATTACACACCACACACACACAGAAACCTGGCTGGGTGGGTGGGTGCGAATGACAACAAGCCCCACTTACTTACAATGAATGGACCGGGACAGATGAGAAATGTATTGGTAAAGTAGTGTAGAGGAGGGTTTGTGTTCAGGCTATAACCGTCTCCTGCTGCCGGGTCCTGGCTGCCTCTTACAGCAGGTTGCATCCCAAATGGCACCCTATTCCCTATATAGTGCCCTGGTCAAAAGTAGTGCACTATTGTGGGAATAGTGTGCCATTTGTGACACATCCTCTGTCCTCCTGTATGAGATTGATATGATCTGAGGTGTTGTATCAAGGCCTTTCTCACTGCTGAGGAGCGGGAGAGACGCATCACTGTCGAAGAGTGTTCAAAATAATACAGCTACTGTAGTGCATCCTTCAGAGGCTTTTTATTATCATCAAATTATGTTTGATGACTGTTGTTTTCCACCACTGACAGTGAAAAGGAGTAATGAGATTTTGAAGAAAGTAAGAAAGAGAGGAAGTGAGTAACAGCCAACATATTAGGGAGAGTGAAAAAGAGATAATGAGGCATCAAAGCCAAAGGAACTGAATAACATTAAGAAATGCTATATATGGAAGGAAAGAAGTATGGCAACCTACCAAAAAACAATTGGGCAACCACAAATTCAATCCCTTTTAGACAACCTCCTGGACAAAACATTGTAAACTTGGCAGTAGAAAACCTAAACAGTATATTTGACCTCTCAGCTTCCCTATCAAATCTAAGAATTTCAAACAGAACACAGACGAAAATTAACAACAATGACAAATGGTTTGATGAAGACTGCAAAAACCTAAAGAAATGATCAAACCTATCCAACCAAAAACATAAAGACCCAGAACCTGAGCCTACGCCTTCACTATGGTGAATCACAAACAATATAGAAATACACTACGGAAAATGAAGGATCAGCACATCAGAAATCAGCACAATGTAATTGAAGATTCCATAGACGCTAACCACTTCTGGAAAACACTAAACAAACAACATCCCTCTCTCCCGACACTATCAACATACAGCTGCCTGGTTATACGCTGCACCGGCAGGATAGAACAGCGGCATCTGGTAAGACAAGGGGCGGTGGACTATGTATTTAGTAAATAACAGCTGATGCACGATATCTAAGGAAGTCTCGAGCTATTGCTTGCCTGAGGTAGAGTATCTCATGATAAGCTGTAGACCACACTATCTACCTAGAGAGTTTTCATTTTTTGTAGCTGTTTACAGTGGGGCAAAAAAGTATTTAGTCAGCCACCAATTGTGCAAGTTCTCCCACTTAAAAAGATGAGAGAGGCCTGTAATTTTCATCATAGGTACACTTCAACTATGACAGACAAAATTAGAAAAAAAAATCCAGAAAATCACATTGTAGGATTTTTTATGAATTTATTTTCAAATTATGGTGGAAAATAAGTATTTGGTCACCTACAAACAAGCAAGATTTCTGGCTCTCACAGACCTGTAACTTCTTCTTTAAGAGGCTCTTCTGTCCTCCACTTGTTACCTGTATTAATGGCACCTGTTTGAACTTGTTATCAGTATAAAAGACACCTGTCCACAACCTCAAACAATCACACTCCAAACTCCACTATGGCCAAGACCAAAGAGCTGTCAAAGGACACCAGAAACAAAATTGTAGACCTGCACCAGGCTGGGAAGACTGCATCTGCAATAGGTAAGCAGCTTGGTTTGAAGAAATCAACTGTGGGAGCAATTATTAGGAAATGGAAGACATACAAGACCACTGATAATCTCCCTCGATCTGGGGCTCCACGCAAGATCTCACCCCGTGGGGTCAAAATGATCACAAGAACGGTGAGCAAAAATCCCAGAACCACACGGGGGGACCTAGTGAATGACCTGCAGAGAGCTGGGACCAAAGTAACAAAGCCTACCATCAGTAACACACTACGCCGCCAGGGACTCAAATCCTGCAGTGCCAGACGTGCCCCCCTGCTTAAGCCAGTACATGTCCAGGCCCGTCTGAAGTTTGCTAGAGAGCATTTGGATGATCCAGAAGAAGATTGGGAGAATGTCATATGGTCAGATGAAACCAAAATAGAACTTTTTGGTAAAAACTCAACTCGTCGTGTTTGGAGGACAAAGAATGCTGAGTTGCATCCAAAGAACACCATACCTACTGTGAAGCATGGGGGTGGAAACATCATGCTTTGGGGCTGTTTTTCTGCAAAGGGACCGGGACGACTGATCCGTGTAAAGGAAAGAATGAATGGGGCCATGTATCGTGAGATTTTGAGTGAAAACCTCCTTCCATCAGCAAGGGCATTGAAGATGAAACGTGGCTGGGTCTTTCAGCATGACAGTGATCCCAAACACACCGCCCGGGCAACGAAGGAGTGGCTTCGTAAGAAGCATTTCAAGGTCCTGGAGTGGCCTAGCCAGTCTCCAGATCTCAACCCCATAGAAAATCTTTGGAGGGAGTTGAAAGTCCGTGTTGCCCAGCAACAGCCCCAAAACATCACTGCTCTAGAGGAGATCTGCATGGAGGAATGGGCCAAAATACCAGCAACAGTGTGTGAAAACCTTGTGAAGACTTACAGAAAACGTTTGACCTCTGTTATTGCCAACAAAGGGTATATAACAAAGTATTGAGAAACTTTTGTTATTGACCAAATACTTATTTTCCACCATAATTTGAAAATAAATTCATTAAATTCATTAAAAATCCTACAATGTGATTTTCTGGATTTTTTTTTCTCATTTTGTCTGTCATAGTTGAAGTGTACCTATGATGAAAATTACAGGCCTCTCTCATCTTTTTAAGTGGGAGAACTTGCACAATTGGTGGCTGACTAAATAGTTTTTTGCCCCACTGTACATACCACCACAGACTGAGGCTGGCACTAAGACAGCATTGAATGAGCTGTATTCCGCCATAAGCAAACAAGAAAACGCTCACCCAGAGGCGGCGCTCCTAGTAGCCGGGGACTTTAATGCAGGGAGACTTAAATCCGTTGTACCAAATTTCTATCAGCATGTTAAATGTGCAACCAGAGGGGGAAAAAAAACTCTGGATGACCGTTACTCCACACACAGAGATACAGTTGAAGTCAGAAGTTTACATACACCTTAGCCAAATTCATTTAAACTCAGTTTTTCACAATTCCTGACATTTAATCCTGGTAAAAATTCCCTGTCTTAGGTCAGTTAGGATCACCACTTCATTTTAAGAATGGGAAATGTCAGAATAATAGTAGAGAGAATAATACATTTCAGCTATTATTTCTTTCATCACATTCCCAGTGGGTCAGAAGTTTACATACACTCAATTAGTATTTGGTAGCATTGCCTTTAAATTGTTTAACTTGGGTCAAACGTTTCGGGTAGCCTCCCACAAGCTTCTCACAATAAATTGGATGGATTTTGGCCCATTCCTCCTGACAGAGCTGGTGTAACTGAGTCAGGTTTGTAGGCCTCCTTGCTCGCACACGCTTTTTCAGTTCTGCCCACAAGTTTTCTATGGGATTGAGGTCAGGGCTTTGTGATGGCCACTCCAATTACCTTGACTTTGTTGTCCTTAAGCCATTTTGCCACAACTTTGGAAGTATGCTTGGGGTCATTGTGCATTTGGAAGACCCATTTGCGACCAAGCTTTAACTTCCTGACTGATGTCTTGAGATGTTGCTTTAATATATCCACATAATTGTTCTTCCTCATGATGCCATCTATTTTGTGAAGTGCACCAGTCCCTCCTGCAGCAAAGCACCCCCACAACATGATGCTGCCACCCCCGTGCTTCACGGTTGGGATGGTGTTCTTCAGCTTGCAAGCATCCCCCTTTCTCCTACAAACATAACGATGGTCATTATGGCCAAACAGTTCTATTTTTGTTTTATCAGACCAGAGGACATTTCTCCAAAAAGTACGATCTTTGTCCCCATGTGCAGTTGCAAACCGTAGCCTAGCTTTTTTATGGCGGTTTTGGAGCAGTGGCTTCTTCCTTGCTGAGCGGCCTTTCAGGTTATGTCGATTTAGGACTCGTTTTACTGTGGATATAGATACTTTTGTACCTGTTTCCTTCAGCATCTTCACAAGGTCCTTTGCTGTTGTTCTGGGATTGATGTGCACTTTTCGCACCAAAGTACGTTCATCTCTAGGAAACAGAACGCGTCTCCTTCCTGAGCGGTATGACGGCTGCATGGTCCCGTGGTGTTTATACATGCATACTATTGTTTGTACAGTTGAATGTGGTACCTTCAGGCATTTGGAAATTGCTCCCAAGGAGCAAGGTCTTGGCTGATTTCTTTTGATTTTTCCATGATGTCAAGCAAAGAGGCACTGAGTTTGAAGGTAGGCCTTGAAATACATCCACAGGTACACCTCCAATTGACTCAAATGATGTCAATTAGCCTATCAGAAGCTTCTAAAGCCATGACATCATTTTCTGGAATTTTCCAAGCTGTTTAAACGCACAGTCAACTTAGTGTATGTAAACTTCTGACACACTGGAATTGTGATACAGGGAATTATAAGTGAAATATTCTGTCTGTAAACAATTGTTGGAAAAATTACTTGTGTCATGCACAAAGTAGATGTCCTAACCGACTTGCCAAAACTATAGTTTGTTAAGAAGAAATTTGTGGAATGGTTGAAAAACGAGTTTTAATGACTCCAACCTAAGTGTATGTAAACTTCCGACTTCAACTGTACATACAAAGCTCTCCCTCGCCCTCCATTTGGCAAATCTGACCATAATTCTATCCTCCTGATTCCTGCTTACAAGCAAAAATTAAAGCAGGAAGCACCAGTGACTAGATCAATAAAAAAGTGGTCAGATGATGCAGATGCTAAGCTACAGTACTGTTTTGCTAGCACAGATTGGAATATGTTCTGGGATTCCTCCGATGGCATTGAGGAGTACACCACATCAGTCATTGGCTTCATCAATAAGTGCATCGATGAAGTCGTCCCGACAGTGACCGTACGTACATACTAGAGGTCGACCGATTATGATTTTTCAATGCCGATACCGATTATTGGAGGACAAAAAAAGCCGATACCGATTAATCGGCTGATTTATAAAAAAAATATATATATATATATATATTTTTAAATATATATAAAAAAAATAAAAAAAATTGTTGACATCATACACACACACAGATTTTACACACACACACATTTTTGTAATAATGACAATTGCAACAATACTGAATGAACAATGAACACTTTTATTTTAACTTAATATAATACATAAATACACACACGCACACAGCTCTGAAGTGACAATGATACTGAAGAGTCTGCTTAGGAGACAAATACTCTCAACTGTTTGAATAAAAATAGAGTTTAAGTTACCTGTGATGAATGTTGAAAACAAAAACTTTAATTTCTATATGCAGGAAATCCTATTTTAATAATGGGCATGGTAAGAATTGACAACCAAAGTGCGAGTCATAATTTCCATGACACCTAGCAAAATCTGAAAAGCGGTTCCTTCATCTATTCCATAGGATATTTTTAGATTCACTTAAAATAAGGTCTGTGTTTCGTGTAGGCTTACATCACCGTGCCAATTTTATAACTGTGTAGATATCCATAGGACAAAGTAACTCTGATCAATATTGGCTAAATATAAGCAAAGATTAAAACATTTGTAGAGTGGATTTATGAAAATATGTTGACAAACGTTACCTTATCCTAGTGAGATTTACACGGGTATCAAAACGTTGAGGCAGTTTAAGCCTGCACGAAACACAGACCTTATTTGAAGTAGATCAAGACATTCTCTATGGAAGACATGAACGGTAAAATAACGAAGGAACCCCTTTCAAATTCAGCCGCAAGTTATTATAGGAATTATAACGCGTCGACTATTTCTCTCTAAACCATATACCTTTGACTAATCTGGAAACTATCACCTCGAAAACAAAACGTTTATTCCGTTCCGTATTTTATCTAACGGGTGGCATCCATGAGTCTAAATATTCCTGTTACATTGCACAACCTTCAATGTTGTCATAATTACGTAAAGTTCTGGCAAATTAGTTCGCAAAGAGCCAGGCGGCCCAAACTGTTGCATATACCCTGACTCTGCGTGCAATGAACGCAAGAGAAATGACACAATTTCACCTGGTTAATATTGCCTGCTAACCTGGATTTCTTTTAGCTAAATATGCAGGTTTAAAAATATATACTTGTGTATTGATTTTAAGAAAGGCATTGATGTTTATGGTTAAGTACACATTGGAGCAATGACAGTCATTGATTGATTGCTTTTTATAAGATAAGTTTAATGCTAGCTAGCAACTTACCTTAGCTTACTGCATTCGCTAACAGGCAGGCTCCTCGTGGAGTGCAATGTAATCAATGCAAGATTGGATCCCCCGAGCTGACAAGGTTAAAAATCTGTCGTTCTGCCCCTAAACAAGGCAGAACGTTCCTAGGCCATCATTGAAAATAAGAATGTGTTCTTAACTGACTTGCCTAGTTAAATAAAGATTAAATAAAGGTGTAAAAAAAAAAAATACCGATTTCCGATTGTTATGAAAACTTGAAATCGGCCCCGATTAATCGGTCGACCTCTAGTACATACCCGAACTAGAAGCCATGGATTACAGGCAACATCTGCACTGAGCTAAAGGCTAGATCTACCGCTTTCAAGGAGCGGGACTCTAACCCGGAAGCTAATAAGATATCCCGCTATGCCCTCTGACGAACCATCAAACAGGCAAAGCATCAATACAGGACTAAGATCGAATCGTACTACAACGGCTCTGACGCTTGTCGGATGTGGCAGGGCTTGCAAACCATTATAGACTACAAAAGGGAAGCACAGCCGAGAGCTGCCCAGTGACACGAGCTAAACTACTTCTACGGTCGCTTCGAGGCAAATAACACTGAAACATGCATGAGAGCACCAGCTGTTCCGGAAGACTGTGATCACGCTCTCCGCAGCCGATGTAAGACCTTAAAACAGGTCAACATTCACAAGGCCGCAGGGCCAGATGGATAACCAGGACGTGTACTGCAAGCATGTGCTGACCAACTGGCAAGTGTCTTCACTAACATTTTCAACCTCTCTCTGTCCGAGTTTGTAATACCAACATGTTTTAAGCAGACCACCATAGTGCCTGTGCCCAAGAACACTAAGGTAACCTGCCTAAATGACTAGCACTCACGTCTGTAGCCATGAAGTGCTTTGAAAGGCTGGTCATGGCTCACATCAACATCATCATCCCAGAAACCCTCCAATTTGCATACCGCCCCAACAGATCCACAGATGATGCAATCTCTATTGCACTCCACACTGCCCTTTCCCACCTGGACAAAAGGAACGCCTATGTGAGAATGCTATTCATTGATTACAGCTCTGCGCTGCGTTCAACACCATTGTGCTCTCAAAGCTCATCAATAAGCTAAGGACCCTGGGACTAAACACCTCCCTCTGTAACTGGATCCTGGACTTCCTGATGGGCCGCCCTCAGGTGGTAAGGGTAGGTAACAACACATCCTCCACGCTGATCCTCAACACAGGGGCCCCTCAGGGGTGCGTGCTCAGTCCCTTCCTGTACTTTCTGTTCACTCATGACTGCACGGCCAGGCACGACTCCAACACCATCATTAAGTTTGCTGATGACAACAGCCTGATCACCGACAACAACGAGACAGCCTATACGGAGGAGGTCAGAGACCTGGCTGTGTGGTGCCAGGACAACAACCACTCCCTGAACACCTAACCAAAAGGCTACCCAGACTATTTGCATTGCCCCCCTCTTTTACACCACTGCTTCTCTCTGTTGTAATCATCTGTGCATAGTCACTTTAATAACTCTACCTCCATGTACATATTACCTCAACTAACCGGTGCCCCCGCACATTGACTCTGTACCGGTACCCCCCCCCCCCCCTCCCCCCCCCCCCCCCCCCCGTATATAGTCTTGCTATTGATATTTTACTGCTGCTCTTTAATTACTTGTTACTTTCATTTCTTATTCTTTATCTGTTTTTTAACTGCATTGTTTAGGGGCTCGTAAATAAGCATTTCACTGTAAGGTCTACACCTGTTGTATTCGGGCCATGTGACTAATAAAATTTGATTTGATCACAAAGAGTTATCTATCCAAAATGGAGATGTATGGGTAAACCACTTCTCCAATCTTTTTGGCCCTATAACAAAGGACAAACAGCAAAAACATATACATGATCCAATACAAATCTTAGAATCAACTATTAAAGACAACCAGAACCCACTGGATTCTCCAATTACATTGAACAAACTACAGGACAAAATACAAATCCTCCAACCCAACAAGGACTGAGGTGTTGATGGTATGCTCAATGAAATGATCAAATATACAGACCACAAATTCCAATCGGCTATACTTAAACTCTTTAACATCATCCTTAGCTCTGGCATCTTCCCCAATATTTGGAACCAAGGACTGATCACCCAAATCCACAAAAGTGGAGACAAATTTGACCCCAATAACTACCGTGGGATATGCGTCAACAGCAACCTTGGGAAAATCCTCTGCATTATCATTAACAGCAGACTCGTACAATTCCTCAGTGAAAACAATGAACTGAGCTATGTCAAATTGGCTTTTTACCAAATTACCGTATGACAGACCACGTATTTACCCTGCACACCCTAATTGACAAAGAAACAAACCAAAACAAAGGCAAAGTCTTCTCATGCTTAGTTGATTTAAAAAAAGCTTTTGACTCAATTTCGTATGAGGGTCTGCTATACAAATTGATGTAAAGTGTTGTTGGGGGAAAAACATGCCACATTATAAAATCCATGTACACAAACAAGTGTGTGGTTAAAATTATTTTAAAAAACACATTTATTTCCACAGGCCATGGGGTAGACAGGGATGCAGCTTAAGCCCCACCCTCTTCAACATATATATCAACGAATTGGCAAGGGCACTAGAACAGTGCAGACAAAAAAAAGGGCAACCAGTGAAGAACAAACACCATTGAAAATACAACCCTTATTTATGTTTATTTATTTTCCCTTTTGTACTTTAACTATTTGCACATCATTACAACACTGTATATAGCCATTATATGACATTTGAAATGTCTCTATGCCTTTGGAACTTTTGTGAGTGTAATGTTTCCTGTACATTTTTTATTGTTTATTTCACTTTTATTTCACTATTTCACTTGCTTTATCAATGTAAACACATGTGTCCTATGCCAATAAAGCCCTTTGAATTGAGAGAGAGATGGACAGAGGGAGCAGGGCAGAGACAGAGAGATGGAGAGGCCTCCCTCTCTGTGAAGAACCTTTGTCAGTGCTGGGTGTGCGCTCAGGTAGGACACACACACACTTAGCTGTAGCGGTGGTGAAGACCATACAAGGTGACAGGCTGCTAGGGACAATTAGCGTGTGGGCCAAGGTAGCGCTAATATCCTGGCCTCCTCCCCCCATCTGCCAGCCTTGCGGGCTGGTGCAACTTGTTACAACCTTCCCACAACCGTGGGACAACCTTCAGGACTATCCACCATACTGCACTGTGTGTGTGTGCGCCTTCAGGACAATCTATGATACTGTGTGTGTGTGTGTGTGTGTGTGTGTGTGTGTGTGTGTGTGTGTGTGTGTGTGTCTAAGTACATAGCTAAGTAAGTAGGCAACAGTTAGGGAGACACTATTGCTTTTAGGGAGTGATTTTCAACAGGGTCTGAGAGGCCTGTGACTCCACACTTTCATAGCTTCTAAAAGCCCTAATCCTTCATTAGTAGCTTCTTAATCCCCCAGACATCCTCTTTAAAAGTTCACAGATGTTCTCGCACAAAAAGAGTCTGTACAGAAGATTTACAGGGGGTTGCCTATAATGCTAGTAAAATAAATGCATGCGTGTGTGTGTGTGTGTGTACGCGTGCTTTTATTTTCTTTGTGAGAGCATTGACAACTGCCTCAGTCCCTCTAGGCTAGACTGAGTGACATTTGGTTTAGTGCTCTGACAGCTCCTGTCTCCTGTCACACAGACAGAACAGCATTACAGCCAGGGAGCATCACTGTCAGCTCAGAGCGTCTCTAGACATGTTCTAGGATGCCATCCAAAAGACCTTCCTCTCCTCTTGTTTTCCCCTTCATTTCCTCTCCTCTCCCCTGCTCCTCCCCAGTCCCCTTCAACCCCAGTCCTCTCCTCCTGTTTTCCCCTTCATTTCCTCTCCTCTCCCCTGCTCCTCCCCAGTCCCCTTCAACCCGTCTTCTCCTCTCCTCCTGTTTTCCCCTTCATTTCCTCTCCTCCCCAGTCCCCTTCAACCCCAGTCTTCTCCTCTCCTCTTCCTTCTCCCCTCCACTCTCCTCCTCCCTCTTTCCTCCGCTCTCATTTCCTACCACCCTCCTCCCTCCTTTCCTACCTCCCTCCATCCATCCGCTCTCCTTTCCTCCTCCCTCCGCTCTCCTTTCCTCCTCCCTCCGCTCTCCTTTCCTCCCTCCCCTCCGCTCTCCCCCTACCTACCTCCCTCCCCTCCGCTCTCCCCCTACCTCCCTCCCTCCCTCCGCTCTCCTCTCCCCCCTCCATCCGCTCTCCTCTCCCCCCTCCCTCCCCTCTCCTCTTCCCTCTACTCTCTTCTTCCCTCCGCTCTCCCCTCTTCGCTCCTTTTCCCTCTCTGCTCCCCTTTTCCCTCTCCTCTCCACTCCCCTTTTCCCTTTCCGCTCCCCTCCTCCCCTTTTCCCTCTTCCCTCCTCTCCCCTTTTCCCTCTCCTCTCTGCTCCCCTTTCCCTCTCCGCTCCCCTCTTCCGCATCCCTCCTCTCTGCTCCCCTTTTCCCTCTCCTCTCCCCGCTTCCCTCATCTCCGCTCCCCTCTTCCCTCTCCTCTTCCGCTTCCCTCCCCTTTCCCTCTCCTCTTCCTCCACTCTGCTCCCCTCTACTCTTCCCTCTCCTCTCCTCCCTCTCCACTTCTCTCCGCTCCTTTTCCCTCTCTCCCCTTTTCACTCTCCGCTCCCCTTTTCCCTCTCCTCTCTTCCGCTCTCCCTCTCCTCTCTTCCGCTCCCCTCTCCTCTTCCCTCTCCGCTCCCCTGTCCTCTCCCCTCTTCTCTACGGTCTTTCTGCTCCCCTCTCCTCTTCCCTCCTCACTCCCCTCCCCATGCTCTCCTCTACGGTCTTTCTGCTCCCCTCTCCTCTTCCCTCCTCTCCTCCCTCTCCCCTCCCTCTGCTATCTTCTCCCCTCTCCTCTCCCTCCCTCCCTCCGCTCTGCTCCCCTCCCTTTGCTCTCCCTCCCTCCCTCCGCTCTGCTCCCCACCCCTCTCCTCTTCCTCTCCTCTCTTACCACAGGAGCAGGGGACAATCTGCCATGGCGCAGGTGACCATGAAACCTCCATGTCTAATCAAGAGGACTCAAGGACAGAGGAGGATGATTAATGATTTGATGGATGTCATGGAGGAATCCTGGTGACTCAACTCAGGTCCAGCGTTTGATGAGAAAGAGACACACATATGCGCACACACACACACACGAAACAAATACATTTACTAGAATTCAGTACAAAGAAACAATAGATAAGCAATATACAGAAAGTTAACTTTGAAACTGTTCAAATGACATCCAGATCAACAGAACATTCACAATCAAAACATTACCCTTACATGCTGACCAGACTGGACACGTCGCGTGCGCCGCAAAATAAATTTAGAAATCCATGTTATTCAATTATTGCACCCACACTGCTCGCGTGCGCCAACGATGCGATGCCAAGGGCTAAAATAGAACTCCTTTCTATTTCTGACGCAGATCGCGCTGAAAGTCCTGCCTCTCCCAGCTCATCATTGGTTTATAGAAGCAGGTACCCACGTGCCATCTCCTCATTGGTTATACCCACGTGGGTGATTGAAAGACAAACTGTTTTGCCGGTCTTCGTGGTAATACTATGACATTTTTGATGTGATCACCATATAAGTTCAAAGATGAAAAAGCCTGGAAGGAGGAGAGATGACTAGAAACGATTCGGTTGGCCGTTTTATGTGTGGATTAATTGTCGGAGTAGAGGACCTTGTGCATTTCAGGTAAAATAACAAGTCATATAACAACTTATATCCCAGAACAAATTAGCTAGCAACAGCAAGCTAGCTAAATAGGACAAATTAGCTAGCAAGTGCAAGCTAACTAGCTAAATTGCCATACATGTTTAATGCTTTTTGACCTGTCCCCAAATTAATGTAATTGGTTCAGAGTTTGTTTTGATATTTTAACCTTCGTGTCATGATCGCGTTTGGTGTATGGGGACAAAATAAATGTATGCACGATGGTGCACACGCGCAGCCGGTTTGGGTTCCGTGTTAGAGTACAGAGCAAATCAAATGTATTTATATAGCCCTTCTTACATCAGCTGATGTCACAAAGTGCTGTACAGAAACCCAGCCTAAAACCCCAAACAGCAAGCAATGCAGGTGTAGAAGCACGGTGGCTAGGAAAAACTCCCTAGAAAGGCCAGAACCAAGAAAGAAACCTAGAGAGGAACCAGGCTATGAGGGGTGGCCAGTCCTCTTCTGGCTGTGCCGGGTGGAGATTATAACAGAACATGGCCAAGATGTTCAAATGTTCATAAATGACCAGCATGGTCAAATAATAATAATCACAGTAGTTGTCGAGGGTGCAACAAGTCAGAACCTCAGGAGTAAATGTCAGTTGGCTTTTCATAGCCGATCAGACTCCTGTTATTCCAGTGGAGGTGTTTTCCCAGCAGGTCAGTGCAGTGCCACTAGGGGCAGAATGGGGGTGAGTTCCTGCCCGGGAGACGACATGGAAGCCAGAGTGTTGTGTAGCGCTGAATAATCTTTGTTCGACTCCAGCGTTTGAACCACTTTCACGTTTACTGATTATTTTGTGGGTTTATTTAACAGCAATGACTTACACACAACGTGGATATCTACCACACACACACTTGGCCTCCCTGACCTGGTATGTATCTATGTCCATTTAGAAGAAGTAGGCAGAGAAAAGGGATGTCATGCTACAGACTTCCACTTGAATCATGGCTGACTAGTGGGACTGGAGAATACACACATGATTCTATTCTAGTTCTATTCCATCCAGAGAGAGAGGGGAAACATTAAATGCCATCAGAATCAAATATAGTAGTAGTCTCTTTTATATACCTAATGTCTATTCTTAAGAATATTCCTGAGGGTGAAGGGAACCTTTTCAGTGACCATCAATCTAGATCAAGTAAAGTAGGCCGGTTAGGAGTGCCTAAACTGACACGGTAGTGTATTAGGTGTGTACTGGTCAAGATTTTCTCAGAAACTGACACAGTCGTGCATTCCCTGAACAGTGTTCTGAATCCCAATTTGAGCGTGTGAACACGAGAGATAATCTGGTTGTTATGACATCATTACAACTGGTTGAAATGTGGTTGTAAAAGAGGATTTTCCTCAGTGATTCCCTCCAATGAAGAGAGAGGATTTTCCTCAGTGATTCCCTCCAATGAAAAAGAGAGAGGATTTTCCTCAGTGATTCCCTCCAATGAAAGGGTGGGAGGTTGATGTGATGTGCGTGTGATGCATGTGTGTGCTCTCCCCTACTCTCCTGACTCCCAGTGTTATGCAACGAGCATGTTATGAAACCTACATTTGAAACACAAGCCCTTTGAACAGCCAACACACACAGACACACAGACACACACAGAGCTCTCAGCATTGTCTTCAGTGACAGAGGCCTGTGTGTGTGTGTGTGTAATCTGTGTGTGCTTGTTTGTGCACGTGTATGTGTAAGGGCTATTTGACCAAGAAGGAGAGTGAGGGAGTGCTGCATCAGATGACCTGGCCTCCACAATCACTCGACCTCAACCCAATTGAAATGGTTTGGGATGAGTTGGATCTAAGTGAAGGAAAAGCAGCCAACAAGTGCTCAGCATATGTGGGAACTCCTTCAAGATTGTTGGAAAAGCATTCCAGGTGAAGCTGGTTGAGAAAATGCCAAGAGTGTGCAAAGCTGTCATCAAGGCAAAGGGTGGCTACTTTGAAGAATCTAAAATATATTTTGATTTGTTTAACACTCTTTTGGTTACTACATGATTCCATATGTGTTATTTCATAGTTTTGATGTCTTCACTATTATGCTACAATGTAGAAAATAGTAAAATAAAGAAAAACCCTTGAATGAGTAGGTGTGTCTAAACTTTTGAATGGTACTGTATATCTTTTTTACAAATTGATACTTGGAGTCAAAGTATTGATTTAATATCATCTAAAATAACATTGTGATATGTAACTGTATCGAAAGTCTATTTGATGGAAACATCTCTGGTGGGAAAATGTGCATTTTGTTTTATGCAGGTTTTAGAATATTTGCATGAAATTCTGCCACAAATTGAGTGAAAACCTAGCTAGTGACATACATTTTCTTCCAACTTTGACTCCTACAAGGTCTGTCTGTTCGTCTCATAGGACAGTTGAGTAGCTCAACTCTTGTTTCTGTAGCATTAGACAGCTTCCTCTCCAACACTGCATAATGAATATAATAGTGAGAGAACATTGAGGGTAGGATATAGTGTGCAGTAGAGGTCGACCGATTAATCGGAATGGCCGATTTCAAGTTTTCATAACAAACGGAAATCGGTATTTTTGGGCGCCGATTTGCCGATTTAATTTATTTTTTATTTTTAACACCTTTATTTAATCTTTATTTAACTAGGCAAGTCAGTTAAGAACACATTCTTATTTTCAATGACGGCCTAGGAACGTTCTGCCTCGTTTAGGGGCAGAACGACAGATTTTTAACCTTGTCAGCTCGGGGGATCCAATCTTGCATTGATTACATTGCACTCCACGAGGAGCCTGCCTGTTAGCGAATGCAGTAAGCTAAGGTAAGTTGCTAGCTAGCATTAAACTTATCTTATAAAAAACAATCAATCAATGACTGTCATTGCTCCAATGTGTACTTAACCGTAAACATCAATGCCTTTCTTAAAATCAATACACAAGTATATATTTTTAAACCTGCATATTTAGCTAAAAGAAATCCAGGTTAGCAGGCAATATTAACCAGGTGAAATTGTGTCATTTCTCTTGCGTTCATTGCACGCAGAGTCAGGGTATATGCAACAGTTTGGGCCGCCTGGCTCTTTTCGAACTAATTTGCCAGAACTTTACGTAATTATGACAACATTGAAGGTTGTGCAATGTAACAGGAATATTTAGACTCATGGATGCCACCCGTTAGATAAAATACGGAACGGAATAAACGTTTTGTTTTCGAGGTGATAGTTTCCGGATTAGTCAAAGGTATATGGTTTAGAGAGAAATAGTCGACGCGTTATAATTCCTGTAATAACTTGCGGCTGAATTTGAAAGGGGTTCCTTCGTTATTTTACCGTTCATGTCTTCCATAGAGAATGTCTTGATCTACTTCAAATAAGGTCTGTGTTTGGTGCAGGCTTAAACCGCCTCGACGTTTTGATACCCGTGTAAATCTCACTAGGATAAGGTAACGTTTGTCAACATATTTTTATAAATCCACTCTACAATTTTTTGTATCTTCGCTTATATTTAGCCAATATTGATCAGAGTTACCTTGTCCTATGGATATCTACACAGTTATAAAATTGGCACGGTGATGTAAGCCTACACGAAACACAGACCTTATTTTAAGTGAATCTAAAAATATCCTATGGAATAAATGAAGGAACCGCTTTTCAGATTTTGCTAGGTGTCATGGAAATTATGACTCGCACTTTGGTTGTCAATTCTTACCATGCCCATTATTAAAATAGGATTTCCTGCATATAGAAATTAAAGTTTTTGTTTTCAACATTCATCACAGGTAACTTAAACTCTATTTTTATTCAAACAGTTGAGAGTATTTGTCTCCTAAGCAGACTCTTCAGTATCATTGTCACTTCAGAGCTGTGTGTATTTATGTATAATATTAAGTTAAAATAAAAGTGTTCATTGTTCATTCAGTATTGTTGCAATTGTCATTATTACAAAAATGTGTGTGTGTGTATGATATATATATATATTTAACTTTTTTTAATTTTTATAAATCGGCCGATTAATCGGTATCGGCTTTATTTGTCCTCCAATAATCGGTATCGGTATTGAAAAATCATAATCGGTCGACCTCTAGTGTGCAGGCCACTTTCACACAGCATATAGAACGAGGTATAGGCTATATAGGCCACTTTCACACAGCATATAGAACGAGGTATAGGCTATATAGGCCACTTTCACACAGCATATAGAATGAGGTATAGGCTATATAGGCCACTTCAGAACATTAGATGGAGACAGAAACGCAATATGCCAGATGGATCATTCAGCATCACCATCTAGTTATCAGTGTCACTATGTCACCTCACCACCCACATTGCCACTCAACATGCTCATTAGCTAGTCATTAGTTAGCTAAACAACACAGTTCCATATCACTCTTCAAGGTCTTGCAGGTGGGTGTACTGTGTTTTGTGGGTTATTTACAGAGCTTCAGAGAGACAGAGCAAGAGAGAGAGAGGGGTAATGCTTGTTGTTGTTGTCTTGAGATAGGATACAATAGCCCCCCCACAGAGTGCCGTTTTGGTTTACCCTGGTGGCATCGGACCCCCAAGGGAGTGCACCATGGGAGGGTGTAGCGTGAGAGCAGAGGGGTGAGGGATGGCCAGACTTCTCTCTCTAATCCCGATATAAGATGACCTCAGACTTTCGCTCCTTCTCTCCAACTTCCTGTGTGTATGGTACGTGTGTGTGCATGTGTATGTGTGCCCATGCATCTGTATCTGTGTCCTTGCGTCTGTATGTGTGCACGTCTGTCCATGAGTGTGTATGTGTGTACGTTTCTCCGTCCTTGTGTGTATGTATTCAGTGATTAGTTACCTGGCGCTGGGTGACTCCTGCCTGTCTCTAGCTGTTATATGGTCCTGGGTTTCCCTTTTCATTTGCAGGTCTGCATTAATAATAGCTGCTGGTGGCTGACAGAAACAGAGCGGAGACGTTTCACATTCAGACACTGGCCTGCTGCTACTCTTGCTGTCTGTCTTCGTCTCTGTCCTCAACCTCTCACTCCCTTTCTCCCTGGTCATCTTTGTCTTAATATCTTTCACTTTCCCACTGTCTCCCTTTGTATGCCATCTTCTCTCTCTTTCTATGTCACTGAAACGTTGCAGGGAAAGGAAGTCTGCCAAGTCTTCTGCGAGTCTGCAATCATTGCAGAGCTGTAGGTTCATGTAACCTTTTACCTACCTACTGGATGTAATGCTGTAACGTTGTCATGTGTTGCTGTAACATTATGGGGACTGTAATTAAAGAGCTGTCCATTTACAACACCTCCAGCAGCAACAGCTGAGTATTAAATGTTCTTTGGCCGGGGTAGGATGTCATTGTAAATAAGAATTTGTTCTTAACTGACTTGCCTAGTTAAATAAAGGTAAAACATTTTTTTTTACAAAAATGTTAAACCAGGCAAGCCAATTAAGCACAAATTCACAAAATACCTTCTGTGGGGCTGGGGGCTAGGATTAAAAATAAAAATGTAGGACAAAATGCACATCACGACAAGATAGTAGCAATACCACATGACAGTAACACAACATGACAGCAAGATAACATGACAACAACACAACATGGTAGCCACACAACATGACATCAATACAAAATGACAACACAACATGGTAGCAACAACAACATGACAGCAACACAACATGGTAGCAACACGAAATGATAACAAAACATGGCAGCAACACAAGACAAAAACAACATGACAGCAACAAAACATGACTGCAACACAACAGCAAAACAACAACACAGCATGTGTAACGGATGTGAAATGGCTAGCTAGTTAGCGGGTACGCGCTAGTAGCGTTTCAATCAGTTACGTAACACAACATGGTAGCAAAAATATGACAACACAACATGGTAGCAAAAACATGAAAACAACACAACATGGTAGAAAAACATGACAACACAGGGTAGAAAACACATTACAAAATGGTAGCAACACATAACAGCACAACATGACAATGACACAACATGGTAGCAACACAACATGACAACACGGAAGCAACAACATCAACACAACATGGTATCAACAGAACATGGTAGTAGGACAAACATGGTACAAACAATGTTAGGCACAGATAACAGCACAAAGGACAAAATGGTAGAGACAAAACACATCACGCGAAGCAGTTTCAGGGCAGTATGTCTCTCACTCACATACACACACCACTGTATTTACGTAACTCAGACAAGGCTGGTGGGAGGAGATATACAGATATTTCACTAAAATTCACTGTATCACAATTCCAATATGTCAGAAGTTTACATTCACTAAGTTGACTGTGCCTTTAAACAGCTTGGAACATTCCTGAAAATGATGTCATGGCAGTAGAAGCTTCTGATAGGTTACTTGACACCATTTGAGTCAATTGGAGGTGTACCTGTGGATGTATTTCAAGGCCTACCTTCGAACTCAGTGCCTCTTTGCTTGACATCATTGAAAAATCAAAAGAAATCAGCCAAGACCTCAGAAAAAAAATTGTAGACCTCCACAAGACTGGTTCATTCTTGGGAGCAATTTCCAAACGCCTGAAGGTACCACGTTCATCTGTACAAACAATAGTACGCAAATATAAACACCACGGGATCATGCAGCCGTCATACCGCTCAGGAAGGAGACGCGTTCTGTTTCCTAGAGATGAACGTACTTTGGTGCGAAAAGTGCACATCAATCCCAGAACAACAGCAAAGGACCTTGTGAAGATGCTGAAGGAAACAGGTACAAAAGTATCTATATCCACAGTAAAACGAGTCCTATATCAACATAACCTGAAAGGCCGCTCAGCAAGGAAGAAGCCACTGCTCCAAAACCAACATAAAAAGCCAGGCTACGTTTGCAACTGCACATGGAGACAAAGATTGTATTTTGGGGGGAAATGTCTTCTGGTCTGATGAAACAAAAATAGAACTGTTTGGCCATAATGACCATCGTTATGTTTGGAGGAAAAAGGGGGAGGCTTGCAAGCTGAAGAACACCCTCCCAACCGTGAAGCACGGGGGTGGCAGCATCATGTTGTGGGGGTGCTTTGCTGCAGGAGGGACTGGTGCAATTCACAAAGTAGATGGCATCATGAGGAAGAACAATTATGTGGATATACACTGCTCAAAAAAATAAAGGGAACACTTAAACAACACAATGTAACTCCAAGTCAATCACACTTCTGTGAAATCAAACTGTACACTTAGGAAGCAACACTGATTGACAATAAATTTCACATGCTGTTGTGCAAATGGAATAGACAAAAGGTGGAAATTATAGGCAATTAGCAAGACACTTAGCAAGACACCACTTTTCACAGATGAAAGCAGGTTCACACTGAGCACATGAGCACATGTGACAGACGTGACAGAGTCTGGAGACGCCGTGGAGAACGTTCTGCTGCCTGCAACATCCTCCAGCATGACCGGTTTGGCGATGGGTCAGTCATGGTGTGGGGTGGCATTTCTTTGTGGGGCCGCACAGCCCTCCATGTGCTCGCCAGAGGTAGCCTGACTGCCATTAGGTACCGAGATGGGATCCTCAGACCCCTTGTGAGACCATATGCTGACACATGCACATTTGTGGCCTGCTGGAGGTCATTTTGCAGGGCGCTGGCAGTGCACCTCCTTGCACAAAGGCGGAGGTAGCGGTCCTGCTGCTGGGTTGTTGCCCTCCTACGGCCTCCTCCACGTCTCCTGATGTACTGGCCTGTCTCCTGGTAGCGCCTCCATGCTCTGGACACTACGCTGACAGACACAGCAAACCTTTTTGCCACAGCTCGCATTGATGTGCCATCCTGGATGAACTGCACTACCTGAGCCACTTGTGTGGGTTGTAGACTCCGTCTCATGCTACCACTAGAGTGAGAGCACCGCCAGCATTCAAAAGTGACCAAAACATCAGCCAGGAAGTATAGGAACTGAGAAGTGGTCTGTGGTCACCACCTGCAGAATCACTCCTTTTTTGGGGGTGTCTTGCTAATTGCCTATAATTTCCACCTTTTGTCTATTCCATTTGCACAACAGCATGTGAAATTTATTGTCAATCAGTGTTGCTTCCTAAGTGTACAGTTTGATTTCACAGAAGTGTGATTGACTTGGAGTTACATTGTGTTGTTTAAGTGTTCCCTTTATTTTTTTGAGCAGTGTATTAAAGCAACATCTCAAGACATCAGTCAGGAAGTTAAAGCTTGGTCGCAAATGGGTCTTCCAAATGCACAATGACCCCAAGCATACTTCCAAAGTTGTGGCAAAATGGCTTAAGGACAACAAAGTCAAGGTAATTGGAGTGGCCATCACAAAGCCCTGACCTCAATCCCATAGAAAACTTGTGGGCAGAACTGAAAAAGCGTGTGCGAGCAAGGAGGCCTACAAACCTGACTCAGTTACACCAGCTCTGTCAGGAGGAATGGGCCAAAATCCATCCAATTTATTGTGAGAAGCTTGTGGGAGGCTACCCGAAACGTTTGACCCAAGTTAAACAATTTAAAGGCAATGCTACCAAATACTAGTTGAGTGTATGTAAACTTCTGACCCACTGGGAATGTGATGAAAGAAATAAAAGCTGAAATAAATCATTCTCTCTTCTATTATTCTGACATTTCACATACTTAAAATAAAGTGGTGATCCTAACTGACCTAAGACAGGGAATTTTTACTAGGATTAAATGTCAGGAATTGTGAAAAACTGAGTTTAAATGTATTTGGCTAAGGTGTATATAAACGTCCGACTTCAACTGTAGGAGGAAGGGCTCATTTTAATTGCTGGAATGGAATCAATGGAAAGGTACGAAACACATGGAAACAACGTATTTGACTCCATTCCAGCCATGCAATGAGCCAGTCCTCCTATAGCTCCTCCCACCTGCCGCCTCATACATAACTACTGTATGAACTCTCTGCCCCTGGAACTGTAGTCTGTTCTCGCAACCCATTCCACTCTTCTATCTCTAGTATGTGTGTGTGTGTCAGAGCAACCAGCGGCACTGAGGGCCTGATAAGTGAGTTAGGTCACATATCCAAAGGTTAACAAAGCCATTGACACTATCTGTATCTCAGTCTGTGTGTCTGCGGTTTCAGGAGATGCAGTAGAATACACTGCATAGCCTACACCTGTCGTACTTACACTATAAACACAACACAATCCCTACTAAACTTGTGCTATTATATTGTTAGTGTAGTGTCACATAAACCCACTGACCCAATCAACAGCGAGAGTGACAGCTATCCCAAACTATTATTCACACCTGATCAATGTGCCTCTATGAGATGAAGAGAGATTAAGATTACTTTATTGGTAGGTTGCAAACTGAATCCAACTGAAATTTCCTTTCCGTTTTTAACCCAGCCCATCCGATAGGGCTGGGCGGTATACATTATTTTACGATATAACAGTATTGATGCACGGGCCAGTTTGGGTTATTACGTTACCTTCTATAACTGTATTTGAATGTTTGGTTTGTTAAATGTGATACACCGTGTGTAATGTAAATTTTTATAGTTTACTCCGCTACTTGAGTTCTCGCTCTCCATGCCGCTGTAACGGCTTTCCTCCTCCTCTTCATCCGAAGAGGAGGAGCAGGGATTGAACCAAACTGCAGCGTTGTGTGATGACATATTATTTATTTAAACAAGACACAAAACGAACTATACTTGATAAACTACAAAACAACAAACGACGTAGACGCACCTGAACATAAGAACTTACGTATAACGAAGAACGCATGAAAACAGGAACAGACTACATAAACCGAACAAACGAACAAACAAAACCGAAACAGTCCCATGTGGCGTAACATAACACAGACACAGGAGACAACCACCCACAACAAACAGTGTTAAAACACCTACCTTAATATGACTCTCAATCAGAGGAAATGAAAACCACCTGCCTCTAATTGAGAGCCATATCAGGTCACCCTTTAAACCAACATAGAAACAGAAAACATAGACTGCCCACCCAAACTCACGTCCTGACCAACTAACACATACAAAACTAACAGAAAACAGGTCAGGAACGTGACATAACCCCCCCTCAAGGTGCGAACTCCGGGCGCACCAGCACAAAGTCTAGGGGAGGGTCTGGGTGGGCATCTGACCACGGTGGTGGCTCAGGCTCTGGGCGAGGTCCCCACCCCACCATAGTCAATCCCAGCTTACGTCTCCCCCTTAGAATGACCACCCTCATTTTACACCCACTTAATTTGAAGGGTAACCTTAAGATAAGGGGCAGCACCAGGACAAGGGGCAGCACCAGGACATAGAGATAGCTCAAGACAGAGAGGTAGGTCAGGATAGAGAGGTAGCTCAGGATAGAGGGGCAACTCCGGACTGAAGGGCAGCTCCGGACAGAGAGACAGCTCTGGACTGAGGGGCAGTTCTGGATAGATGGCAGCTCTGGGCTGAGGGGCAGCTCATGACTGGCTGACGGCTCTGGACGCTCATGGCTAGCTGACGGCTCTGGACGCTCATGGCTGGCTGACGGCTCTGGACGCTCATGGCTGGCTGACGGCTCTGGACGCTCATGGCTCACTGGCGGCTCTGGACGCTCATGGCTCACTGGCGGCTCTGGCAGATCCTGTCTGGTTGGCGGCTCTGGCAGATCCTGTCTGGTTGGCGGCTCTGGCAGATCCTGTCTGACGAATGGCTCTAGCGGCTCCTGACTGACGAACGGCTCTGACGGCTCGGGACAGACGGGCGGCTCTAATGGCTCGGGACAGACGGATGGCTCAGACGGCGCTGGGGAGACGGATGGCTCAGACGGCGCTGGGGAGACGGATGGCTCAGACGGCGCTGGGGAGACGGATGGCTCAGACGGCGCTGGGGAGACGGATGGCTCAGACGGCGCTGGGGAGACGGATGGCTCAGATGGCGCTGAGGAGACGGATGGCTCAGATGGCGCTGCGGAGACGGATGGCTCTGGCTGATCCTGTCTGGCGGAAGGCTTTGGCTGCTCCTGTCTGGCGGAAGGCTCTAGCGGCTCCTGTCTGGCGGAAGGCTCTAGCGGCTCCTGTCTGGCGGAAGGCTCTGTAGGCTCATGGCAGACGGGCGGCTTTGCAGGCTCATGGCAGACGGGCGGCTTTGAAGGCTCAATACAGACGGGCAGTTCATGCGGCGCTTGGCAGACGGACAGTTCAGGCGCCGTTGGGCAGACGGCAGACTCTGGCCGGCTGAGACGCACTGTAGGCTTGGTGCGTGGTGCCGGAACTGGAGGCACCGGACTGGAGACACGCACTTCAAGCCCAGTGCGGGGAGCAGGGACAGGGCACACTGACCTCTCGAAGCGCACTATAGGCCTGGTGCGTGGTACCGGCACTGGTGGCACCGGGCTGAGGGCACGCACATCAGGACGAGTACGGGGAGAAGGAACAGTGTGTACAGGGCTCTGGAGACGCACAGGTGGCTTAGTGCGTGGTGCCGGAACTGGAGGCACTGGGCTGGAGACACGCACCATAGGGAGAGTGCGTGGAGGAGGAACAGGGCTCTGGAGACGCACTGGAAGCCTGGTGCGTGGAGTAGGCACTGGTGGTACTGGGCTGGGGCGGGGAGGTGGCGCCGGAAATACCGGACCGTGCAGGCGTACTGGCTCCCTTGAGCATTGAGCCTGCCCAACCTTACCTGGTTGAATGCTCCCCGTCGCCCGACCAGTGCGGGGAGGTGGAATAACCCGCACCGGGCTATGTAGGCGAACCGGGGACACCATGCGTAAGGCTGGTGCCATGTAAGCCGGCCCAAGGAGACGTACTGGTGGCCAGATATGTAGAGCCGGCTTCATGACATCCGGCTCAACGCTCAATCTAGCCCTACCAGTGCGGGGAGGTGGAATAACCCGCACCGGGCTATGCACACGTACAGGAGACACCGTGCGCTCTACTGCGTAACACGGTGTCTGCCCGTACTCCCGCTCTCCACGGTTAGCCTGAGAAGTGGGCGCAGGTCTCCTACCTGCCCTTGGCCCACTACCTCTTAGCCCCCCCCCCAAGAAATTTTTGGGGTTTCTTCTCGGGCTTCCTCGCTAGCCGCGTACCTTCATATCTCCGGTTCCCTTGTCCGGTTGCCTCTGCTCTCCTCAGTGCCTCCAGCTGTTCCCATGGGAGGCGATCCCTTCCAGCCAGGATCTCCTCCCATGTGTAGCAACCCTTGCCGTTTAATACGTCCTCCCATGTCCATTCCTGTTTCGTGTTCCACTGCTCGAACTTATGCTGCTTGGTTCTGGATTGGTGGGTGGTTCTGTAACGGCTTTCCTCCTCCTCTTCATCCGAAGCAGCGTTGTGTGATGACATATTATTTATTTAAACAAGACACAAAACGAACTATACTTGATAAACTACAAAACAACAAACGACGTAGACGCACCTGAACATAAGAACTTACGTATAACGAAGAACGCATGAAAACAGGAACAGACTACATAAACCGAACAAACGAACAAACAAAACCGAAACAGTCCCATGTGGCGTAACATAACACAGACACAGGAGACAACCACCCACAACAAACAGTGTGAAAACACCTACCTTAATATGACTCTCAATCAGAGGAAATGAAAACCACCTGCCTCTAATTGAGAGCCATACCAGGTCACCCTTTAAACCAACATAGAAACAGAAAACATAGACTGCCCACCCAAACTCACGTCCTGACCAACTAACACATACAAAACTAACAGAAAACAGGTCAGGAACGTGACAGCCGCTTTCCATACAGACCTAGCACTTGTTGTTCCTCGAGCACGAGACACTTGAGTTCAGTCTGCATGGTCAAGGCAGCACATGCAACAATGTTGATGACAAAGTGAAAACTACAAATATGCTGTTTTCACTTTGCTTCTTAATATAAATCCACTAGCGTTCTATAATTACACTATCGATTTGTGTTCCGTACATCTGCAAATGGCTAGTTTGTATTTTCTTAGCAAGTTGGGCCTAAATCGTGTTAGCCGCTAGTGCTAATTGCTAGTTAGCTAGCTAGCTAGTTAATACATGTAATGAGTCAGCGCAAACGTAACTAGCCATTCAGCCTAATATCAGTGATGGTGTAGACCTAAATCAGCATGTTATTTGTGCAACAGTATCTTCTAAATCAAAGAGGAATACGCAAAGCACGAATATGTTAGCTACATGACGTAGCTAAGAGAAAACATTCAATGTAGCCAAAGATTTGGTTCCTACCCTGTCACAATAACTCCTCCCTGGCATTTTCATTCATTGTCATGTCAAACACTTTATTCAAAGTACCCATTTGTTATATTCTAACTATAGAATAATAATAATTTTCCCAGGATTCCAAAAGTTCATCCAAGTGTTTTGCTCTAAATCGCAAGTCAAATCGCAATTGCAACATTTGGTTAAAAAAGGCCTAGATTGTTTCCTATATAGTGTAGCCCTATGTGGCAGTGTGGAAATGATCTCAAATGAGTGCAGAAAATCAGAAATGGATGAAAATGCTGAATTTTTGTTGGGGTTGAAGTTGAATTCAACAGTATAAAACAATCAGAATGGAGAAAGACCCATTGAAATCACTAAGAATGTATGTGTTGCCACCCTAGGGTCACACACTACTCATAAACCAAATGTATAACTTTTATTATTGAAAAATATCAAATACCATCAAACCATCCATTTTTTTTTTTTTACAAATACTGTGATATGAAATTTTGGCTATATTGCCCAACCCTACCCTCCGAAAGACACATACATACACTATATATAAAAAAGTATGTGGACACCCCTTCAAATGGATTTGGCTATTTCAGCCACACCTGTTGCTGACAGGTGTATAAAATCGGGCACACAGCCATGCAATCTCCACAGACAAACATTGACAGTAGAATGCTCTTACTGAAGATCTCAGTGACTTTCAATGTGGCATTGTCATAGGATGCCACCTTTCCAACAAGTCAGTTCGTCAAATTTCTACCCTGCTAGAGCTGCCCTGGTCACTGTAAGTGCTGTTATTGTGAAGTGGAAACAATCAGCCGCGAAATGGTAAGCCACACAAGCTCACAGAACGGGACTGCCGAGTGCTGAAGCACGTAGCACATAAAAATTGTCTGTCCTCGGTTGCAACACTCACTACCTAGTTGCCAACTGCCACTGTAAGCAACATCAGCACAAGAAGTGTTAGTCGTGCGCTTCATTAAATGGGTGTCCATGGCCGCACACAAGCCTAAGATAGCTGTGCGAAATGCCAAGCGTCGCATGGAGTGGTGTAAAGCTCGCCGAATTTGGACTCTGGAGCAGTGGAAACATTCTCTGGAGTGATGAATCACGCTTCACCATCTGGCAGTCCAACAGACTAATCTGGGTTTGGCTGATGCCAGGAGAATGCTACCTGCCTAAATGCATAGTGCCAACTGTAAAGTTTGGTGGAGGAAGAGTAATGGTCTGGGGCAGTTTTTAATGGTTGGGGCTAGGCCCTTTAGTTCCAGTGTATGCTACAGCATACAATGACATTCTAGACGATTCTGTGTTTTCAACTTTGTGGCAAAAGTTTGGGGAAGGCCCTTTACTCTTTCAGCATGACAATGGCTCCATGCACAAAGCGAGCTCCATACAGAAATGGTTTGTCAAGATTGGTGTGGAAGAACTTGACTGGCCTGCACAGAGCCCTGACCTCAACCCCATCGAACACATTTGGGATGAATTGGAATGCTGATTGCGAACCAGGCCTAATCACCCAACATCAGTGGCCGACCTCACTAATGCTCGTGGCTGAAGGGAAGCAAGTCCCCGCAGCAATGTTCCAACATCTAGTGGAAAGCCTTCCCAGAAGAGTGGAGGCTGTTATAGCAGCAAAGAGGGGACCAACTCCATATTAATGCCCATGATTTTGGAATGAGATGTTCGACGAGCAGGTGTCCAAATACTTTTGGTCATGTAGTGTACATACAGTGCATTCGGAAAATATTCAGTCCCTTTAACAGACCATTTAAATGTTGCTACAGCCTCATTCTAAAATAGATTTCTTTTTTTAAATCCCTCATCAATCTACAACAATACCTCAGTGACAAAGCAAAAAAAATGTTTTTGCAAATGTATGTATGTATGTATATATACACTACCATTCAAAGGTTTGGGGTCACTTAGAAATGGCATGGTTTTTGAAAGAAAAACACATTTTTTGTCCATTAAAATAACATAGAATTTATCAGAAATACAGTGTAGACATTGTTAATGTTGTGAATGAATACTGTAGCTGGAAACAGCAGATTTTTTATGGAATATCTACATATGTGCACAGAGGCCCATTATCAGCAACCATCACTCCTGTGTTCCAATGGCACTTTGTGTTAGCTAATTCAAGTTTATAATTTTAAAAGGCTAATTGATCATTAGAAAACCCTTTTGCGGGTTTTGTTAGCACAGTTGAAAACTGCTGTTCTTATTAAAGAAGGAATAAAACTGGCCTTCTTTAGACTAGTTGAGTGTCTGGAGCATCAGCATCTGTGGGTTCGATTACAGGCTCAAAATGGCCAGAAACAAAGAACTTTCTTCTGAAACTCGTCAGTCTATTCTTGTTCTGAGAAATGAAGGCTTTTCCATGCGAGAAATTTCCAAGAAACTGAAGATCTCGAACAACGTTGTGTACTACGCTCCTTCACAGAACAGAGCAAACTGGCTCTAACCAGAATATAAAGAGGAGTGGGAGGCCCCTGTGCACAACTGAGCAAGAGGACAAGTACATTTGTGTGTCTAGTTTGAAAAGAAGACGCCTCACAAGTCCTCAACTGGCAGCTTCATTAAATAGTACCCGCAAAACACCAATCTAAACGTCAACAGTGAAGATGCAACTCCGGGATGCTGGCCTGAGGTAGAGTTGCAAAGAAAAAGCCATCTCTCAGACTGGCCAATAAAAATAAAAGATTAAGATGGGCAAAAGAACACAGACACTGGACAGAGGAACTCTGCCTAGAAGGGCAGCATCCAATCAGGTAGTAGAAACATATCAAGGATGATCAATGGAAAAGGATGCACATGAGCTCAATTTCGAGATCTTTAGCAAAGCACCCCCACACCATCACAACTCCTCCTCCATGCTTCATGGTGGGAACCACACATGCGGAGATCATCAATTCACCTACTCTGCGTCTCACGAAGACATGGCGGTTAGAACCAGAAATCTCAAATTTGGTCTCATCAAACCAAAAAGGACAGATTTCCACCATTCTAATGTTCATTGCTCGGGTTTCTTGGCCCAAGCAAGTCTCTTCTTCTTAATGGTGTCCTTTAGTAAAGGTTTCTTTGCAGCAATCCGACCATGAAGGCAGTTCTCCTCTGAACAGTTTATGTTGAGATGTGTCTGTTACTTGAGCAGAAATTTCTGAGGCTGGTAACTCTAATGAACTTATCCTCTGCAGCAGAGGTAACTCTGGGTCTTCCTTCCATGTGGGGGTCCTCATGAGAGTCAGTTTAATCATTGCGCTTGATGGTTTCTGCGACTGAACTTGAAGAAACTTTCATAGTTCATGAAATTTTCCGGATTGACTGAACTTTATGTCCTTGTCACAACACAACTGATTGTCTCAAACGCATTAAGAAGGAAAGAAATTCCACAAATTAACTTTTAACAAGGCATACCTGTTGCTAGCCCCAATTCTGACTTGTGCTTTGATATCTGCTTCACTGATTTCTGCGCTCGTAAAAACCGGGTTTTCTGCATGTTAACACTAGAAGCTTATTACTTAAAATGGATCAATTTAAAGTGTGGGTTCACAGCTCCAATCCAGATGTGCTGGTCATTACGGAGCAGTGGTTAAGAAAGAGTGTCTTGAACACTGATGTTAACCTTTCTGGTTATAACCTCTTTCGGCAAGACAGATCTTCCAAAGGTGGGAGAGTGGCAATCTTTACCAAGGTTCACTTTAAGTGCTTGGTTGTCTCCAACAAGTCTGTCCCCAAACAATTTGATTTGCTGGTTTTAAGCATTCAACTTTCAAATAGCTATTTGTTGACTGTTGCTGGGTGCAATCGTCCTCCATCAGCACCGGCCTGTACCCTACCTGCCCTAAGCTCTCTCCTGGCCCCTTACACGAAGTCTGACTTTTTCCTGCTAGGTGACCTAAAATGGGACATGCTTAAAACACCTGACCAAGTCCTAAAGCAATGGGACTCCCTAAATCTTTCTCAGATTATTACCAATCCCACAAGGTATGACTCGAAACACCCAGAAAAGGCTACTCTCCTCAATGTTATCCTTACAAATAATCCTGATAGGTCATTACAGAAAACACCAGACTGATACCTTAGTGATCACTGTTTTACAGCCTGTGTTCATAATGCTCAGTGAAATGTCCTGTCCTGATTAGTCATAGACGCTTGCTAAAAAAACTTTCATGAGCAAGCCTTTCTTCATGAACTGACCTCTGTAAAATGGTTTGGAATCATCTTGATCCCCTCTGTCGAAGACGCTTGGACCTTCTTTTTAATATTTTCAGTGGTATTGTTAACAAACACGCCCCCATAAAGAAAATGAGAATTAAAAACAGGTGTTTCGACAGTGATCTTGCAGAGTTACTCCACCTCAAGAATTGCATTTGGCAAAAGGCTTGGCACTCGCATATTCAGGCTGACTGGCTCTCGTTCAGGCAAATTAGAAATAAGTGCACTCAGGCTATACGAAAGGCCAAAGTTACTTTAAGGAGCAGTTCTCTCTCTGTAGGTCTATCCCCAAGAAGTTCTGGAAAACGGTTAAAGACCTGGAGAATAAACCCTCCTCACAGCTGCCCATGTCCTTTAATGTTGAGGATGTGGTTGTTACTGACAAGAAGCACATGGCTGAGTTCTTTAATCACCACTTCATTAAGTCAGGATTCCCATTTGACTCAGCCATACCTCCTTGCCCGTCCAACATTTCCTCATCTCCCATCCCTTCTAATGCAACTAGCCCCGATGCTCCTCCCTCCTTTTCCCATGCCCTGCTACAAAGTTTCTCCCTGCAGGCGGTCACGGAGTCCGAGGTGCTAAAGGAGCTCCTTAACCCTCCTGTTGTGACCCACTGGTTGATGCTTATTTATAAAATCCTCTTAGGCCTCACTCCCCCCTATCTGAGATATCTACTGTAGCCCTAATCCTCCACATACAACACCCGTTCTCCCAGTCACATTCTGTTAAAGGTCCCCAAAGCACACACGTCCCTGGGTCGCTCGTCTTTTCAGTTTGCTGCAGCTAGCGAATGGAACGAGCTGCAACAAACACTCAAACTGGACAGTTTTATCTCAATCTCTTCAGTCAAAGACTCAATCATGACACTCTTACTGACAGTTGAGGCTGATTTGTGTGATGTATTGTTGTCTCTACCTTGCCCTTTGTGCTGATATCTGTGCCCAATAATGTTTGTACCATGTTTTGTGCTGCTACCATGTTGGGTTGCTGCCATGTTGCTGTCATGTTGTGGTGCTACCATGCTGTGTTGTGTTGCTGCCTTGCTATGTTGTTGTCTTAGGTCTCTCTTTATGTAGTGTTTTATTTTATTATTATTATTTTTTCTCATCCCAGCCCCCGTCCCCGCAGGAGGCATTTTTCCTTTTGGTAGGCTGTCATTGTAAATAAGAATTTGTTCTTAACTAACTTGCCTAGTTAAATAAAGGTTAAATAAAAAATAAAAAAATGCATTCCAGGTGACTACCTTGAAGCTGATTGAGAGAATGCCAAGAGTGTGCAAAACTGTCATCAAGGCAAAGGGTGGCTACTTTGAAGAACCCCCCTTTGAATAAATATATTTTGATTTGTTTAACACTTTTTATGTTTATGATACTAGATGATTACTACATGATATTTCACAGTTTTGATGTCTTCACTATGATTCTGCAAGATAGAAAATCATAAAAATAAACTAAAACCCTGGAATGAGTGGGTGTGTCCAAACTTTTGACTGGTACTGTGTATATATATATATCGTAAAAAAAATATTTAAAAAAATAATATATTTTTTAAGTTATGGCGATGATTGTATTTTCATGACGGTCTTCAGCCATAACCGTCTGTTACACACATACAGGGTATCTGTGCCAGGCCTACTCTAGATGTCGCAGTGAGACCTTCCGAACCCGAGTGACCAGAGGACAGGAGAGGAGAAGAGGAGTGAATGAATGAATGAGATTGTAATGCTTTTGCACATTCCCTGGCTCCACGTGCTCCTGGTGGCTTGCGCTCTTTTCTTCTCTCACCTTGCCTTCTTTCCTTGTTTTGTTTTGTTTAAAATGTAATGAGGCCTGGTTGAAACGACTGAACGGCAGGCAAAGAGGGAGGGAGGCTGAGGCAACTGCAGGCATGGCATCCGGGGTGTTCTGGCTCAGCGCCCTGTCACATGCTGGGGCCATGTGAATGCAGTGGCACTGACCGAGGGAGGGAGGGGGGAAGGAGGGAGAGCGAGCGAGGGAGAGTGATATAAAGAAAATAACCAAAGAGGGGAAGTCTAACCAGAGGGGAACATGCAGAGAGAGAGAGTCGGAAGAGTGGTAAAGAGAGAAAGAGCTACACAGAGGAAAGAACTAGTGTGAGGGAGGTGGAGGAAGAGTGTGAAATAGAGATTGAAAGAGCTACACAGAGAGATCTACAGATAGAGAACTAGATGGAAGAGAGTGACAACCAGAGAGGAAGGGGAAGCTAGAGAGAGGGATCTCCTCGACCGGCCGGCGCAGTGGGTGACAGCTCCTCCTTTCCCATGGCCTGGGTCATTATAAGAGACCACAGCTGAGAACAATTAAGCCTGCAGCGCTGTAATGATTAAGTCTGGCTGCACACTGGGCTTGGCCCTATCCCTGGGACTCCACTGTGGAGAGAGGAGAGGGGAGGCAAACGGGCCATCAGGGACCACTGGCCATTTAAACTGGCCCTTTAACTTTGAAATGCTTCAGCAGCTCAACAAAGAGCTGTCCTTTCTCAGTACCAAACGAATGACCAGAGCTAAGACCACGAACAGTGTAGAACCATGTGTGCAGAGCCGTACTGGTACAAAACCACTGCCAGGGCAGAGCTGAACTGGTATGTAACCACTAGCAGTATTAGGGATGGGCACGGTTATTCGAATATTAGAATACCTGAAAGGACATTAGTATTTGATTACTTAGGAGAGTATTATTTTTTTTTTAATTAAGTTTAAAAAAAGCCTATTTTAACAAAGAAAAGGCTTTGTCTAAAAGTAAATAAAATGATCTATATGACACCGCTACATAGTCTACAAGGATAGATAAAAAAAATGTTTTTTAAACAACAGTTTTAAGACAGTCTTTATGAGTGCGCCCCATAAAAAAGACGCACTGGTTGCCTACACACTTTTCACACCTGTAGCTTGTTGTTATTGTCAGTCAATTTCTAATACCCATCCCTAAGCAGTATGTTTATTTTTTTTCACCTATGGTACAGGTAACCTGTGTATTCAACAAACTTTGCTGCAGTGTCATGTGGGACAAAACCACACATTCTAGTTTGATTCTACTTCCTGGTAGTACCAGTGCTACCAAAGGCATTGTAAATGAGGTCAGTTGGTATCAGCCACTACGTTTACACAGCACAATTCTGGTCTTTTGCCCAATTATTAGCAAAGAGTTGATCTGATTGGTCAAAAGACCAACTAGTGGGGGAAAAAATCTGAATGGACTGCCTGTGTAAACTTAGCCTTAGTTTGTGTAAAATTAGCCTTAGTTTGTGTAAACGTAATCTTAGTTTGTGTAAACTTAGCCTTAGCTTCCCACCAGCGAGACAGACGTTTATAAACTTTACAGAACTCCGGACCACACCAACATAGTTGTTGTAACCGTTTACATTCCGACCACAGCCATTTTATCTGTCCAAAACCCATGCCAAACTTCCATAAGGTAAAGTGGCTAACTAGCCAAACAAAATTTTCCCAGATGAGAGCTAGGCCTAATGAATGACAACATCCAATTGATGTCCATCTAATGAATCTGTAATGATCTCACTGGAGACTTGAGGCAGAGCGAATCATTTAAACAACATTTGAGATGGAATTTAAGAACCCAACTAATCAGAGTGTTTTGGGTTTGGGGCTGCTTTTTTGGTCTGTTTTGCTGAGAGTTGCAGATGCTGGCTGGCATTAGGCTAGGCTACTGTTGATAAAAGCTTGGGAGAGAGGGAAGAGGGAGCCCCTGCTGGCCTGAACCTAATCCCCCCTGCATGGGCCTGAGGAGCTCAGGGGACTAGGTCTGGGGAGAGGGAGGAGGACTGAGGAGGAGGCTGAAAGAGCAGACTGGGGCTGGGGAGAGGGAGGACTGGGGATGGGACTGAGGAGGAGGCTGAAAGAGCAGACGGGTTGGGGATAGGGAGGACTGGGGCGAAGGATGAAAGAGGGGACTGGGGCTGGGGAGAGGGAGAATGACTGGGGAGGAGGCTGGAATAGGGAACTGGGGAGAGGGAGGAGGACTGGGGTGGAGGCTGAAAGAGGGGACTGGGGCTGGGCAGGGGGGAGGAAGAATGAGGAGGAGGCTGGAATAGGGAACTGGGAAGAGGGAGGAGGACTGGGGAGGAGGCTGAAAGAAGGGACTGGGGCGAGGGAGGAGGACTGGGAAGAAGGCTGAAAGAGGGGAATGGGGAGAGGGAGGACTGGAGAGGAAGCTGAAAGAGAAGACTGGGGCTGGGGAGATAAAGGAGGACTGGAAGGTAGCAGGGGACGGGGGGATACCTAGTCATTGGCGCCCGGAGAACAATGGGTTAACTGGCTTGCTCAGAGGCAGAACGACAGATTTTTACCTTGTCAGATTTTACTTTTCGGTTACTGGCCCAATGCTCCTACCCACCAGGCTACCTGCCGCCCGGGGATGTGATGGAGAACTGGGGAGGAGGGGATTTGGTGGAGCAGAGGGGAGAACAGGGTCTGAAGAGAAAGGGGGACTGAGGCTTTGAGGGCTGACCTGACTTTGGGGAGCCTCTTCACTACCCTGTTAGCCCCACTCCCTCAATTTCCTCCAAAGCCAGTTTGACAGAGCTGAAAAGGCTGGCCATTCCCATATGGTGTATAGGAACCCACCCACTTCAGGCCCCCCTCCAGTCCCCCACTCACTCCCTCCCTCGACATGCGAAAGCTGGCAGGCTAGACAGGAATGACATATCAGCATGACATTCTTTAGCCCAGATTTAGCTGCTTACCACAAAGCAGTGTTCACTTCAAAAACAATGCCTCTTTCACTCTTTTTTCTTCCCCTTTCTCTCTTATACACTACCCCTTCCTCTCTTTCATTGTTTGGTTAGCGATGTAAACTGTGTAGTGCTCATGTGATTGCAGAGTTTGCAAAGCAAATGGCCACTGGATTGATGCAAATAATCATGATATCCTTCTGCCAGGCTACTTTGTAGTTAAAATATTTAATTTACAAGGTTTTTGGGAAAGCCTTTCATCTCTACCAGAAGACGATTATCATTAGGATAATCGCTAACGGCTACACAAAGTGTAGAGATACCCATGGGTGTCTGCGAGCAGGAGTTGTGGCAAGGTGAGTCTTCACTTTTGCACAGATATGGGAAATACATTTTGAAATTAAAATACACTACATGGCCACAAGTATCTCGAACAGGTGTACAGTGTTTCCTCCAACACATTGGTGCGGCTAGCTTCCGGGTTAAGCGGGCGTTGTGTCAAGAAGCAGTGCGGCTTGGCTGGGTTGTGTTTCGGAGGACGCGCGGTTCTCGACAGTCGCCTCTCCCGAGTCCATACGAGAGTTGCAGCGATGGGACAGGACTAGGATTGCAAAGGGTTAGAAACTTTCCGGAAAATGTTTGCAACCCTCTGCATGCACAGTGCATTCTTCCATCACATGTACAGCTGATTCTCAAGATCTTGCACACTAATGAGATGCTATTGAGCCCACACTGCTACACTGTCTGAGCCAAAGACTATATGCTTTCTGGTACGTTTTGATTACAATACTGGGTGGGGTGAATATATTTTACTTGACATACATGATTTTTTGTTAACTAGTAAATAGTAGCCTACAGCAAAGTGTGTTTAAATCATTTCTAAATTGTTAACAATTTCTGCTAGTTAGTTTTTGCTACCATGTGGGTTTTAGCTTGCTTGAGCCTGCTAACTGAGGAGTGTTAATTCACTTGTTTCCATACACGTTTCATTTTAAAACATTTATCTTACAAATGAGTTGTTTGAAGTAACTGCTTAACTATTTATCTGTACATAGAATTGTATTTGGGATTTCTTTACTATTTTTTTCCTAATCTTTACAGGAAAATGCCACAGGCACTATCTGATGTGCGGAGACGTTTCACTGCAGCTAATGTAGATGGAAAAGCTGTGTACATTTGCAAATACTGTGCCAAATCATATGTGAAGAATGCAACAAAGATACAGAATCATCTGGCCAAGTGCATAAAGTTCCCTCAGAGCTCAAAACAAGCAACCTCTGACAAAAGTCCCTCTACTTCTATTCCAGGTGAAAATGATGAATCAGATACCTTATCGATAGCAACAGCTCATGGTCTTCCTGGAATCAGACGTTTATTTTGACTCCATGGAGGAACGTAGTCAGAGAAATGCTGATGAATGTCTTGCTCGAGCTGTGTATGCAACTGGTTCACCTCTGATGCTCACAGGCAATGTGTATTGGAAGAGATTTCTGAATGTTCTTCGCCCGGCATACACCCCTCCAACCAGACATGCTTTATCTACTCATTTGCTGGATGCAGAGTTCAGAGTTCAAGTGAAGGTCTCGCAGACGAGTAGGTAAACCACTACTACCCTACGTATTATTGGCCAACATGCAATCATTGGAAAACAAACTGGACGATCTACGATTAAGGCTATCCTACCAACGGGACATTAAAAACTATAATATCTTATGGTTCACCGAGACGTGGTTAAATGAAGACACGAATAATATAGAGCTGGCTGGCTTCTCCGTGCATCGGCAGGACAGAGCAGCTATGTCTGGTAAGACGAGGGGTGTCTATTTGTCAATAACTGCTGGTGCGCAATGTCTAAAATTAAAGAAGTCTCAAGGTATTGCTCGCCTGAGGTAGAATACCTCATGATTAACTGTAGACCACACTATCAACCAAGAGTTCTCATCTATATTATTTGTAGCCATCTATTTACCACAACAAACCGATGCTGGAACTAAGACCACACTCAACGATCTATATAAGGCCATAAGCTAACAAGAAAATGCTCACCCAGAAGCGGCGCTCCTAGTGGCTGGGGACTTTAATGCAGGAAAACTTAAATCCGTTTTACCTCATTTCTACCAGCATGTCACATGTGCAACCAGAGGAGAGAGAAAACAAAGCGAGAAAAAAAAACTCTAGACCACCTTTACTCCACACACAGAGACACATACAAAGCCATTTGGCAAATCTGACCATAATTCTATCCTCCTGATTCCGGCTTACAAGCAAAAAATAAAGCAGTGACTCGCTCAATACGGAAGTGGTAAGATGACACGGATGCTATGCTACAGGGCTATTTTGCTAGCACAGACTGGAATATGTTCCGTGATTCATCCAATGGCATTGAGCAGTATACCACCTCAGTCACTGGCTTCATCAATAATTTCATCGACAACGTCGTCCCCACAGTGACCATACGTACATATCCCAACCAGAAGCCATGGATTACAGGCAATAGCCGCACCGAGCTAAAGGCTAGAGCTACCGATTTCAAGGAGCGGGACACTAATCCAGACGATTATAAGAAATCTCACTATGCCCTCAGACGAACCATCAAACAGGCAAAGCGTCAATATAGGATTAAGACTGAATCCTACTACACCGGCTCTGACGCTCGTCGAATGTGGCAGGGCTTGAAAACTATTACGGACTACAAAGGGAAACCCAGCCTCGAGCTGTCCAGTGACGTGAGCCTACCAGATGAGCTAAATACCTTTTTATGCTTGCTTCGAGTTAAGCAACACTGAAGCATGCATGAGAGTACCAGCTGTTCCGGACGACTGATCACGCTCTCCATAGCCAATGTGAGCAAGACCTTTAAACAGGTCAACTTTCACAAAGCTGCGGGGCCAGACGGATTACCAGGACGTGTACTCAAAGCATGCGCGGACCAACATGTTTCAAACAGACCACCATAGTCCGTGCGCCCAAGAAAGCAAAGGTAACCTGCCCAAATGATTACTGCCCGTAGCGCTCACGTTGGTAGCCATGAAGTGCTTTGAAAGGCTGGTCATGGCTCACAACACCATCATGCCGGAGACCCTAGACCTACTCAAATTCGCATATTGCCCCAACAGATCCACAGATGACGCAATGTCAAATCACACTTTACACTTCCCATTCCCACCTGGACAAAAGGAACACCTTTGTGAGAATGCTGTTTATTAACTACAGCTCAGCATTCAACACCATAGTACCCACAAAGCTCATGACTAAGCTAAGGACCCTGGGACTAAACACCTCCCTCTGCAACTAGATCCTGGACTTCCTGACGGGTCGCCCCCAGGTGGTAAGGGTAGGCAACAACACATCTGCCACGCTGATCCTCAACACTGGGATCCCTCAGGGGTGTGTGCTTAGTCCCCTCCTGTACTCCCTCTTCACCCACGACTGCGTAGCCAAGCACGACTCCATCATTAAGTTTGCTGACGACACAATGTTGGTAGTCCTGATCACCGACAATGATGAGACAGCCTATAGGGAGGTCAGAGACCTGGCAGTGTGGTGCCAGGACAACAACCTCTTCCTCAATGTGAGCAAGACAAAGGAGCTGATCGTGGACTATAGAAAAAGGATGGCTGAACAGGCCCCCATTAACATTGAAGGGGCTGAAGTGGAGCGGGTCGAGTTTCAAGTTCATTTGTGTCCACATCACCAACTAACTATCATGGTCCAAATACACCAAGACAATTGTGAAGAGGGCACGACAACACCTTTTCCCCCTCAGGAGACTGAAAAGATTTGGCATGGATCCCCAAAAAGTTCTACAGCTGCACCATCGAGAACATCCTGACCGGTTGCATCACCGCCTGGTATGGCAACTGCTCGGCATTTGACCATAAGGCGCTACAGAGGGTAGTGCGTACAGCTCAGTACATCACTGGGGCCAAGCTTCCTGTCATCCAGTACCTATATACTAGGCGGTGTCAGAAGAAGGCCCAAAAAATTGCCAAAGACTCATGTCACCCAAGTCAAAGACTGTTCTCTCTGCTACCGCACGGCAAGCGGTACCAGAGTGCCAAGTCTAGGACCAAAAGGCTCTTTAGCAGCTTCTACCCCCAAGCCATAAGACAGCTGAACAATTAATCAAATAGCTACCCGGACTATTTACACTAACACCCCTTTGTTTTTACACTGCTGCTAGTCGCTTTTTATTATCTATGCGTAGTCATTTTACAAATTACCTCGACTAACCTGTACCCTCGCACATTGACTCGGTACCAGTACGAGATAGAAAACACAATGTTCTCTGCATAATTTCCAATCCCCTATATATATATATATATATATATATATATATATATATAAAATTGTATATAAAATTGTATATAAAATTGTTTATATATATATATATAAAATTGTATATAATCATTCCAGGGTTTTTCTTTATATTTACTATTTTTTACATTGTAGAATAACATTGAAGACATCAGAACTATGAAATAACACATGGAATCAGGAAGTAACCAAACAAGTGTTAAACAAATCAAAAATATATTTGAGATTCTTCAAAGTAGCCACCCTTTGCCTTGATGACAGTGTCGTGTCTTTGCTATGGATTAAGTGATATATGGCATGCTTTTTTATCAAATCAATTCTCTGTAATTAATATTACCTGATTAAATTAAACATGTAAATGTAATTAACTAGGAAGTCGGGCACCACGTTAGAATGTTTATAGAGCTGTTGTCTTCCGAATAAACTCTTAAAGACCTGGTAATCTTTCATATCAATAGCAGTCAATTATCAATCGTCACCTTATTCAGTCTCATCTGAACGTCGTACGTTTAAGTTCCTTGCTCAGAACATGAGAACATATGAAATCTGGTGGTTCCTTTAAACATGAGTCTTCAATATTCCCAGGTAAGAAGTTTTAGGTTGTAGTTATTATAGAAATTATAGGACTATTTCTCTCTATACCATTTGTATTTCATATACCTTTGACTATTGGATGTTCTTATAGGCACTTTAGTATTGCCAGTGTAACAGTATAGCTTCCGTCCCTCGCCTCGCCCCTACCTGGGCTCGAACCAGGAACACATCGACAACAGCCACCCTCGAAGCATCGTTACCCATCGCTCCCCAAAAGCCGCGGCCCTTGCTGAGCAAGGGGAACAACTACTTCAAGGTCTCAGAGCGAGTGACGTCACCGATTGAAACGCTATTAGCGCGCACCCCGCTAACTAGCTAGCCATTTCACATCGATTACACCAGCCTAATCTTGGGAGTTTATAGGCTTGTAGTGATAAACAGCTCAATGCTTGAAGCACAGCGAAGAGCATTGAGAGCGTTCTGGCAAAACGCACGAAAGTGCTGTTTGAATGAATGCTTACGAGCCTGCTGCTGCCTACCACCACTCAGTCAAACTGCTCTATCAAATATCAAATCATAGACTTAATTATAACATAATAACACACAGAAATATGAGCCTTAGGTCATTAATATGGTCAAATCTGGAAACTATCATTTCGAAAACAAAACGTTTATTCTTTCAGTGAAATACGGAAGCGTTCTGTATTTGTTCTAACGGGTGGCATCCATAAGTCTAAATATTCCTGTTACATTGCACAACCTTCAATGTTATGTCATAATTACTTAGAAATCTGGCAAATTAGTTCGCAACGAGCCAAGCGGCCCAAACTGTTGCATATACCCTGACTCTGCGTGCAATGAATGCAAGAGAAGTGACACAATTTCCCTAGTTTAATATTGCCTGCTAACCTGGATTTCTTTTAACTAAATATGCAGGTTTAAAAAAATATACTTCTGTGTATTGGTTTTAAGAAAGGCATTGATGTTTATGGTTAGGTACATTCTTGCAACGATTGTGCTTTTTTCGCAAATGCGCTTTTGTTAAATCATCCCCCGTTTGGCGAAGTTGGCTGTCTTTGTTAGGAAGAAATATTCTTCACGCAGTTCGCAACGAGCCAGGCGACCCAAACTGCTGCATATAATGTTTCCCTGACTCAAGAGAATTGACACAATTTCCCTAGTTAATAGAAATTCATGTTAGCAGGCAATATTAACTAAATATGCAGGTTTAAAAAATATATACTTGTGTATTTATTTTAAGAAAGGAGTTGATGTTTATGGTTAGGTACACATTGGTGCAACGACAGTTTTTCGCGAATGCGCTTGTTAAATCACCTGTTTGGCGAAGTCGGCTATGATTCAATGATAAATTAACAGCCACCACATCAATTATATGCAACGCAGGACAAGCTAGATAAACTAGTAATATCATCAACCATGTGTAGTTAACTAGTGATTATGTTAAGATTGTTTTTTATAAGATACGTTTAATGCTAGCTAGCACCTTACCTTGGCTCCTTGCTGCACTCGCATAACAGGTAGTCAGCCTGCCACGCAGTCTCCTCGTGGAGTGCAATGTAATCGGCCATGACCGGTGTCCAAAAATGCCGATTACCAATTGTTATGAAAACTTGAAATCGGCCCTAATTAATCGGCCATTCCGATTAATCGGTCGACCTCTAATCTTCACGAACCCTGGCTAACAAGTTGAATCAGCAATACAAAATTTGGTTTAATTATTTATTTACTAAATGCCTAAATAATCACACAGAATTACATATACACAGGATGGGCCATACATTGATGACTAATTATGTCATACAAGAAAATGTCCCTGGCGGACAAAACCAATATGACGGCTGGTTACACAAAGAAAGGAGGTTGGGTTTGAATGAAAGCGCGGGAAGACTGAGGAACGAAAGGATTGGGTCTCTATCGGACCTTATGAAGCTATGCTGTCGTAGATACAGAATCTTTGCATTCTAAATAACTGCCAATTCAGAAAAGGAAAATGCAAGAAATATATTTACTCTGAGCTGCGCTTCGATAGATTAGTCAAAAGGTTGCCCAGCAGAGATCAGCAGAGATCTCCCTTGTCCTTTTAAGAATATGTCTTGTGGTAGAACGGATACGTTGTAGTACCGTCGTTGTGTGGTAGAACAGATACGTTGTAGTACCCTGTCTTTCTTGTCCGTCATTTCCTAGCCCACATTTACAGCTGCTGCTAACTCAATGTCTAGGAGGTATCACTTCTTTAGTGAATAAGAGTTCAAAGTTCATACCAAGTTGCCATACTATAAGCTCATGCTATATTCTGGCTGGTATAGTCACATTCATCCTTCCAGCGTGGCGATCGTCACCTCCACGTTGAAATTCGCCCTCTAAACGTATGAACAGCAGTCCTAACGTCATCGGGAACAATGTTAATTTGGTTAGGTTGTAGTCGTTCAACCATTCGCAACCATACCTCACGCTGGGGTTGGCTTAGTTCTGTAGTTGATATTAGCCCTTTTAAACGTATGAACACAAGGTTGACTTTCGTCAATGGGCTTTTGTAGTGGTGGAGAGAAGGGTGTGTTTCATAGTTCCACAACCAATGCCTGTTCACTTGGGCGGGGCCACTGAGTGAGCATAGTTCACTTATGAAAACAATTCTCTCATTTAGAAGCTAAAATTACATTTAATCTTTTCACAAATAGTTTAATATTTAAACATTTAAATTGCACAACAATTCCATGTGAATCTGATGTGTATGTGTAGAATTTCCAAGATACAGTTTATGTCGTCCTATTGTCAGTAATAATGTCTCAGACGACAACTGATCTGATATCATATTCTTTAATTACCAACGGATATTTTCAACTGGTTGGATTACCGAAATATGGTTCCGTTCCCAACCGTTTGATGTTACCAGACTCTCTCTATGTTAACAGAGGGCTTTTCAAGAGTCCAATCTGTAGAGTAGAGAGAGAAAAGGGGGAAAGGTATTAAGTAAATAGGATATGACTAAAGAATTAATCAGGGGGACTGTCCCACAAATTAACAGGTGTTGTCCTTTCCATGGTAGCAAAATCTTATCTATTTTGGCTAACTTTCTATAAACATGTATTGTAGTGAGAATTATTTATTTCAGGATATGAATACTGAGTATGTCCACTTCACCGTCTGACCATTTTATTGGTAAAGTACACGGTAATGTAAACATTTTATTTTTTAGAGATCCAATTTGTAATATGGAATTATAATTTAGCATGATTTGGTTTTAATCCAGAGAGGTTCGAAAACTATTTCTAGATCCTCTGAGGCTGTGCAGAGATCCAAATTGTGCATTTAAAGAACATGAACCGTAAGCGTACAATGCCACCTTGTTTTTAAGTTCTGGATTTCTAGCCCCTTGATATTATTGTTGATTCTAATTTTAATAGCTAACATTTCATTGGCCATAATAAATAGATATGCCAATAGTGGACAACCATGTTTTACTCCTCTTGACAATTTAACACTTTTGAGAATTAGACATTATTTACCATTTTACACCTAGGGTTACAAAACATAACTTAAACCCACTGTATAAGAGATTCTCCAAAATTAAAATAGTCCAAACATTTATATATAAATTCCAGTTGTACTTTATCAAAGGCCTTTCCAAAAATCAGCTATGAATACCAGGCCTGGTTTCCCTGATTTCAAATCAAAATGTATTTGTCACATGCGCCGAATACAACCTTACCGTGAAATGCTTACTTACAAGCCCTTAACCAACAATGCAGTTTAAGAAATAAACTAAAGTAAATTGTTTTAATAAAATCAAAAAGTAACACAAAATTACATAACAATTACGAGGCAATATACAGGTTGAACTATCATCAATATTAAAGCTGATCTACCCTTTTTTTAAAGTAGATGCGCACGCACGCACGCACACACCTCACTCACTCACTCACTCACTCACTCACTCACTCACTCACTCACTCACTCACTCACTCACTCACTCACTCACTCACTCACTCAGTCACTCACTCACTCACTCACTCACTCACTCACTCACGCACACACCTCACTCACTCACTCACTCATTCACTCACTCACTCACTCACGCACACACTTCACTCACTCACTCACTCACTCACTCACTCACTCACTCACTCACTCACTCACTCACTCACTCACTCACTCACTCACTCACTCACTCACTCACTCACTCACGCACACACCTCACTCACTCACTCACTCACTCACTCACTCACTCACTCACTCACTCACTCACTCACTCACTCACTCATGCACACACCTCACTCACTCACGCACACACCTCACTCACTCACTCACTCTCTCACTCACGCACACACCTCACTCACCCTCTCACTCACGCACACCTCACTCACTCACTCACTCACTCACTCACTCACTCACTCACGCACACACCTCACTCACTCACTCACTCACTCACTCACGCACACACCTCACTCACCCTCTCACTCACGCACACCTCACTCACTCACTCACTCACTCACTCACTCACTCACTCACTCACTCACGCACACACCTCACTCACTCACTCACTCACTCACTCACTCACTCACTCACTCACTCACTCACTCACTCACTTACTCACTCACTCACTCACTCACTTACTCACTCACTCACTCACTCACAGGGGGACATTCCTGTGCCGTTTTAGAAGGTTGCAGGAAAATACGAATCAATGCATTTTATTCATGTCTTATGATTAACTTTGGCACATTAATTTTCGAATAAGTTAAATACATTTAGTTGATTTCTTTGAATATTGTTGAATTCCATTGTAATGTCTGGATTCCGTGGTTCTGTCCATGTTCTCTGCAAGGCAGATTTTATAGGGCCCTACCACACGCCTTTCTCATAACCATGAGTACTGGGCATCACTGTTCATTACAGGAGAGGAGGGTAGCTGAGAGGAGAGGGGAGTGTACTTATAATCAAGCAGCAACAGTAACATCACTGTCCTTGTGCACAAGACTAGACAGATATGATGTTGAGATACGAGATTCATTATGGGGCTCAGAGAGAAAGAAAGTGAAATAGAGATGGGGGGGGGGGGGGGGGGTGAGAGAAGCTTGAGCTGACATTACCCTAAATATCAAACTCCCTGTTTAAGAGACATTGAGTGAGAAAGAACAAGGCACAACACATCTCAGACCCCCCCACGGTGGAATGGCAACAAACTGAGTTGATCAGGGCCAGGGATGAGGGTGGCAGAGAGAGAGGGGGCCGATGGACAGTCGGGGATGGAGGGAGAATAAGAAAGCTGGTCTTGTGAGGGAGAGAAAGAGATATGGAGAGATAAATGCAATCTGTCAGATGGTCTGAGGGAGGAGGAGATGTGAGAAACGATAGCGAGAGGAGAGCGATGAGGACAGATTGAGGGAAAACATTGAGAGAGCTAGAGATGGAGCGAGGGGGAGAGAGGGATCTACTGTATATTAGAATGAAAACAGAAATACTCCTATGGCTCTGCAGGCTGACACCACTATCCTAAAAGCATCTCACCACACACACACCCTCCCTACCCCCACACACCTCTTATGTAATAGTGTGTTTCTCCCATGAGGAGACAACACATTCTTTAAGTGCCCCCTTACCCTTTTCCTCCGTTCCTTGGGTGCGCACACACACACACACAACACATTCGATTCAAGCCATGGAACGTGCAATATCCGATTAGAAAATGACATGACTCACCAATGGACTCTTTACGAGCACAACATTAGCTGCCAGCCAGGAGAGGAGATGAGGGTAGACAACCACCATTAGCTGCCAGCCAGGAGAGGAGATGAGGGTAGACAACCACCATTAGCTGCCAGCCAGGAGAGGAGATGAGGGTAGACAACCACCATTAGCTGCCAGCCAGGAGAGGAGATGAGGGTAGACAACCACCATTAGCTGCCAGCCAGGAGAGGAGGGTAGACAACCACCATTAGGGGACTCGTTTTCACTATTGGTTGGCATTAATTTTGAAGCAACTTTCCATCTCCTTGACTACTAGAGAAACCTTGAGGACCTTGAATCTGATCAAGGTAAATCCCATTTAGGCATAACACTATCAAAATAATTACATTCAGTTGACCTCAGATCGCGCCTAGAGACAATGCACTGGAATTATAATTTTAATTGAGTTAAATTCCCTAACTACTACTGCATTCATCAAATATGGAGAGCTTCTAAAATTGTTGCCAAGACGACCAGTGAGCTCATTTCATGACAGACTGACCAGGTGAAACCTATGATCCTTTATTCATGTCACCTGTTTGAGTGTGAAGAACTGTAATGCTGGTGGGTTTTTCACACTCAACATTTTCCCATGTTTATCAAGAATGGTCCACTACCCAAAGGACATGCAGCTAACTTGGCAACTGTGGGAAGTATTGGCGTCAACATGGGCCAGCATCTCTGTGGAATGCTTTCGACACCTTGTAGAGTCCCTGCACCAACGAATTGAGGCTGTTCTGAGAGCAAAAGGGGGTGCAACTCAATATTAGGAAGGTGATCCTAATGCTATGTACACTCAGTGTACATACAAAAAGGTGACAGAAAGTGTTCTTCTGCCATTATGTAAAATATTTGGAGAAGATTGATGTGCAAATGTGGGACCAATCTGGGGTGTGGAGTGAGAGACGAGAGGCTAAGTCAACTATGTGCTTAATGGCTGTCATCAGGACTGCTTCAGAGAACTTCAAGCTTCATTAATCCTTTAAACCCCTAGCTAGCTGCAGAGTTCTTAGTCACTACATCACCACCATATTCCTGCTCACTATCCAGCTATGTGACAATGGGACAACCAGACGTGACATTATATATTGTATTTTATTTAAATGTGTGTGGACTGTGGACAAACTAATCAAACTAACTAATGTAAGGTAAACGTTAGACATAAAATGGCCACGTATACGCAAATATCACAAACAGCATTTCCTATTTATCTCCTGAAAGCATCCACTCTCCTTTCTCACTGTGCTTTGTGTGTGTTCGGGATCGCTTGGATTAGGATGGTAGATATCTCCGTTGTCATAAATTCCGCATGAGCAATGTATTCCCATGCTGCACCTGTCCGTCACGCCAAAGTACACATCATGACACATGGTGCCTCAAACACGTGTGACGCAGTAACATTGCAAAACCTTACCGAACTCTTTACCTGAAGGAAGGGAAAAACTAAACTCTGTTCTCTCTTACCTGACTGTCTAGCTCACCTGTTGTAACCTACTCTCTGAAGTGGAGACAGCACAGCCGAAGCCTAAAAGTATGATAGGACAAGCAATGTATTGTGTGACACAGTAGTTCTTTTGAATAGGTCTACCCAACAACATAATAACAGTGAACCTGTTCACTCATGACTGCGTGACCATGCACGCCTCCAACTCAATCATCCAGTTTGCAGACGACACTACAGTTGTGGGCTCGATTACCAACAACGACGAGACAGACTGTATCACAGCCTGGTACGGCAACTGCACTGCCCTCAACCGCAAGGCTCTCCAGAAGGTAGTGCGGTCTGCACAATGCATCACCGGGGGCAACTACCTGCCACCTACCACCTACAGCACCCGATGTCACAGGAAGGCCAAAAAGATCATCAAGGACATCGACCACCCGAGCCACGGCTTGTTCACCCCGCTATCAACCAGAAGGCGAGGTCAGTACAGGTGCATCAAAGCTGGGACCAAGAGACTGAAAAACAGCTTCTATCTCAAGGCCATCAGACTGTTAAACAACCATCACTAACATAGAGGCTGCTGCCAACATACAGACTCAAATCTCTGGCCACTAAATAAATGGATTTAATAAATGGTATCACTAGTCACTTTAAATAATGCCACTTTATAATGTTTACATATCCTACATTACTCATCTCATATGTATATACTGTATTTTATACCATCTATTGCATCTTGCCTATGCATCCTACATTACTCATCTCATATGTATATACTGTATTTTATACCATCTATTGCATCTTGCCTATGCCGCACGGCCATCGCTCATCCATATATTTATATGTACATATTCTTATTATATCCCCTTACATTGTGTGTGTATAAGGTAATCATTGTGAATTTGTTAGATTACTTGTTAGATATTACTGCACTGTCGGACTAGAAGCACAAGCATTTCGCTACACTCGCATTAACATCTGCTAACCATGTGTATGTGACCAATAACATTTGATTTGATCCTCAATTAAAATGACAGAGCAATGCTCACTGTCAACTAAGCTCATATTTTGACTCATTGAGCTAAACCACTGCAGTTTGTGAAAGTAAGTTTGACAGTTTGAAAGTTTGACAGACTGAAAGAAATCTTACAAAATCATGTCTGGGCAGCTGGGTGTTTATAAAGTCCTAACTTGTCTTAAATGTGGGATGTTTGCTAAACGAAGCTAGTTAGTAGGCTAATGACAGCAAATAATTCAGGATTGGTATAAAGCACTCTGGCTCTCACACACACCACACACACACACACACACACACACACACCTCTGAGTATGTTAGTGGGGAAATAGTTGCATCTGCCTGGCAAGGGAGAGCTTCATTAGGATATTCTCCTGGGAAGTCTCTGGGCTGATCCTAGTTCAGCGTATCCACCGAGGGACACTGAAATCCCTGAGCTAGGAGCTGATCCTAGTTCAGTTTAACCACACAGAGTGTGTGATCTCTCTGGCAGCCCCTCTGCTCACCCGGGTAAGATACTGTATCTCATGTGGTCACTGAGGAGAAAGGGGTGCACTCTAAGCATGATCTGACCTATTCCAAACAAACTGAACTGACCAATGCACTGACAACAAAGTCTAGTTGGTTCCAAATTAATATCACCAGCCAAACAGATAATTTAGCCTTGTGTCCATCTCGGTCTCCTTTACCTTGTAATTACACTGAACAAAAATATAAACGCAACATGTCAAGTGTTGGTCCCATATTTCCTGAGCTGAAATAAAAAATCCCAGAAATGTTCCAATCGCACAAAACGCTTATTTCTCGCAAATTTTGTGTAAAAATGTATTTACATCCCCGTAGTGAGCATTTCTAATTCGCCAAGATAATCCATCCACCTGACAGGTGTGGCATATCGAGAAACTGATTAAACAGCATGATCATTACACAGGTGCACTTTGTGCTGGAGACAATATGAGGCCACTCTTAAATGTGCAGTTTTGTCACACAACACAACGCCACAGATGTCTCAAGTTGAGGGAGTGTGCAATTGGCATGGCGACTGAAGGAAGGTCCAGCAGAGCTGCCGCCAGAAAATTAAAATGAATTTGTAACGTGCAGATGGCAGACAGTATGTATGGCGTCGTGTGGGCGAGCGGTTTGCTGATGTCAATGTTGTGAACAGAGTGTTCCATGGTGGCGGTGGGGTTATGGTATAGACAGGCATAAGCTATGGACAATGAACACAATTGCAATTTATTGATGGCAATTTGAATGCACAGAAATACCGTGATGAGATCCTGAGGCCCATTGTTTCAGCATGATAATGCATGATATCACAGCATGATATCACAAGGATCTCTACACAATTCCCGGAAGCTGAAAATGTCCCAGTTGTTTCATGGCCTGCATACTCAGACATGTCACCCATTGAGCATGTTAGGGATGCTCTGGATCGACATGTACGACAGTTTGGGACCTTGTCACAATATCTCTATGCATTCAAATTGCCATTGATAAAATGCAATTGTGTTCAGGCCACAAACAACACCCTGATCAACTCTATGCGAAGGAGATGTGTCGCGCTGCATGAGGCAAATGGTGGTCACACCAGATACTGACTGCTTTTCTGATCCAAGCCAAGGTATCCAACGTATCTGTGACCAATAGATGCATATCTGTATTCCCAGTCATGTGAAATCCATAGATTAGGGTAGGGCGATATGGCCAAAATATAATATCACTATTTATTTATTTTTATGATCGTATGACGTATTTGACATTTAATACTTGCTTTATGAGTAGTGTGACCCTAGGGTGGCCACACATACATTCTTAGTGATTTCAATGGGTCTTTCTCCATTCAGATTGTTTTTTTACAACTGAAGTTGACTTCAACCCCAAATCATTTTCAGCATTTTCATAAATTTCTGCATTTCCTGGACTTATGAGATCATTTCCACGTAGGGGGCTGCACAATATGGGCAAGCAATCTAGGCCTCATTTGATTTGACATGCGATTTAGAGCATACACTTGGGTGAACTGTTGGAATTATGAAAATAGAATGATTATTCTAATTCTATAGTTGGAATATAATAGTGGGCACTTTTAATACAGTGCTGTTTGACATGACAGCAAATGACAATGCCAGGGAGGAGTTATTGTGACAGGGTAGGAACCAAAGTGTTTCCTAGGGGACCCTATAATCTTTGGCTATATTGAATGTTCTCTTAGCTACTTCATTTAGCTGACGTAGTCATGCTTTGCATATTCCTCTTTCATTTTGAAGATCCTGTTACACAAACATGCTGATTTGGGTCTACACCATTACTGGTATTATCAGGCTGTATAGCTAATTACGTTTGCTCTGCTCTCACTTACTACATTTATTATCCAGCTAACTAGCATTAGCGGCTAACAATATTTAGGTTCAACATGCTAAGAAATGACAAACTAGTTGTTTACAGATGTAAGAAACAAAAACGAAGTAATTATAGAACGCTAGTGGATTTTTATTAAGAAGCAAAGTGAACAGCATTCTTGTCATCAACATTGTTGCATGTGCTGCATTGACCATGTAGACTAGACAAGTGTCTCGTGGTCTAGGAACAACAAGTGCGCTCCTTGAGTGACAGGGCGAGGGGCTAGGTCTGTGTGGAAAGCGGTATGGAGAGATGACTCAAGTAGCGAAGAAACTATAAAAATGTACGTTACACATGGTGTATCACATTTAACAAACATTCAAAGACTGTTATTGAAGGTAAAGTAAAAACCCAAATCAGTCTGCGCTTCAATACCGGTATATTGTAAAATGGGGTATAACGCTCAGCCCTAGATTAGGGCCTAATTTATTTATTTAAATTGACTGATTTCCTTATATGAACTGTAACTCAGTAAAATCTTTTAAATTGTTTCTTGTTGTGTTTATATTTTTGTTCAGTGTAGTATCTTCGTAGCGCAGACCCCATTTTCTTCCCCTTGGTAATCTCGCCGTATTTGCTAGCCTTTCAGGCCTATTCCTCCAACAGACATATTTCACAACAGGTGTTGTTGAATGTACAACCATGAGACTGTCTGTGCTACAGGCCTAAAGAGCCATTAATGCAGAACTACAGAGATTAGATTGTGAGGTCTCTAACAGGAAGTCCAGTAGACTCCACTCACACACCACACCAACTCTTATCTTCACTATCTGAGAGGAACGGTCACTCAGTCAGTTGAATATGTGACAGTAGCAGTATGGTGAGGTAGTATCCCCCTCTAACCCTGTAACCTCTCCCCCTCCCTCCTCCCCTTTCACTTCCTCCCCAGTAGACATGCCTGACATTCTAGAGGAGCCAGTGTACATTCCTCACATGCCTCCACCGTATCAGAGAGGGGGCGTGGTGGGAGTGCCTCACACAAGGGCATATGGGCGGTTCGGTTTTAACTTCCTTGTTGAATGCTGTCGCTGCTGTGTGAAAGACAGGGACCTGCGTGTTGGGCAGTGAACCAGGGGGGTGAGAAGAGGGTCACACAGGGCCTGAGGAGGCCCGAGGAGGGCTCAGGTGACCAGAGTTAAGCCGGCTCATGTGGGACAGGGAGGGAGGTGTTAGATGTCTGGCCCGGCCCCTGGAGGTGGAGGATCAAAGCTACCGTACTGTAATGGCTGTCACTGCTGGTTGGTTGACTGGCTGGCTTGACTCAGCTGACTGCACCTTCTTATTTGAAGGTCTTCTACTCCACTGGTAGGCTGCAGGCCGATTGTTAACCACAAATATCACACACACACACACACTCTGTGACACAAACCACACACTCACACTCATTCAGCCTATCATATAAAACCATCTAAATGAACTAGTATCCACTCAAGCCACTGTGGCCCTTTGAAACAGACAAAATAATTATGGGCCTGGCACATGTGACCGTGAATGGGACAGCAACAACCACGTGGCCATTTTCAGTTTCACATCGACATCGACCTCTGCAACAATAGGCTCTCTCAGTCAGGGCAGGACAGGCGTTTGGGGAGAGTGTGTGTGTTTTGGCCTCTGCTCATGTGCAGTACCAGGTTCCTAAATGAAAAAGCTCTCCTTCACATTACCAAGACCTTCATGACCCTGGAGAACATTGTAGAAACTTCTCTCTCCCCCCAGCTAAAGCAGAAGCGGTGGTGGTGGGGTATCAGCGGTGAGTGAATAGAAAGAGCTTCCTGCTCTCTGATGGAGCTGAGGCTGAGACTGGGGCACACAAACCCAGCTTGGAAGGCAGTTAGTGTGACAGTCCAGAAGACAGGGTGCCTGGAGGACAGGGCCTGTGCAGCATCTAAATGACCACAAATCACTGAATTCTTCCACATAGCTGGGATTTTACGCTCCCCCCTCCCATCCCTCTCTCAACCCATCCATCCCCCTATCCCTCACTCTCTCTCTCCCTCCCTCCATCCATCCACCCACGCATTCAAGCCTTTCATTACGATGATAATGGGCCAAAAGCCGGAACAGGGCCCATGTCTGGGTGCCATAAGTTCAGCGCTGGCTTTGTGGCCATGTCATGCGTGTCCATGGGAGCGGAGCGTGCTGCCACGGTTCAACAAAGACGGAAGGAGGGAAAACAACAACCACAGTAAAAATCCTACTGCCTTCAGCAGGGCAACTTTGACCAAAGCGTAACTCTCAAACAACCTTATGCCAGCATACACACAGTCAGGCCTGGTCTGCAAGCCTGGACACCATAGGGGACAGGTGTTCAAAATGTGTGTGAGCTATACACACTATGGTGATATTGGATAGGCAGTTATTGTGTGGTATAAATATTCAGTTCCCACTTACCTTCCCAATACTTGTGCCCAGGAGCCTTATATCTGCCCATCTTTACCCTCCTGCATTGAGTATGGACTGTTCTACTCACTCACCTTGCCTGTCAAAGTTCACAGCTAATGACAACAGGAAGGAGTGGGCCTGTTATTCCACCTGCATGGCATTATTACAGAGGAAATTAAAATGTTTCTACCAATGGTGTATATACACCCTGGATGTATGATATGTAATGGCCAATGTAAGGCTTTGATGCCACTGGTCAGCCATATTGGCAGTCCCCAGAAAAAGCAGTCCTCCACAGGAATGAATGGAATTTCAATTAAATATTTCAAGGACTTTATGTTTAGCTCACAATATGATTTAAAAGTATGTATTAAGGTGTCTAACAGAATAAATGTGGCAAAAACGAATGTAGACATGAATAAATGCATTTCTATAGCTTCCAAAATATGTTTTACAATGGTGGGGGAGTGCCAAGAGGGAGGCATGGAAGTGTTTGGTTAATGATCTATCCCTTAGGCAAGGGTTGTCATGTTTTACTCTGTTATTACAATGATATAGCATCTATACCATGTAGGCTAATGCCATTCCCCCAATACAAATAGAGTTGGTAGGCTTAGGAATGGCATGTAGGGTGGTCTACACCAATACAAAAGTGTAGGAGCAACAGTTAACCTCAAATGCATTTTCATTCAACCACCAAATGGCGCAAAACGTACACATGCATGATATAGCAAATCGCGCGCAATGATAAACAAGATAAATTGTTTATCATTCTTACCAACTTCAAGAGTAGCTTGGGCCCATTAATCTATCTGACATGTCAACATCAGGTCTGTTGTAATAACATTCAAACATGTTGCACACCTCAACAGTAATGTAACAAGTGGCTTTTTACCTGCGTAAAACCGTAACAGGGAGCCAATCTCGGTGTTCGTCCCTTCCTCCTGCACGCGCCACGGATCCTTAAATCCCAGTTTAAAGAGAAAGTCATTCTGGATCTGGAGAGGCCTCTCGTCTTGCCCGAGCCTCCTGACAGCGTCACCGTGGAGCTGAACGTAAAGTGTGGGGCTCGTGTCACCTGCTGCGTCTCTATCCTCATCAGCCTCTGCCGAACCTGTTTTCAAAGCACGCTGGCCATTGTCAGGGTCTTGGATGTCGGGCCTATTACCTGTCGAATAGGCCCGGGACAATGAGCTACCGCTACTACTGGGTGGCAGCCTGCTTAGACCGAGTCTGTTACCTGCTCCCGTATCCTCTGTCAAGTCGTTTAAATGCCCACCGTTGCTAAACGTGTAGTTGGCAGAGACTGTGTTGCCATTCGGGAGAATAGGGTCAATGCTTGTGGTAGGACAGTCGAGCTCCAGTTCATCTGAGGAGCTGCCATAGGTGTCGTGGCCCTCCGTGGCGCTGTCAAAACTAGGGCTCAGGATGGATGCGTCTGTGCCCAGGATCATGTCGTCGCTGAGGGAGTCCCGGTGCTCACTGAGCCGAGCCCCCGAGATGCTGAGGTCATCGAATGCGCTGCTGCTCTCCACGTCCGAACCAGAATTGAGCCCGTAGTTGTCCACTCCGTTCAGCCGCTGTTCTGGATCCTCCTCGTTAGGAGTATCCAGGTTAGAATTAGAATTTTGATCCGACAACAAGTGAGTTATATTATCTTTTGAATCTGAGTCCGGACTCAAAAGTTTTTCATCCTGTTGCTTTTGCAGCTCATAGGCGTTCTCCATAAGCAGTAGTCTCAACCGGTCACTTGGCTTGTCTGATAGGCCGCCCCTGAATTCTGGGGATCCCGAATGGTTGCATTTGATATTAACGTTACCGTCTTCAATAAGTTTGCACTGACTGTCATATAGATACTTCACGTTACAGTTTCCGTTTTGATCAGTCTTTAGGTTGTCTTTACAAAATATACGCAATACAGAGCTCGACTTACTGAGTTTGCTCATACGGAGCGCCATGTCGCCGGCGGTGGTATCGATCGTGCACAGCACCGGCCTAGGATATGACGGCGAGGTGAGTTTGTCGTGGACATGTATGGATCCCCTGTGAAGATCCACTCGCACCCACTCTCTATCTGAAGGCTGCAGTTGCATGTTCTGCCGATGCCTCAGCAACGTCTTCCTATCCAGACTCCGAGTATGCAGAGACGCAGAGGAGAGGGTCGAGTTCATCTTGGCGCCGCAGGCGGCAGTGACAGCCGATGTGGTTGCAGCGGAGAGGTTCCTCTTTAGTCTCCTCCGTCTCAACAGGAGCGAGTTGGAGTTACTGGATAAACTCCGGCCATTCGTAGATGTGCTTCCATTACTTTTATTCGAAGCACTAGAACCCACTGCAGCCTGAGAGGGATTGTTCCCATTTCTAATATCTAAACGAGAGGCCGTCAAATGTACACCACCACCATCATCCACTGGCGTCCACTGGGCGACAGACAGTCCGCTAGGCTTCTTAAACTTAGTTGCAGTTATATCTGCCAAGCCTTCGTCAACGACAGCCCGCGCACTTTCCATTTTACAAAATGAAAAGTACACTAGATATCTGTGCGTACGTGGCTTAACATCAGCCTTCTACATTAAAAAAGCGCGACAATAGGAACACAATACAATAAATGTCCGCCGGTTGGGTGGTGTACTTATCCCACTATTCATTCTCTTCTTTGCCTCCGCGCTCCAGTTGGAATCTCCCCCGCGTTCCCGAAAACATTTCAGAGGAAATCCGCTAAAAACAGGTCGGACTCGGAGTGAGAGATCCGTACAAGGGCGGAGACGTGACTGTGTGTCTCATTTAGACCAAAATACTATGGCAGAATATGAAATTAATGTCGGCCGACCTCTTACGCAAATACTGTACGATACATATTCATGAGGTGACAAGATGTGGGAACAACCTTGTATTGCCTTGTGGGAAATGTACTTCAATGTAAGGACATCTACAATCTTTCATGTTGAAATACTGAAGTAAAAACTACATTTCCCAAATAAAGGGCATACCCACAGCAGACAGAAGGGGGCAAGGTTCAGAATGATGTAAATAGATATGTAACACAGAAATACAACTCCCTGTTATTTGGTAGAGAGCCTTATCAGTTCTATGCACATAGATACATTTCTATATGCAACGACCTTTACGCACCGCCCATGTTTTATGCTCGGCCCCTTCTGAGGAATACCCCTCTCGTTGCCTAGTTCTGATAAATGGGATTCAACCTTCTGACTACGCAGGCAAATGACTGTACCTGTGAAATATGCTTGATGCGACAGACAAGTTTAAAACCATTCTATATCAAAATGGGAGACATAACATGTTTTTCCCCCACAGCATTAATATTAAATACCCCACTTATTTGTCAGCTGTTTTAAGCCAATTTATTTTATGATATGTGCGTGCTTGCATTAAATAGCATGGGGAAATAACGTTCGAGGCTACTCGACCAGTAACGACGAGGGTGAAATAACTTGAGTGGAGCACCATCTCATCAGGACGCCATTTCACAAGGCCACGCCGAATATCTGTCCTCAGTGATATTATATTGTCCTCTTCCACCACCTAGTGGTGTTCCAGCTCTAATTAGTGTCAAACCTGGTCCCGGGGAACGCAGGTTTTAGCTCCATCCCAGGACTTATTTCTCATTATATTGATGTCATTGAATTTCTCATTTAGTACACTGTACAGTCGACACGGTCCCTAATGGTAATCCATAACCCATCATCACTGTGTTAGTAGGCTACAGTGTTAAAACTAGGCTAATAAAAAATAAAACAGTTGCATTTACTTGAGTTAAGCACTTGGCTCCTATAACGAGCATAGGCCGTTGAAAAATGTCTTTCATCCTTCTGTGATCAGGGCAAGTTCTTATCGATCCCACCAGTGCTGCCTGCTGTCATTTCTGCTTGGATGTCTCTCATCCAACAGTTTGAATCCTGGAATTGGGTACAAATGGAGTTTGACTGGATCACTGAAATAATTGACACCTGTGAAGAATGATTGCTGGAAAAATCCTTTTAATAAGATTTCTTGGACATAAACAAATCAGTCTACCCGTTACATGCATTGTCTACCTGTGCAAAGTGAAGATCTGACATAGGGTAGGCCATTGGAGAATCCTGTACATAGGTTTTACTATACATTACTACTCAGATTATTCTGTATAATGAAAAGTGCTTTACAAATGTAATAAATTGTCAAAATTGACTTTTTAGTTGGATGAAAATATGTTGACGTGCTTGGAACAGTTATTGGATCTATGAAACCCCAAAACACCAACAAGTGGTACATCCAGACTATTTGGGATGAGAGAGTGAGCTTCCCTGAACTCGTAAAGCAAAGGAATAACCCATAGAATTACATGGTGATTCATTGGAGCTCTGTGGGATAACCTCTTTATGATAGACCGATGAGGTTGTGGTGGTCAACATAAAGATCCAAAAGCATAACTGACACACACACACAAAAGGAAAGCCAAAGTAGTAAGGCAGTATTTTACTCTAAATCACATTAGCTACAATTCCTGGGCAGCCATAAAGACCCAATAGCTGATGTCAATATTGCCATGGTTTGAGAAAACGTGTCTTATAAATGATAGTGAACAGAATGCAAAAGACATAATGACGTTTAATAGAGAGACAGACAAGGCGGTCATTCACATTGTAAATGGAAAGGAATCCCTATTTCCACAATAAATAAAATCACTTTCAAATTAAATTCTCAACAAGTACATGTAACAAAAGTTCATGACTGAATTCATATTCCTCAATTCCAACATGACACCATCCTCATACTATGCTCTGTGGTTAAGTGGTCTGTCAAAAGACAGAGAGGAGCCCCCTCAAGATGTTGATCAAAGCGTTAGGATTCTATACAATGCCCAAAACGGTTTGAGGCAAACATGATGACGTGGTTGTCATGATGCTGGAATCAACAAGGATGCTGATTCGAGCAGAAAACATGACCCCATCATCTCTTGAAGAATCTACTGATTTAAGTTGTTCCAATGAAATTAGGAAAAACAAACAGGGACATTGGGAAAGAGAATAACCTGTGTAATAAATGAAGCAATAAGTAATATGTGGAGAATAAACTAACATTTTATATAATATAATGACCCATGTTTACCTGATAACCAAACATATGTGCAATACCTTCTATGTTCCGAAATGTTTTCGTAAATTTCATTGGGCCTCAACTACAAAGACGTTAAAAATGACAGAGGATGTCTTTTTGTTGTGCATTTTCCAAATACATTAATACCTTAGGTGGCCAATCAGGCCCTTCCCCATATCTAATCTACATCTTATGACAAGCAAACATTTTCATATTTCAACTATAAGAGTAATGCGTAGCATTTTAAAACAACTCAAAACAGTGGCCAATAGGATTTCAATCCCGATATTCCCATTGGGGCCTTGCCATTTTAGGAAACAACAAAAAATAAATGGAGAGGACCATTTACAAGGAAACTAAAAAAGGTTTTCATACAGTTTGCCAAGCAGCAGAAAGAATATTGCTTGTTCTTAAATATACAGAAAACTCTGAAAAATAAATAGAGTGCAGTGCACTCACGTCAGCAGAGTTCATTACACATAAGACTGCAAAATGAGAAAAGCTTAATTGTCAACAGTAAAAAGCATAAAGTATCCTTGGATGGCGAGCCACATGTACATCCTAAATGGAACCCTATTCCCTATGTAGTACACTACTTTTAACCAGGGCCCATATGTGTCTCTGGTCAAAAGTAGTGTACTATATAGAAAACAGGATGCGATTTGGGACACAAAATAGCTCTTCTCTGAAGGAGTCTATATTCAAACATCAGAGACCTGTGACATCCCCTAAAGCCACATAACCCACAGTTTAAAATCAAAGTGCCACTTTTAAAAATAAAAATGATATAAAAAGCTATTCAACCTTAACACATACAGTCAGTGCATTATCTGCCAGCTACATTTTTCATTAAGGTTACCCTTTCATCCTTTCAGGATCCCGACATGAGAGACAGTATTGAAGCGTGATTCTATTTAAAATGTTACTTCATACCTCTGTATAAACACAATGTATATTTAGAGAGTGTAAACAAAACATTGTCTGCACTCTCAAATTCACAGTTAGCAATAGATATCAACATTGTCGGTACAGTGGGAACTGAACTGACCACCATGGGGAGAAGTAGAGGTGGGATTGCATGGTCATGACAGGGTGAACCCCAGAGGGCGCTATGACCTAAGGAGAGAGCACAGAGGGAAAATATTGCACATAATTCTGAAATGTTTTATGGACCAGACCCCTCACTTCGTTTTCTCTTTAACCATTCAAACACTGTAGATGAATCCACAAACAGCACTAGGTTCATCTTAACAGACCAAGGATAACATTCTCCAAGTGGTTGAAGTCCATCTCTCGCAACGTCCATGGGTAGAGGGAGTAAAAATGTCCTTCCTGATTGAGTGAGGATGTGGAGGCTCCTTCCACCAATAGTGACAAGCCAATGATGAGACAGTGACAAGGGCGGGGCATAGGTACCTGGTAACCATGACAGCCAGTCAATGGAGTAGAGACGGCAGGTGTCCAATCCCAACCAGCCCATCCCACTATCATCATCATCCCCAAAGCACTGAGCGCCTTCCTGAGAGCTCAGCACTAAGGTGTGGGACGAACTCGTCAGTCAATTACATTGAGAAAATTGTGGGAGTTGGGGGGGCTACTAAAGGTGTCCAACTACTGTTTGTCTCTGGAGGGGAAGGTACCGACCGACTGTGTAGCAGGGTATTGAAAAGGCATTTTAAATCAGAAGAAGACATGGCCTTATTGTAGAAATGTGCACCATTTACTGTCTAGCACTTATGGTTCTCAGTGAAGGAAAACAGCCAGGCTGTCTGGCGTTCCTATAGACAGTGATGGTCTACGGCCTGTGAAACCTGAGGGAGAAAAGAGCAGAAAAATTCTGTCATTTGTACAAATTCTAAAGGTCACATATTGCAATTCCCTTATTTTAGGGTACTGTAAAAGGTATGACATATACATACATGCATACAGTGCCTCAAATCTAAACACAATACATCATAATGACAAAGCAAAAAACAGGTTTACAGATTTTTTTGCAATTAAAAATGAAATGAAACTGAAATATCACATTTACATAAGTATTCAGTGCCTTCACTCAGAAATTTGTTGAAGCAGCTTTGGCAGCGATTACAGCATTGAGTCTTAATTATGATGCTACAAGCTTGGCACACCTGTATTTGGAGTTTCTCCCATTCTACTCCGCAGATCCTCTCAAGCTCTGTCAGGGTGGATAGGGAGTGTCGCTGTGTCTTGACTGTGTGCTTAGGGCCGTTGTCCTGTTGGAAGGTGAACCTTCACTCCCAGTCTGAGGCCCTGAGCGCTCTGGAGCAGATTTTCATCAAGGAGCTCTCTGTACTTTGCTCCGTTCATCTTCCCTTGATTCTGACTAGTCTCCCAGTCCCTGCTGCTGAGAAGAGACTTCCGTCTGGCCACTACCATAAAGGCCTAATTGGTAGAATGCTGCAGAAATGGTTGTCCTTCTGGAAGGTTATCCCAACTCCACAGAGGAACTGTCAGAGTGACCATCGGGTTCTTGGTCACTTCCCTGACCAAGGCCCTCTCCCTCGATTGCTCAGTTTGTCCGGGCGACCAGCTCTAGGAAGAGTTCTTGGTGGTTCCAAACTTCTTCCATTTAAGAATGATGGAGGCCACTGTGTTCTTGGGGACCGTCAATACTGCTGGCATTTTTTAGTACCCTTCCCCAGATTTGTGCCTCGACACAATCCTGTCTCGGATCCCTTTGGACAATTCCTTTGACCTCATGGCTTGGTTTTTGCTCTGTCATGCACTGTCAACTATGGGACCTTATTTAGACAGGTGTGTGCCTTTCCAAATCATGTCCAATCAATTGAATTTACCACAGGTGGATTCCAATCAAGTTGTAGAAACATCTCAAGAATGATCAATGGAAACAGGATGCACCCGAGCTCAAGGTAACGTTTTTTTATTTTGAATAAATTTGCAAAAAAATCTAAAAATCTGTTTTTGCTTTGTCCTTATGGGATAATGTGTAGATTGATGAGGGGAAAAAATATTTAAAATAAATTTTAGAATAACGCTGTAACGTAACAAAAAAAAGGGGTCTGAATACTTTCCAGATGCACAGTACATATCAAGTTTGTAATGAAATTGCTTTTCACCATGCCATTCGGGGATGTGTTCATGCATACAAATAAATACCATTAAAAACATGCTAATGCACAGGTCTTTACCTGGTTAAATGGCGACTTGACTCATGCACTTCCATTTCATGGCTCTTGAAATCGTTGAGTTCCTTCCGTATGGCTGCCTGTGAAGGACAAACAGGTTGCAAGGGGAACAAAGGGTTAGTGCTCAGACAAATAGAAAGTCACTCAGTCTTGCTCAGACTCCTTTTAAATGCATAATTTACTCTCATCTTAAGGTCAAGAGTGAATAAACTAAATTCTCTCCATTGAAACACACTTCTTCCTTGGTCTATCTTTTTCCCTCCCGCTGGTTTGAGGGAGCAACAAAGAACCTTCAATAATCTCCACCCTGCTGCTCATTGCTCAGTCTTGTAATCAAGGTAGCACCTCATTTGTGCACCATGTTAAATCAGTATCGCAATATTCACAAGGGTTGTGTGCTTAGAAAAACATTACATTTAAGCCTGTACAAAATAATGAAATGCATCCTCTCGTACCTCCCCCTTCTTTGCACCATTTGGGATAACAGCACCGGAAGCAACCTTTTGTGGTGGTTGTATTGTACAACAAAGACAGTTTCTTAAAACAAAATTGTGTACAAGCACATCTGATTAGATGCAATGTATTCTTTAAATGATCCCATCCCCAAAGAAGACTTCTTCCAGGAACAAAATGTGGTGGCTCAGTCAGGTCTTTTGGATAATCCCCCTGACATGTTCTGACACAGGCTGGTGATGTCACAGACAAGTCTAATTAGCAGGATGACACAGGGGAACGTCTCATCGCCTGAACAGGACGATGCTACTGGACTGAAAACAGGAATACAAAAGCCCTGACCTCTGGTAGACGGCAGGAACAAATCTAATGTTATCGGAGCATGTGCAGTTAGTGGAGGCTGAGGGTTTCCGAGGCGCCGCCTGTCTGTCCCTTCATTATTATCTTATGTAATAAGGAATGTTGTGTAACTAGCTGCCGTGCTTTTGCACCTGAACGGTCCCCAGGTGTTGACCCCGTATGCTCGGATTCCACCGGTACCGCCAACGTCATCGGGATGACAGAGGAGAAAAAGGAGAGCGGCTCGCTCTTCTAAGTAATACACAGTCCATTAAAAGTCAGAACCACGTTCTGACGGCCGGGAGGATCGCTTGGGGGTGTTTACTCTCGGAGCGGTAAACAAAAGGGGGGGGGGGGGTGGGGGGGGGAAGAAATCATCTGAACTAATAAACAGCAGCCTGGAAGTGCTGTAAGGAGAGGAAATCTCCTGGCATTATACTTCTTTGAGCTCTGAACTGAAGGGTGGAGATTGATTGATCCAGGGCAATCTGCAGAGGGGCTGCTACCACGGCTGCCAATGTTGTTACTGCTATAACAGCAGAGGGGAAGTACAACAATACAGACCAACAGACTTTCGACCTTTGAGTTGGGCTGGGGAAAATCTAAATGATAATAGATATGCGAGGTCAAGTCGCTCATGTACTCCCCAGGGCTGTGTCTATGTACAATAGGATAACAAGATTCTCTGCAGCATAAACCAATTTCAAAGAAGCTAATACCATACCTCATACCAGTATACACAACCTCAAAGGCCATTTGATGCTAAATGACACCACTTGACAAAATACTAAATAAATAGTGGGAAGAAAAAGTATGTGAACCCTTTAGAATTACCTGGATTTCTGCATAAATTGGTCATAAAATGTTCTGATCTTCATCAAAGTCACAACAATAGACAAACACATTCTGCTTAAACGAATAACAAACAATAATATGTTTTCATGTCTTTATTGAACACACCGCGTAAACATTCACAGTGCAGGTTGGAAAAAGTATGTGAACCCTTAGATTTAATAACAGGTTGACCCTGTATGTGACCCTGCAACAATAACCTCAACCAAACGTTTCCTGTAGTTGCGGATCAGACTTGCACAACGGTCAGGAGGAATTTTGGGCCATTCCTCTTTACAAAACTGTTTAAGTTCCACAATATTCTTGGGATGTCTGGTGTGAACTACTCGAGGTCATGCCACAGCATCTCAAAATCGGGTTGAGGTCAGGACTGACGGCCACACCAGAAGGTGGATTTTCTTCTGTTCTTGATGTCCTTGTGTATTTTGGTTTGTTGCATCACCTAACTTCTGTTGAGCTTCAATTGGCGGACAGATAGCCTTACATTCTCCTGCAAAATGTCTTGATAAACTGAATTATTCCATCGATGATAGCAAGCTGTCCAGGCCCTAAGGCAGCCCCAAACCATTATGCTCCCTCCACCATAGTTTACATTTGGGATGAGGTTGGTGTGCTGTGCCTTTTTTTCTCCACACAGTGCTGTGTTCCTTCCAAACACCACAACTTTAGTTTCATCTGTCCACAGAATATTTTGCCAGTAGCGCCTTGGAACATCCAGGTGCTCTTTTGCGAACTTCAGATGTGCAGCAATGTTTTTTTTTGACAGCAGTAGCTTCTTCCATGGTGTCCTCCCATGAACACCATTCTTGCTTAGTGTTTTACGTATTGTAGACTCATAAACAGAGATGTTAGCATCTTCCAGAGATTTCTGTAAGTCTTTAGCTGACACTCTAGGATTCTTCTTAACCTCATTGAGCATTCTGCGCTGTGCTCTTGCAGTCATCTTTGCAGGATGGCCACTCCTAGGGAAAGTAGCAACAGTGCTGAAATTTCACAATTTACAGACTGACTTTTGGAGATACTTTTGTAACCCTTTCCAGCTTTATGCAAGGAAACAATTCTTAATCTTAGGTTTTCTGAGATCTATTTTGTTCGAGGCATGGTTCACATCAGGCAATGCTTCTTGTGAATAGCAAACGCAAACTTTTGTGAGTGTTTAGGGGGCAGAGCAGCTCTAACCAAAATCTCCAAACTCATCTCAGTGATTCAACTCCAGGTTAGTTGACTCCAATTAGGGGTTCACATACTTTTTCCAACATACACTGTGAATGTTTAAATTATGTATTCAATATAGACAAGAAAAATACAACAATTTGTGTGTTATTAGTTTAAGCACACTGTGTTTGTCTATTGCTGTCTTAGATGAAAATGAAATTGTATGTCAAATTTATGCAGAAATCCAGGTAATTCCAAAGGGTTTACATACTTCTTTTTGCTACTGTATGTCTCAAAAGTGATACATTTAGCATTTCCACAAGGATATAGAAATGATCACTAAAACGCTACATGTATCTCCTTTTACCCACTCATCCCCACCACTACTTGCCTTGTCGGCTGCCGTGAGGCGGGTCCAGGGTTTGTCTGCCCGTCGGTCGTGTTCCGGGGCATCGGACACCTCTACGTAGTCACTGAAGCGGATCAGGATCTTAGCCTGTCTCAGCTCCTCCACCGTAGGCCTCTGGCTCAGCTGGAACAAGAGAGAGGAACAGAGTGTTGTGGATTATTTGTCTATGGTCTATACTCATCACGTTTGGTATCACAGAGCAAAGGACGCAATATTAACCCTAAGACTGGAAAAGACAGCATTATCAACCGTTACAGAGGAAGTTTATCAGGCCTGGAAGCTAGTTTGCTGAAGGTCCCTCCAACTTCTTTATGAAGCAGCTATACTGTACTCCACATGATAGACTAGTGTGTTGGGATGAGTAGACTGTACAGAGCAAAGACCACTATATCAAATCAAAGTTTGTCACGTGCGCCAAATACAACAGGTAGACCTTACAGTGAAATGCTTACCTTTACCCAGGAGGAGACTTAAGGCCTGAAGGCTAATCCACTGAAGGGAACCTAAACATCTATACAGCCTGGTTTCTGAAGCCACTCAGTTGCACTGCAAGTTATTGATCCAACGTATTCATTTGATACATGCCATTGCACCAGATATAGCTAGATAGCACATTTTCATCTGTAGTCCCTGGTCAGAAAACAAACCAACATCAATACAATACAAATTCAAAATAAAACTAGTGATTTTGGTTTGACTTTAGTAAATAAATACTACAGTCCCAAGCAACACTACATACCTGCATCTGGGAGTGATAAAGGGCTTCTTGTTTACTAAGAAATGTATGACTACTTGTATGAGGGCATCGTTAGGGTTTGTTCACAAATGCCAGTGCCAAGGACACTACCGTCCCCTGGGATGACCTGGGATATGTAGTGCTGTGACTACCACTGATTTTACACCTTGCTCTCCTCTCACCCAGAGTGAGTAATTGTTGTGCTGTTCGTTTTGCTGTGTGAACAGTCTGTCCTGTCCAACACCTTAAAGAACAACTGTGAGCCTTTGCGGTTAGCACGCTGTTTACCCATAGGGGTTATGCAGTCTTTTTTTAAAGCTATTTTTGTAGTCAGGATGGAATTGGAAGTTTAAAAATATATATATTTTATTTAACCAGGCAAGTCAGTTAAGAACAAATTATTATTTACAATGACGGCCTACCAAAAGGCCTCCTGCGGTGACTACCAAAACACACATCACGACACCACAATACTACATAAAGAGAGACCTAAGACAACAATATAGCATGGCAGCAACACCACATGACAACACAGCATGGTAGCAGCACAAAACATGGTACAAACATTATTGGGCACAGACAACAGCACAAAGGGCAAGAAGGTAGAGACAACAATACATCACGCAAAGCAACCACAACTGTCAGTAAGAGTGTCCATGATTGAGGCTTTGAATGAAGAGATGCAGATAAAACTGGAAAGAGGAGCGACCCAGGGATGTGTGCGCTTCATAAAGAGGGTTTCATAAATAAGCATCAACCAGTGGGTCTTGCGACAGGTATACAGAGATGACCAGTTTACAGCGGAGTATAGAGTTCAGTGATGCGTCCTATAAAGTGGTAAAGAACATCTAGCCGCTCGAGAGCACCCTTACTTGCCGATCTATAAATTAAGTCTCCATAATCTAGCATGGGTAGGATGGTCATCTGAATCAGGGTTAGTTTGGTAGCTGGGGTGGAAGAGGAGCGATTACGATAGAGGAAACCAAGTCTAGATTGAACCTTGGCCTGCAGCTTTGATATGTGCTGAGAGAAGGACAGGGTACCATCTAGCCATACTCCCAAGTATTTGTATGAGGTGACTACTTCAAGCTTTAAACCCTCAGAGGTAGTAATCACACCATTCTTCTTACAAAACCATATGACCTTTGTTTTGGAGGTGTTCAGAACAAGGTTAAGGGCATAGAAAGCTTGTTGGACATTAAGAAAGATTTGTTCTAAAGTGTTTAACACAAAATCCAGGGAGGGGCCAGCTGAGTATAAGACTGTATCATCTGCAAATAAATGGATAAGAGAGCTTCCTACTACCTGAGCTATGTTGTTGATGTAAATTGAGAAGAGTGTGGTGCATAGGATCAAGCCTTGGGGTACTCCTTTGGTGACAGGCAGTGGCTGAGCAAGCAATGTTCTGATTTATACACTGCACTCTTTGAGAGAGGTAGTTAGCAAACTAGGCCAAAGACCCCTCAGAGACACCAATACTCCTTAGCCGGCCCACAAGAATGGAATGACCTAGGCAATACAAATAGCAGCACAACATCGTTTGGAATCAAGGGCAATGGTGACATCATTTAGGACCTTAAAGGTTGCAGTGACACAGCTCCTACTTTTTGGAAGCCCCTCTCCTGCCTTACCTTTCGAGTTAATCTGCGTTTTATTTCCCTCTTCTCCTCCAACTCCTCCTGTTCATTGAGCGCTGTGGGAAACACAAGGGGTCAGAGGTTATACCGTGTTTCAGGGCACACATGAGTGCGCTGCGCTGCTTAGGAAACGTTTTCCCACTACTGGAAGGAGAAAAACACCTCATTTATATAATGTAGTCGATTAAAATGCAGCACAGAAACATACTTAATATTCCACGTCGCTGAATATCTCAAAGCCTTAAATGGTTTATCATCATCATCATCATCACATGTTTGTAATGTAGGACTATTTGCATTGCAGAAACAGAAGGGAAATTGTCTCTCTCTATCCCCCATTCCCACATGGCTAGTTCTTCCACATTCATTCACATGGGGTTGGTTGGCTGGTGTATGTTACATTAAAATAAAATGCTTCTAGGGAACAAATTAGAATATTCAGACCCAGTTTTGCTCAGAAGAAATACTCCCGTTTCACTAGAGATTACTCTTAGCCTTTTCCATGGACACCCTCCAAACTAATGATCAGATAAGCACCCTCCAGCTTTAGAGTGAAGAAGTTAAAATCAAAAAGGAGGAAGAGGACTGAAAACATTCTATACTTGCTAATTCAAAACACATTACAGAGTTCTGTGTTAATTGCCTAACTATACCACTGTAGTCTTGGTTTGGAGTGCCAGTCCAAACAGAATGTTCCATTTGATAAATGGGCGACAGGTAGCCAAGTGGTGAGCGTTGGGCCAGTAACCTAAAGGTTGCTGGTATGAATCCCCGAGCAGACTAGGTGAAAAATCTGTCAATGTGCCCTTGAGCAAGGCACTTAAGCTTAATTGCTCCTGTAAGTCCCTCTGGATAAGAGTGTCTGCTAAAATGTAAATAAAAGGCATGCCCCATTTATTTAACCTAGGCTATGTTGTGGGGGAGACTAAAATTTCAGGAATGGCACACCCCGCTTATCCTCTCCGTACACACACACTGCCAATCACAGAGCAACCTCTGGGAGACCAAGGCACTGCTGGTAAACCGGTCTTTGATGAAAGCAGAGGAGCCCAAGCTGCTATCGCCTGCCTGCGTCTCTCTGATACGGAGTGTGTTTGAGCTGGGAAACCAGCCTCCTTGGCCCTAGCCAGAATCCTGAGGGAACCACACCGCCTTGCCTTCCTCAGATGAAGGAGAGAGAAGAAAGGCAAGATGTGTTCCACTGGCTCCAGGATAAGTAGGCCTCTGAAATAACCAGGGCAACTGTGGTTCGAGGCGGCTTGCATAAAATACTTATTAAATGTGGAATAATATGGTACATTAGGGTAAGTCAAGTCACTGGGAATAGTTGTACAAGGGATAACATTAGTGGTTTAATAGTGAGGTGATTATTATCAGTAAATTGAAACTGTCTATATAAATGATAATATGTTATAATGATAGGTTCAGAAGGTAGAGGTACATACAGTACTCACGTTTCAGGATATTCCTCTGTTCCAGTTCCTCAGCACTGGGCCTCTGACTCAACTGCCTGCACAAACACAACCAAACACACAGTCAAGTCAACAGTCAAAATCAACCTGAGATGGATAGTACAAAAACCAAACATGATAAACCCCCTGAACAACAAAAGCAAACGTTGTCAACTAGCCAAATCTCCATAGATGACAACAGTACTAAACATGGGCAACTCAACCTACATGGATAGTAGGGCTGGGAATTGCCAGGGGCTTCACGATACTTAGGTGCCGATACGATGTGCATTGCAATGCACAAGATTTTATATGTATTGTGATTTGATGTTCTAAACATATTGCTCACTATATGTCAGCTGCAGAGAGACGAGAGAGCATGAGGAAACAAGTTTTGATCAGTCATGGAATAAGTGCTAAAAACATGTTGGCTCACTATTTAAAATGATGGATAAACTATAGGATGAAAAATCAAGAGTTGTGGCATAGGTACAGCCGACTAGTGCTAGTTAACGCTACCTAGCAAAAAATACATATATTTTTTTTACAAATTTATACTTTGAGTCTACAGAAACACATGCAAACATGGATATTTCGCAGTCAATTTAAACTAAGCAGCTCACTTTCAATTTCTGTGCGCGTTGTCTCAGGACAAAGTCCATACCCAAATCACATGACCATTTTTTATCTGTTTCTCTTCCTACTCATCTAGCCTGCGGTAACTTCTCTTTTAGAGGACTCCATCCAGCCAGTGTTATCTAAGTGACAGTTTGAGTGACAGCTTGAGTGCCAGCCAGCACCAGGGTGATAGCTATGGCTGAGTTGGCACGTCAGGACGGATGGCATCTCAGTCACTACAGAAATCTACATCTATTCTTTGACAGACATGAATAGAAACTGACTGGATTCAAGGCAGTGAGCCACAATATTCTGTGTGCAGGGCTCATTCCTTTATCTCAGTTATTTTATTTAGACCAGTATTGTCAAGGTCAGGATGTGCAAATCACCCTCATTTATTTCCAGACATAACACCAGTTACGAAATCTGGTTTATTCACACAAAAGTATATGCTGTAACAATAGCATACAGCACCACACTATACAGTTCAGTCAACCATGCCCATCTCTCTATCCCTGCTCCTAGTTACTTTGTTTAGGGAAGTCACATTAAGATTTACATTTTTTTCTAGTTGATCCAGTGACTTCTGCACCACGGAGGGGTAGAGCAAGAGATATGGAGAAAGAAAAAAAAATAGGGGAGTGAGAATGTATGACTGTTTGCAAGCAGTTAAAAGATGAAGAGTCTACGCTATTAAAAGATTCCATTCCTAATTTATGCCAAGAGAGCGAGAAATCTTGTATCAAATTTCTTTGACATCAAGCGCCTGACATGATTGGCTGAATATGGTATGACATTCTAACAAGGTTGGTGAAAATTCTTTTCATTTGGGTTTTTAGGAATAAGCTCTGAACACAGCAGAAGTAGCTATTCAGACTGAGGTTTCTGCAGGAGCCTACATGACGGGCGTTTGCTGCTACAATGTCCAGGACCCAGAGTTACTCAAGTTACAGAGAGACTGATTGGTTCGCCTTGTGTTGCCTCATCTCAGTGTCTCGCTTGGCTGCACGCGTCCCGGAGAAACAAGACGGTGAGTCTGCCGGGCGTCTCCACTTCTGCTCAGCGTTCTGCAGATCTACACAGACACACGCCGGCGCCGACCTCAACCCAACCTCAGACAGTCTGACTGACCTCCGCACTTGTCCCAAATCATAAATTCATCATCGTTATACAAGAGGCCATTGCCATAATCATAAGGAATTACACAATAAATTATGAAATTACCAATATGAAAATCTATTATACCGTCTATTAAGTCTCCATCACAATAAGGAGAGAGGAGGAGATGGCTAAGGTCACAATGACCTCCTTCAGGATTAGAACCATCCATTTGTATTGGCGTGCCACAAAGAGATCTGCTACAGAGGAGCACAATGCACATGGCAAATAGCATGAAATTGGGAGTCATGACGCTGATAGTGTGTCCCAAGTGGCACCCTATTCCTTATATAGTGCACTGCTTTTGACCAGGGCCCCAAAAGTAGTGCAAAACATAAGGAATAGGGTGCCATTTAAGATGCATACAATGGCACTGCGTAAAGGATATAGAGACAGGGAGCATTTTGGGAACAACATAATGCCTTCTGGGAACAACACACCATGTGCCAATCACAGCATGGAATAGTGGCAGAGTACGCCCTCTTCTCTTTCACATTAAACCATGATGTTCCCTCTCTTTAACACCCAGTCATCTTCTTCCCTCTTCTACTCCCTCTGTTCCATCCTGTCCACCTCTTCATTTACTACCATCTCATTGTTTCCCTACTGGCCAGGCCTGTTCTGTCCAAACAGCATCCTGTTCAGTGATGGTAGATTCAAATCAAACCATAGATTCATTGACAAAGACTGCATGGCTAGGTCATGTTCACCTTGGATTAAAAAGAACCCATCTGTATATTGCCATATTCAAATTGAATGTGAAACAATGAAAAGTGTTACTGCTGTGTTTATATGAATGTGTAATCACTTCATATGGGCTTCTAAGGTGTCTGTTCCCTTACCACTGAATGTGTGTGCTGGTGCTGTATGTGTGAGAGCTGTTGGTGTGTGAGAGAGAGAGAGAGCCGTCAGTATAGCGAGTGTGTGGAGGAGTGGTGTGGTAATGCCTTGGCACATATCACCGTGGTGATTCAGTGAGCGAGGGAGGACGGCAGGCAGTGGGAAGAAAAGAGGGAGGGAGAGAATGTAGAGCGAGACGGAGAGCTGATGCATTGCTGAAATTAGGTCAGCTCAGTTCTCAGCGCCCCTCTTAACGAGGTGGAGGGTTAATCTTTAAAACGGATGGAAAGAAAATACAACTAAACTGATGGAAAAGTGTTTTGATAAAAAGGAGGCTTCCATTGCGCTTTTAAAAAGCCAGATTAGTCATAGCTAGTTATGTTAGTGGGGATATCAGACCATTTTCCCAAAGTAGGTCACAGTGCAATATTTGGCTGTTGACAACCGTTTCCTGAAAGCTCTGTTATAGAGGAGAAATGGACACGCCTTTCAAAACACATCAGAGAGCTGTTGGCATTGCAGAAGAGGCATGCCTTGGTCTAGTGCTACATTAAAGATGTTGAAGATATTTAACATATCAAATGGACACGTCGCTCTATTTATGAAAATACAATGGCGTCAACAGATGAAAACTGAAAAGCTCCTGGTCCACCTTTCAATCCTCCTCGGGCAGGTTTTGTGTGTGCGCGTGTGTGCTCCCTCTCTCACCGTGTGAGCTTGGTGCCTATCTGCTGCCTGGACTCCAGCCTCTCCTCATCAGTCTGCATGGGCAGGATGTTCTTCTCTTCCAGCTCGCTCTTAGATGGACGGTTACTCAGCTTGACAGCCAGAGAATCCTTCCTCAACACTTTCAGACCCAGGGTACCTAGACACAGACACCAGGATTTAAAACACAACATTAACCTAACGTGTGTGTGTCCACCATGGTGATCTTACTTGTAAAGAGCGAGTCATCATCCTCGTCATCATCTTCATCATCCTCATCATCCTCATCATCCTCGTTTTTGTACATGCTGGGCAGGTCCTCATAGTCAGACTCGTTGGGCATGTTCTCTTTGTCGTCCTCGTCGATGACCTCAGAGGGCACCTGGCTTCTGTCCAGAAGACTACACTGACCAGAATGCATTGCATTGCTGCAGGGAAAAGAGGCCATGAGGTAAGTGTTAATGTTAGTGGTAATGATGGATAGAAGAGATTAATATGAAGATTCAATCTACCACTTTTCCTTTCCCAGTGTGAATCTAATGGTTGCTATAGAAATGGAACAATGTGCTGTAGAGAACCACTATGATCATGACTCTACAAGTGGTTGACTCATTCCCTATCTCCTGTGTAGTCATCTGAGAAAGTGGCAGTCTGGCTGGAATTGCCTTGACGCAGTCGATGTGCGAGGTCGAGGCTGTGCCATTTCTGGATCATGGTCATTAGCACCAAACTGTCCACCTTGACTTGCAGCCATTGAGCTAGTGAGACAAACATATCTGGTTATCCGAGCAATAGGTTCCTAGCAGGGAGGTCAGTCTGACTGCCACATTAGCCTACATACCATTAGAAAAGGTTGGTGACCACTGATCGGAGTCAAAATCATTTTCAGCGTCAAAAAGCAAGCAGAAATCTAGCGTTCAGAATAGTTTAAAAACACTACTTGAAAAAAATGGAAGCCTATGCAACATTACCTTATAAAAATAGTCAGAATGAGGATTGTGCAGTAGACCTAATACATTAATCACAGCATATTGGCTATACTTGGTCTGCCAGTATTGTTATTCTCAGACTATACTATATTATGTATCAAAACTCAAGCTTTGATAAAAAAATAGATAAGTTGTATCACTTGTGAGGCACAGCTGAGCATAAATTGAAATAAATGATTTTACTGAACTGATGGTACCAGCATCCGATGCTCAGTCTCAGCGGAGGGAGAGCGCAGCAGAGGGCACCTGCTCTCTCATTTCCTCCGGTGAGACTGACCAGAGGGGACAGTCCTCCACCTGATGGCGAAACTCGAGTCACACCACATTATTTCTACCTCATGCACAAATTCATGTTGTTCCTATGACCAGAGAAAGTGAAATATTCGTCAATTTTTAAATTGACGTGAGCTACTACTAATAAAACGCAGGCCTAATGATAACTAATTCATTCCAGATGCAGTGCTGGTTGTAGCGCGAGTGAAATTAGGGAGAAGCACATTATGTTTTGTAAAAGTCTTGAATATTTTTTTTTTTTACTTTTGACAGTGCTGTATAAAAACTTAAACATGAACTCACTCAAAAACAGTATTCTTTGACAGTCTCTCTCTGGTCAAGGTTTTAAAAGTTATGAAATCTCACATAGAATAGTATCAAACTTTGCTGTGGGGTTGTGGAAGCTGTAGGCACAGTGATTTGAGCTATCCAATTGGCCAGCACAGTAGGCACACTTGATTTCGCTCTCCTGGGTCGCCGGGTAGGCAGTGTTCGTCCCTTCAGATAAATGAAATGGTTCGAAATGGGAACACCTTGCCTACCCAGCACGCTGGGCTTCTGAATCAAGTGCACCTGCCGCCAACAGTGCAAAAAATAGGAACGCAAGGCTTTATCGTTGGCTTTTCTACAGAAATGTTTGGTGATTGACTAGGAATGCCTTGAAGATCACGGTTGGTGACCACTGCATTAGATAGTTGCCCATATCCTTCACATCACAGACCATTCAGGTTCAAAGAAACAAAGTTGTCAATCAACTGGGTTGATGAGGGGCTGGTTCCATACTGTAGTCAGTTGTAGAGCGGGGTTTAAATCTACATATCAGACAGCCCACACTGCTATCACGCTATGACTAATCACAAGCCCCTGCTGTGAGAGCCCACTAGGGACCATTCAGCTCACCATGAGACACGCAAAGCAAGCAATCAGAGGACCAGGGAGGGACTGTGTGTGTGCATGAATAAGAGGATCCCCTGCTGTGAGATGGTATCATACTCATGCATACATAGTCAACCTGAATGAATAAGAGGTCTGATATTTGGTTGCAGAAATAAGAGATTCTAGTTGTTCTACACTACCCCTCTACACATGATATTCCAGTCCATACAAATGATACGATAATACTGGCTGTACCAACTCAATTCAGTTGAAAGATAAGGGAGAACAGCTGATCGATTCATTCTGGTCTAGTTTTTTTGTCCCAATTTTGAGATATTTGCGACCAAGTGTTACATAAAATAGAGAGAAATTACGTCCAATTCCCCAATACATTTCTCCGTATTCATTTGGCCAGTGTCTGCTAGGGGGAGGGAGGACAGGCTGTGGCATCAGTTGTGCCAGGCTTGCCTCTGGAGGCGGCCTGTGTGCCATCGTGCCACACAGTCTGCTATCAAAGTGGGCCACTCTGTCGCAGTGGAACGGGGCGAGCTGGGTCAGACCTCTACATCAAAGCCACATGGTGGCAGCCTGACCCCAATATCACCAGGCAGGGGTGATCTGACCTACAAACCAGCTGGACCCGCTATACTGAACAGATAGTGCGTCTTCAATACATACAAGTCTTCACATTTGATTAATTTACCTACGGTGAGTGTCGGAGACAGAAATATATGATATTGAACGGATGTTACACTTCACTCCCATCATAAAGTTGTACCATCTAAACTCTTCATTTCTACCTGCAACGTCCTGAACAAAAGCTATACAACCATAAAGATACATAATGGTTTTATTTAATAATGTGTATACAACAACTCACTTCTCCAGCCTCTGCAGGTTGAAGGCCAGCGTCTTGTTGAGCTCCTCGATTATGCGGCTGGGGGCATGGCCTTGCATGGAGCCGTACTGCAGATGGAGCTGGTGGCCTTGGTTGTGTGCGTGTCCGTGGTTATGGTGCTTCCCGCCCCCCTGGAGCCCCTGGTGGAGGTTGGCTAGGGATGTGAGATGCGAGGGCAGCAGAGGGCCATGGTGGAGGGGATGGCCTTGGAGGTGGCCATGGGGAGGGGGGAACTTCGTCTGGGAGAAGGTGCTGAGGGGAGAGGGTGAGGAGCAAGAGTTGTCCATTCCCCCTTGAGGCACACAGATCATCACTTTCTTGGGAGGTAGAGGAGGAGATAGCTTGCCTCCCTGGCCTGGCATACAAGGCAGCTTCATCTGCTGGCAAGAGTCTGGACAGAGACAGATGAGTAGAGAAAGACAGAAACAGGTAAACATCAATGTAACTTTTTTCTGAATAGCAGTAGCAGGGAGTGGAGTGCTTTGACATGTTCATTCTTACACCATGTCTTTTTTTTTACCCCTTTTTTCTCCCCAATTTCGTGGTATCCAATTGGTAGTAGTTACAGTCTTGTCTCATCGCTGCAACTCCTGTACGGACTCGGGAGAGGCGAAGGTCGAGAGCCATGCGTCCTCCGAAACACAACCCAACCAAGCCGCACTGCTTCTTGACACAATGCACATCCAACCTGGAAGCCAGCCGCACCAATGTGTCGGAGGAAACACCGTAAACCTGGCGGCCTGGTCAGCGTGCACTGCGCCCGGCCCGCCACAGGAGTCGCTAGTGCGCGACGAGACACTAGCGACCTGCCGGCCAAACCCTTCCTAACCCGGACAATTGTGCGCAGCCCCATGGGCCTCCTGGTCGCGGCCGACTGCGACAGAGCCTGGGCTCGAACCCAGTCTCTGGTGGCACAGCTAGCACTGTGATGCAGTGCCACCCAGGAGGCCCCTTCCACCATGTCTTAACTGGTAAGTGGTGAGTATAAGTAAGACTACAGATTAATGTGTCCTGACCAGGGAAAACGCAGGGCTCTAAGCACAAACACCAAGGCATATTGTAAGAGACGGGCAACAGTTGGATAGAGCAGATCAACATGACAGTGTACAGTAGAATGTCCAGGTTTGATTGAGCAGGGAGAATTAGATTAGGCTATTGCCACTTCTAGCACAGACAGGCAGACAACAGCTGACATGGCTACACTGGGACTTAATGTCACACTCAATCCGCACAGACACAGTGTGTGCGCGCATGTGTCTACTGATATAGGTTTATGATTATTCAACTACATAACTGTCTGAACAAACTTTCACTGTGTGTGTCTCAGAGCTCTGTACTGTAAGCCATTTGCCAGTTCAGTCAATCGTCTATCTCGGTATTCAGTCCCAATGTCCCAGTTGTTGACAGGTCTGGGCCTTAGGTGTACACCTGTGTTTCTCCTTCCTCACTCTCAGGGGAGACAACTACAGGAAGAGCCTGACTGACACCATCCAATCCACTTTCCCTTTGTTGAAGGAGCTCAGCAAATCTCGTTGTGGGTTTCACACGTCTTTGGCACATTAACAGTGCCTTTGTATTAGTCTAACAAGGGGCATTAGTGGCAGGGTCGCTGTAGTTGTTGGTGTGTGTGTGCTTACCTGTGCTGTGGTTGGGGATCCTGTTGAAAGGTTTGGGGGGCAGCGCAGGGGGCTGTTTGTGGTACATGGGGGTCTTGGCGACGTTGTCCTGAACGTTGCTGGGGAAACCAACAGATTTCTTGGAAGGCAGGACCATGGACGACTTCATACTAGAGGGCTCCCGAGTGCAGACTCCACCCTCCATCGAGGATCGGAACTCCACAGTTGCTGGAGAAAGACAAACACCAATTATAAACATAATGTACAGACAACTGGAAATGAACGGTCTACGAAGGTGAAGAGAACTAATGTGCTGCATCATGCAAGTGAACATGAATGATATGATAGTGACACACAGAGTACACTAAACATTAGGAGCGCCTTCCTAATACGGAGTTGCACCTATCCTTTGCCGTCAGAACAACCTCAATTTGTTGGGGCATGGACTCTACAAGGCGTCGAAAGTGTTCCACAGGGATGCTGACCCATGTCAACTCTAAAGCTTCCCATAGACTCTGAACAGCATGGCGCCGACAGAGATGGTTGTTCTTAGGAAACTATGCAGTATTTAGTTATTTTTATTGTATTATTTCTTACATTGTTACCCCAGGAAATCTTAAGTCTTATTACATACAGCTGAGAAAAACTATTGGATATAAGAGCCACGTCAACCCACCACCCAGGAAAATGGATTTAATTCCAGTAGGCGATCCAAAACAATGACACCGCAGAAGGGGCAGACGAAACGGCCACCTGGCCAAATTCAAGCTAGGGTTGCCTTCCAGAGAGACAGAGATTGTAACATTCTGTTTCATGGAAACATGGCCCTCTCGGCATATGTTGTCGGAATCGGTTCAGCCACCGGGCTTCTCTATGCATCGTGCCGACAGAGATAAACACCTCTCTGGGAAAAGGAAGGGCAGGGGTGTATGCTTTACGATTAACGACTCATGGTGTAATCATAACAACATACAGGAACTCAAGTCCTTCTGTTCAACCAATCTAGAATTCCTTACAATCAAGTGCCGGCCATTTTACCTTCCAAAGGAATTCTCGTCAGTCAGTCACAGCTGTGTACATTCCCCCTCAAGCAGACACCAAGACAGCCATCAAGGAACTTCACTGGACTATATGCAAACCATACATCCTGAAGCTGCATTTATTGTAGCTGGGGATTTTAACAAAGCAAATTTGAGAACAAGTCTACCTAAATTCTTCCAGCATATTGATTGAGCTACGCGCATGCGCAATCCCCTCAACCACTGCTACTCTAACTTCCGCGATGCATACAAAGCCCTCCCCCGCCCTCCCTTCTGCAAATCCGACCATGATGCCATCTTGCGCCTTCCGTCTTATAGGCAGAAACTCAAACAGGATGTACCAGTGACGAGAACCATTCAACGCTGGTCCGACCAATCGGAAGCCACGCTCAAGATTGTTTTGATCACGCAGACTGGAATATGTTCCGGTCAGCCTCAGAACAACATCGACCTATACGCTGACTCGGTGAGTGCGTTTATAAATGTCTGAATATAAACAGTGTAGCTGTTCCCTCCGCAAGGCAATCAAACGAGTGAAACGCCAGTACAGGGACAAGGTGGAGTCGCAATTCAATGGCTCAGACATGAGACATATGCGGCAGGGTCAACAAGAAATCACAGACTACAAAAATAAATGCAGCCACATCAAACACAGACGCCACGCTTCCAGACAAACAAACACTTTCTTTGCCCGCTTTGAGGATAATACAGTGCCACCGTCGCGGCCTGCAAACAAGGACAGTGCCCCCCTCTCCTTCTCCGTGGCTGACGTGAGTAAAACATTTAAACGTGTTAACCCTCGCAAGGCTCCTGGCCCAGACGGCACCCCTAGCAACGTCCTCCAAGCATGCGCAGGCCAGCTGGCTGGTGTGTTTACGGGTATATTCAAATCGCTCCCTATCCCAGTCTGTTGTCCCTACATGCTTCAAGATGGCTACCATTGTTCCTGTACCCAAGAAGGCAAAGAACTGAACTAAATGACTTCCGCCCCGTAGCACTCACTTCTGTTATCATGAAGTGCTTTGAGAGACTAGTCAAGGATCATATCACTTCCACCTTACCGGCCACCCTAGACCCACTTCAGTTTGCATACCGCCCCAACAGGTCCACAGACACAATCGCCATCACACTGTTCATCGACTACAGCTCAGCATTCAACACCATAGTACCCCATAGCTCATCATCAAGCTGGAGACCCTGGGTCTCAACCCCGCCCTGTGCAAGTGAGTCCTGGACTTCCTGACGGCCCCCCCCCCCCAGGTGGTGAAGGTAGGAAATAACATCTCCACTTCGCTGACCCTCAACAATGGGGCCCCACAAGGGTGCATGCTCAGCCCCCTCCTGTACTCCCTGTTCACCCACGACTAAGTGGCCATGCACGCCTCCAACTCAAATCATCAAGTTTGCAGACGACACAACAGTAATGGGCTTGATTACCAACAACGACGAGACAGCCTACAGGGAGGAGGTGAGGGCACTCGGAGTGTGGTGTCAGGAAAATAACCTCTTACTCAACGTCAACAAAACAGAGGGAGCACCCCCCGATGCACATTGAAGGGACAGCATTGGAGAAGGTGGAAAGTTTGAAGTTCCTCTGTGTACACATCACATACAAACTGAAATGGTCCACCGACACAGTGTGGTGAAGGTGCAACAGCGCCTCTTCAACATCAGGAGGCTGAAGAAAATTTGGCTTGTCACCCAAAACCCTGACAAACTTTTACAGATGCACAATCGAGAGCATCCTGTCAGGCTGGATCACAGCCTGGTATGGCAACTGCACCGCCCTCAACCGCAAGGCTCTCCAAAGGGTTGTGCGGTCTGCACAACGCATCACCGGGGGCCAACTACCTGCCCTCCATGACACCTACAGCACCCGATGTTACAGGAAGGCCAAAAAGATCAAGGACATCAACCACCAGAGCCACTGCCTGTTCACACCGCTACCATCCAGAAGGTGAGGTCAGTACAGGTGCATCAAAGCTGGAACCGAGAGACTGAAAAACAGCTTCTATCTCAAGGCCATCAGACTGCTAAACAGCAATCACTAATTCAGAGATGCTGCTGCCTACATTGAGACCCAATCACTGGTCACTTTAATAAATGGATCACTAGTCACTTTATACCATAATGCCACTTTAATGTTAACATATCTTACATTACTCATACCACATGTAAACTCAGCAAAAAAAAAGAACCGTCCTCTCACAGTCAACTGCAGTAACAGTCAGTCAATGCAGCTGGTGGCCACACCAGATACTAAGTACTGCAGCGCATCTCCTCCTCATGGACTGCACCAGATTTGCCAGTTCTTGCTGTGCGATGTTACCCCACTCTTCCAAGGCACCTGCAAGTTCCCGGACATTTCTGGGGGGGGGGGGATGGTCCTATCCCTCACCCTCCGATTCAACAGGTCCCAGACGTGCTCAATGGTATTGAGTTCTGGGCTCGTCGCTGGCCATGGCAGAATTGACATTCCTGTCTTGCAGGAAATGCACAGAACGAGCAGTATGGCTGGTGGCATTGTCATGCTGGATGGTCATGTCAGGATGAGCCTGGAGGAAGGGTACCACATGAGGAAGGAGGATGTCTTCCCTGTAACGCACAGCATTGAGATTGCCTGCAATGACAACAAGCTCAGTCCGATGATGCCAGTTCTTGCTGTGCGATGTTACCCCACTCTTCCAAGGCACCTGCAAGTTCCCGGACATTTCTGGGGGGGGTATGGTCCTATCCCTCACCCGCCGATTCAACAGGTCCCAGACGTGCTCAACCTGCTCACCGCCTCCAACTCAATCCCGCTCCAGAGTACAGGCCTCGTTGTAACGGTCATTCCTTCGACGATAAACGTGTTCCGACCATCACCCCTGGTGAGACAAAACCGTGACTCGTCAGTGAACGGCACTTTTTGCCAGTCCTATCTGGTCCAGCGACGGTGGGTTTGTGACCATAGGCGACGTTGTTGCCGGTGATGTCTGGTGAGGACCTGCCTTACAACAGGCCTACAATCCCAGCCACTCTCAGCCTATTGCGGACAGTCTGAACACTGATGGAGGGATTGTGCGTTCCTGGTATAACTCAGGCAGTTGTTGCCATCCTGTACCTGTCCTGCAGGTGTGATGTTTGGATGTACTGATCCTGTGCAGGTGTTGTTACACGTGGTATGCCACTGCAAGGACGATCAGCTGTCCATCTCGTCTCCCTGTAGCGCTGTCTTAAGCGTCTCAGTACGGACATTGCAATTTATTGACCTGGCCACATCTGCAGTCCTCATGCCTCCTTGCAGCATGCCTAAGGCACGTTCACACAGATGAGCAGGGACCCTGGGCATCTTTCTTTTGGTGTTTTTCAGAGTCAGTAGAAAGGCCTCTTTAGTGTACTAAACTGTGACCTTAATTGCCCACCGTTTGTAAGCTGTTAGTGTCTTAACGATCGTTCCACAGGTGCATGTTCATTCATTGTTTTTGCTGAGTTTATACCATCTATTGCACCTTGCCTATGCCGCTCGGCCATCCATATATGTACATATTCTCAATCACCCCTTTAAATTTGTGTATATTAGGTAGTTGTTGGGGAATTGTTAGATTACTTCGATATTACTGCACTGTCAGAACTAGAAGCACAAGCAGTTCGATATACCTGCATTAACATCTTCTAACTTTGTGTATGTGACAAATAAAATTTGATTTGTATCAAGTTGGCTGGATGTCCTTTGGGTGGTGGACCATTCTTGATACGCACAGGAAACTGTTGAACGTCGAAAAACCCAGCAGCATTGCAGTTCTTGACACAAACTGGTACGCCTGGCACATACTTCCATACCCCGTTCAAAGGCCTTAAATATTTTTTCTGGCCCCTTCACTCTCAATGGCACCCATACACAATCCATGTCTGAATTGTCCAAAGGCTTAAAAATCCTTCATTAACCTGTCTTCTACCTTTAATCTACACTGATTGAAGTGGATTTAACAAGTGACATCAATAAGGAATCATAGCTTTTACCTGGATTCACCTGGTCAGTCTCATGGCAAGAGCAGGTGTTCTTAACGTTTTGTACATTCAGTGAGAACATACAGAAATCCTCCCAGACAGGTGTTTTGCGCCCATCATTTCTTGTTGTGTCAACCGCAACGCACCAGAGCGCCTTGTTCCCGTCGCTTCAGGTCTGACAGCTTCTATTGGATCAATTCCTCACATATAAAAAAAAGTTATGAAATGGTTGCATAATGACTGCAACACCTTGGAGGTGTAACTGGGAGACCTGGTAGGGAGACAGACTGATGTATGACACATGGGACCTCATATGGGCTGTCAGATGAGAAAAGTCCCTATTGTGACCACAAGTTAATAGAAGTAGTGCAACTTTTCTTGGTTGACTTTCAAAAGCCTTTTCCTCATGCACACTGTCAGGTAAGAGACCGTTGTTTCTAAGGACCACGAAAGCTGAGATGCAATGAGTAAGCCTAATACAGCACGAGCCAAATCAGGCTGAGAAACAGTCGTTCCAATACAAGGACAAGGTTTGAGAGGGATCAGACAATCCTCTCCCTTTCCCAGGTGCTATCAATACAAAGGATGATTTGGAACACAGTAGGCTACTACAAAAACAACCATTCATATTGTAGAAAACAACTTACGTTATCACTATCGCTGTAATTTTCATTAACCAACACTCCTATGTGAGTGCTACAGTAGGAGGGTTTGGACACAGACAGTTGGGGTGTTACATTAAATCCAGGCACATGCAGCACCACTCCAGTGTCAGCCAGTTAAAAGCTGATTACACGCCAGCAGCCAAATCAGAGGAGAGATTAACAAATGTTTTGGGAACTGATGTGATTAAATCAATTCTGATTAATGAAATTCAATCTATTTTCCCTTTCAAATGACAGCTAATGGCAAGTCTCATAAGACCTCCATCCAGAAAACATACATCAACCATTTATGTCAGCAGCACTGGCAAGGCACCTCCTACTCTGTTCAATAACTCAAGTCATACTTAATTTCAGGTTCTTCAGTGATGAGTATAAAAACTACTTACAACTATTCCCCACAATCAGAACAAATCATTTTCAGCATAAGAGAAAGTGGATTTTCCCCAAAATAGTTAAGTGGTGATATAAACTAACAAACAAACAAACAAAACATCTTATCCAGGATAAGACTGGATTGGTAAAATGGAAAAAAATAAACGAGCTAGTCCAGTGACAGCAGATGTATTATTATTCAAATGGCTAGCCGGACTATTTGCTTCGAACCCCCTTTATTTTTTTTGCAGTGACTCTGCACACTCACTGGTCAAAGGAATTGTCCAAAAAGCTCAGAGACAGGATTGTGTCGAGGCACAGATCTGGGGAAGGGTACCAAAGCATTTCTGCAGCATTGAAGGTCCCCAAGTACACAGTGGCCTCCATCATTCTTAAATGGAAGAAGTTTGGAACCACCAAGACTCTTCCTAGAGCTGGCCGCCCAGCAAAACTGAGCAATCGGGAGAGAAGGGCCTTGGTCAGGGAGGTGACCAAGAACCCGATGGTCACTCTGACAGAGCTCCAGAGTTCCTCTATGGAGATAGGAGAACCTTCCAGAAGGACAACCATCTCTGCAGCACTCCACCAATCAGGCCTTTATGGTAGAGTGGCCAGACGGAAGCCACTCCTCAGTATAAGGCACATGACAGCGCGCTTGGAGTTTGCCAAAAGGCACCGAAAGACTCTCAGACCATGACAAACAAGATTCTCTTGTCTGATGAAAACAAGATTGAACTCTTTGGCCTGAATGCCAGGCATCACGTCTGGAGGAAACCTGGCACCATCCCTACGGTGAAGCATGGTGGCGGCAGCATCATGCTGTGGGGATGTTTTTAGTGGCAGCAACTGGGAGACTAGGGAAAGATGAATGGAGCAAAGTACTGAGAGATCCTTGATGATGTCCTGAGCGCTCTGGAGCAGGTTCTCAGGCTGGGGTGAAGGTTCACCTTCCAACAGGACAACGACCCTAAGCACACACCCAAGACAATGCAAGAGTGACTTCGGGACAAGTCTCTGAATGTCCTTGAGTGGCCCAGCCAGAGCCCGGAATTGAACCCGATCGAACAGCTCTATATTTATTGTAGCCAGCAGTAAGTACCAGTAGTATAGCAATGGTTTAGGAAACTGGCTCGTGTTCTGACAAGTTGTCCACAGAGAGGGAGGCAGAATACTTACTTCACCCATCAGCATCTCTTAAACCCTGATGGACTTTCTACTTCCTCAGAAGATATCCTGACTAACAGGGGGGAGAACCTCTGTCAGATCCGAAAACATGTTTAGATAAAACAAAACACAAAAGTTTAGTATACCTACTCATTCAAGGGTTTCTTTATTTTTACTATTTTCTACTTTGTAGACTATAATGAAGACATCAAAACTATGAAATAACACAGACGGAATCATGTAGTAACCAAGAAAAAAAAAAGTGTAAAACAAATCAAAACATATTTTATATTTGAGATTCTTCAAATATCCACATTTTGCCTTGACAGCTTTGCATACTCTTGGCCTTTTCTCAACCGGCTTCACCTGGTATGCTTTTTCAACAGTCTTGAAGGAATTCCCACATATGCTGAGCACTTGTTGGCTGCTTTTCCTTCACGCGGCGATCAGACTCATACCAAACCATCTCAAATTCGGTTGAGGTTGGGGGATTGTGGAGGCCAGGTCATCTGATGCAGCACTCCATCACTCTCCTTCTTGGTAAAATAGCCCTTACACAGCCTGGAGGTGTGTTGGGTCATTGTTTTGTTGAAAAACAAATGATCGTCTAAGCCCAAACCAGATGGGATGGCTTATCGCTGCAGAATGCTGTGCTAGCCATGCTGGTTAAGTGGGCCTTGAATTCTAAATAAATCAGATAGTGTCACTAGCGGTTGGAACTAAAAATCTCCAATTTGAACTCCAGACCAAAGGACAAATTTCCACCGGTCTAATGTCCATTGCTCATTTTTCTTGGCCCAAGCAAGTCTCTTCTTATTGGTGTTATTTAGTAGTGGTTTCTTTGCAGCAATTCGACCATGAAGGCCTGATTCACACAATCTCCTCGGAACAGTTGATGTTGAGATGGGTCTGTTATTTGAACTCTGAAGCATTTATTTGGCATTCAATTTCTGAGGCTGGTAACTCTGGGTCTTCCTTTCCTGTGACGGTCCTCATGAAAGCCAGTTTCATCATAGCGCTTAATACGTTTTGCGACTGTACTTGAATTAACTTACAAAGTTCTTGAAATGTTCCAGATTGCCTGACCTTCATGTCTTAAAGTAATGGACTGTCGTTTCTCTTTGCTTATCTGAGCGGTTCTTGCCATAATATGGACTTGGTATTTTACCAAATAGGGCTATCTTCTGTATATCACCCCTACCCTGTCACAACACAACTGATTGGCTCAAACGCATTAAGAAGGAAAGAAATTCCACAAATTAATTTAAGGCACACCTGTTAATTGAAATGCATTCCAGGTGACTACCTCAAAGCTGGTTGAGAGAATGCCAAGAGTGTGCAAAGCTGTCATCAAGGCAAAGGGTGGCTATTTGAAGAATCTCAAATATATTTTGATTTGTTTACCACTTCTTTGGTTACTACATGATTCCATAGTTGACGTCTTCAATGTAGAAAAACCCTTGAATGAGTAGATGTCCAGAAACTTTTGACCAGTAGTATACACACAGTCTCAATCTGCTAAGTGTTCTATATTTTGAGTACCTAAAATGTATGTATGCATCATGAGTAAATTACTTTCTGAAAGTGATGGAATTTGGCATTTAGCTGAGCAGAACACCCAAGTCACATTCACGCAACTCAGTCCACACACTCATTCACTGTAGGCTCAACAAAACGATGAGACGACTAAAACCATGATTTTTTATGGCACATGATGAAGTGAATGAGGAAAGCATCTCACCTTTCTCAAAGATCTCTTTCAGCACACCTCTCTTGATCAGCTCTTCTCTGCTTTGCCTTACCGACATCTTCCTCTCCAACGCTGAGGGGAAACATGATTGTTAAATCATATATCAAATCAAGAGTGTGTGTGCAGGAGCATTCGTACATGGAAAAACAGGAATACTATCTTCGATATTAAACCTACAGTAAATCCTTGAACAGGTTGTAATAGAGCCAAATCATAAGATTAGGAAAACAAGGATGAGTTTTATTTTGGGATCAGCATCACCCATGTAATCAATATGTTAAATATTGAAACATTTTCCCCTGGTTATTTCTATAAATGTGTTCACTTGGCTTCCAACATTGATTGGCACACTTGCGACTGAACCCTAACGTCATAAGCACTCTGGGGGCACTGATAATCATGGGTCCTGTGCATCACACTATGTTCCCAAGAGGTCATGCATTCACCATGGGGACACGAGGGACAGGTGATTTTTTTAAATATATATTCCTTTTCACTTAGTCTGAAATATTATGAACTGGTGACCACTGCCCATCAAATTCACTAGCAATGTAAAATGGGCAGTGAAAGGACAAAGTGGCCTCTATATAGTCAAAATGAACACCTAATCCAGTTGTAAAGCACTAGCCTTAAGCCAATGAAGATCTTCAAAAGGCATGAAGGAGGATGTTAACCTAATTTGTGAGAATGATGAGAATAAAAAAAGGCAAAAAGGTAATGCAACATCACCTCCCATAGTAATGCATTATGTATGAGCACATCGGGAAAACATGTCCCAAAGTTAATGCTTCTATATTTAGATCTCAGCAGTTGAGGGACTTAACCATTTATCGCTGGGCTGAACAGAGGCAGTTTACCGTCATGTTAGTAATAATACATGATTATTTTTTTATCTACCCCAGCAAAGGAACCAATTAAGAATGTAAAATGAGGATCAGCAAAAACACTTGAGCAGCACTATGTGCAACAATCTCCCTGCAGGCCACCGGCTCTGGAAGTGAGACTATGTGTATGTGCGCACTCAAACGCATAGTATGTGTGCAAATGTGGTGTGTGTAATAAGGAGCTACAGCTCTCTCGACAGTAGGGGCCAGGGCCAATACACCTAGAACCCAAACAGAAGGCACACATGAGAATCATTCAAAAAAGGTCAGAAACTGTTGTGAGTCTCTAGTGTATGCAGTCAGAGTGAACCTCAGTGTTCTAATATGTCACATCACATAAAGTTATCTCAACATTATGAACTCTTCCAGGACATCCAGATGTTTTAATACACCATCCACATTTCAAAGACTAGCCAGAGAAGCTCATTGGGGATGGGAGAAGTGGAATTTGGGCAGTGTGCAAAAATATTATATTTTGAAGAACTGGACCGCTATACCAAAATATAATGCCATGAGCAGGATATCCACCTACATTACTAGTACAGCAGACAGGCAGAGGAGTAGAAAAGCACTGCAATTTTTTATTTAATTTTTTTAACTCCCACCAGAGTTGTGCTCAATTCAGAATTGAGACTCAAATTCTTGTATTGAAGTAGTAAACAGGATACAGAATTGCAATTCAAATGCCTCTTCTAATCTATGTTAGGTGTAGTCTATACAAATACATACTGTACACAAAACAAACATGTCGTTATATACATGCATATAAAATATTGGATGAAACAATTGATCCTCAGGACAAACACTTGAAATGAATGATCGAGGAAAACAAAACCTGTACGTAAAGATTGTAAATTAATATATTTCATTATGACCTACATTTTGTTCAATATGTGGAAAATATTACATGTCCCAGAATGCAATTGACCCTAAAGCCTTACAAAAGAAGCCAAACAAATGAAATGGTTGGTGGAAATATAAATGGCTATTCTAAGCACTAAGGTTAAGAGTATAAGAACATTGTTTCCAGAGAAAAGGGATACAAAAGAATGTATCTGGAAGTGTGACCTGTCAGAGTCAATGAAACGCATGTTCTACGACTGAGTGGAATTTCTTTGAATTGCACAGAATTAAAATTCTACTTCCTGTGACTGAAATTATACATCCTGTGGAGTGTGGCCAATTAAAAGTTCAACTTATGAGTTGAATGGGAGTCAATTTGAAAATTCAGAATTGAGCACAACCCTGCCTCCCACCCTATACTGGGTGTGTGTCGCATTTGATAAATGGCCTCATTTGATAAAGCACCAATCACGGCAACATCATACCCCCAAAACATGCTAAACTCTAATCATTACCAATAACAGGGGAGACTAGCATTTTTTTGGTGGTAGGATCTCACTAATCATTCACAATTAAGTCATGACTATACATAATCATGGTAGCATCCACATTAATGTAGAAGTGTTCAGAAACATATTTAATTCCTATTTACAATAGAAGTGACTCCAATGACAATACATTACCATTAATTTCTATTGAGGCACAACATAATTCGAGACGATCAAAACAAACTGCAGCCAACAAGTATGTAGAGTCACAAACTTGATACAGTCCTTGCGTGCTAGAATATGTTATAAAATGCTACACTATTGACTACTCCAATACACTTAGTGTATTTGTCCAAATAATTAGGACACCTTCAAAATGGGGGGACAAGATATATCAAGTGCTTTCATTTCTAAAACGGTAAAAACAGAAGGGGACATTATGTAATGTTGTCTCATAAAACATTTGATATCAAATCCAAAATGCTGGAGTATATAGCAGACCTTTAACAGCTTTGAGGATGAGCGGAAGTGAACCCTGGAACCCCAAAGAACTTAAGTGCGTTTGTAAACAGCTAGCTAACTTAGTCTAGTTGTTTTCTCATGAACAAAATTTGCATTCGACCATAGTAGTCACGGGTGGGATAGTCCATATGGCCGGGGACGAATACAAATATATATATTATTTTTTTCTTCGTCAAGTTGATAGATTTCCCAAAGAAGCATCGCGGCGGGCTGCATTGCCTGCATGGGTAGTAACGTTAGCAGCGCCATGATGTGTAGCACACGGGTAAGTTGTTTGGTTAACCATCTTATAGGTAACGTCAGCTAAGTAGCTTGACCTGCTAAAAACAACCATGTTAGCTAGCTAGTAGCTAAGCTAGCCAATGAACAGTCCCAAAGAGAGAACTGCCAATGCAATACGAAAACAATTGCAATGAAATATCAAATGTTATTAATCACTTGAGAATAATGTATCAAGTCCTGGTCTATTTTTTGTTTCCTAACATCAGATACAGAGACCTGTGAAAGTCCCAAGTCCTGGAGAGATTGAAGGGTATATCTCCAATGGGTTATATGCTATTGGTTTACTATTACGAGTCGGTTGTAGCGCTACAAAAGTACTGGTAAGCAACAATGCATAGACGTCCTAGAACATGAATGGCCAACCATGCTTATAGCGCTCTAGCTACTCTGTGCAGGTATCAGTTCCAGGCCAGCCCTGACATTCTGCATATTATTTGTATTAGACACTTTATTTAACTATTCAATCTCGTTAGGAGTCAGATTAATGTCTAAACCCACTAACCATTTCCACAGGCGTCCTTTGTATAATATGAAAGTGTTGATTATTTGATTTAAGTAATAGTTTGGTCATTGAACATTCCCTGTTTTGATTTTATTTGGTTGTCACTCACTCATTTTGTCTGATATTACAGATTTGCAGCGGATGTCCTTGATCATTAGTGGGTGTAACAATTCCTGTATGGCTGACCTAGGATACAACCTCTGTCCACAACAGCACTTCATACTCACAAAGCAGCATCCATTATCTTGGTTGGGCTAGGATAACAGTACTTTAGGTCTCAGGGCGGGTGACATCACTTGGTCTTTCCTTGATTACTCGTATCCCATTGCAACTGTATTGGAGGTTAAGGTCCCTCCCCTCTGACCTTCTCCAATGGGTTTTTAGGAGGCGGGGAGAGGAATCGAGGAAGGATAAATTGAGGAAGAGCCTAGCACTCACCCCTCTGCTACACTCACTGACCTTCTCTGCTTCAACCTCAGCAGGCAGCAGCGCAGACAACCGAGTCGATCTAGCACCCACAGAATACATTGTGTATTTAACTCTGCTACATTGATGCCGGTCACAGTCAGTGGCGTAATTGAGAGGGGTATGACTGTAGCAGAGGTGAGCTGTAGCCACTGATGTCATCCCCCTGATACTTTAAGTAGTAGTCTATCATGAATGCATCTAGATTTTAAATAGCATAAGCATCTCAGCTGATTTCCTATTGCAATTTTGCACTGATTTACTTAATTATGCTACACTCACTGTCCTCCTCCAGTGGGCCGGGACGCAAATCCTAATCAAATGACACTAGTAGCTAGCATGCCAACCATTGGAGGGGTTAATGCTAGAAGGGATCTAGCTTTTGTCAGAATGTACTTTTTCCTAGCAGGTTTCGGAGAACTTACGCAACAGGTTAGCATAGTTAACGTGGCAGGTTAAGGTTATAAAATGGGTTAGGGTTAGCTAAAATGCTAAAAATATCAACTTGATGTAAATTGGACAAAATCTGGATGCCATCTAGAAATGAACCCTCCAGTGGTTGGCATGCTAGCTACAAGTGTAATATTTGATTAGGGTTAGCATCCTAGCCCGGTCAGTCATACAGAGATGGAACTCAAACAGTACATGGCTACTTTGCAGCCCATGTAAAGTGACCCTTCACTGTGGTCACTCTTCAGTATATTTTTGTCTTGCCTCCACTAGCTGTGCTCTATCCTTTTGGTGACAGTGGATGGGAGATTATTTATGACACGCATGCTAAATGCAGACATGGGATTAGTATTGGCCTCGTGGGCATGTCTAATGCACTTGTACATGTGGCGTGTCATTTCTATACTGAAACAGGATTAGCAAATCCTCACACTTTACATTGGGATGTTTTCTTCATTTGAAATTATACTAATACAAATAGGAAAAGCACTCGCATCTGAGAATGTACGTGTGGAAAATAATTTGCTAATAACTAAAAAGGCTGATACTGGAAAGATAAGTGTGTAGGTTTTTCATTCGACAATTGAGGCCAACTAGATATGACTCCTACTGTACATGCCGTCATGAAATGGATTGGTGCAAGCTCTCAAACTCTAGGCGGCATATTGGCTTCTCCCTACAGTTCACTTTTCTAAACATCAATATTCACTTGCGATACAGCTTTCGAAACACATGGCCCTTATCTTTCATCAGCAGTTTTGCAAAGAGCCACACAGCTATGGGTGTCTCCATCCGACAAAACTACTTTGAGTTACACTTACTCACAGGTGTTCGGAGCATGCTAGATAGCCAATAAGCACAGGTGGTCGCTTCTTGTCTTCCGTAAACAAATGCTCTAACATGGAAATATGGCAATGTGGGAACACTAACAAGGTGTGTATCAATTTAATTGTTTTTTGAAAATGATTTCTCACTGATATGAAAGTTAAGGTCCTTATGCTTCTATAACCATACCGCAAGTGATGCATGTTAATGTTCAGACCGAGCTACAGAAGACGCCGTCGTCCAATGACTTGTGTAATGTAATGGACCAGAGTCACGATCAAGGGCTAGTGAAAGCCCTACCCTTGTAATGAAGGTAGTCTTAAGGATGACATGCACAGGACAGAGACCTTATCAAATATCACCATAATGAGGGTGTGCAGAAAGGAATATTAAGGTTAATTTAATTTAAAAACACAAGTTGCTTGAAATAGTTGCAATTTGTTTGCTTCATGTTATTATCCTGGTGTAATTTAATATGCAGTTCAACATTAACATAAGGTGAGTGCTAGCATTTTAAAAAATGAGTCTAGAGATTTACTACATGTAAACAAATCACTAGGTAGATCTCGTAACATAGTACTATTGAGGCAATAATACATGCCTCAAAAGCTAGCGGTTCATTACAACTACAGTATGTTTCTTAAATTGAAACTAAGTGGGCTATACACCTGGGTAAAATATAGTTGCATTTGAGGAAGCAGAACAAGAGCTAAGCGAGACCGATTAGTGAGGGAGAGCGAGGTTTAGAGTGGGATAATTACTGCTGCTAGCCAACTTTTGATAAACAAACAATGTGTCTGTCAGACTAGGGCAGGGCGATATGGCCAAAATATTATCACAGTATTTAAATAAAAAAAGTTGATGGTATGCTTTTTAATAATAAAGTTCTAAATTTGCTTTCTTCAGGTTCTCACAGCACAAAGACTCGTTAAGGTTCTCATTCTTGCTGCAGCTGATCACTTTGATACTGTAGTTTATCCGCCATGAACTGGAGGTTGGCGAGGGTTTTGCAGAGGCATGTGTCCCTATCCTGGACTGTTGGCTTGACAACCCAAAAATACATATTTTAAACAATTCATTAGGACATTTTAATCTCTGAATATTCCCTCTTAAAATCCTGATAAAGGTTCTGAATTGTGCCATTCAAGAAGCGCTTCTGATTTTTTTCTTGTTCCTCATTAGTGTGTCCTTTTCCCCCTAGTTGTTGCTCTGCTGTTGACATCACGTTCATGTAATCTAGTGATTTTCTCTTGTGGCTGTGCTAATGATGTTACACTGCTTGTTCCTGGAGTATTGAAGACTTGTTGGCCTGTTTTCATTTGCCCTTATTGCTTTTGCTGAAAATCCAAATTCTCTGTTTGCAGCTTTGACCAGGCCATACTTTCTCAGGATGTTGCCTCTGAGCATTTTTGATGCCACTTGTTTGTCCTTGGCATTGCGCATTTTTTGATACTTTTGCTTTAACTCTGCAATGATGGCATTTTGAAACAATAAAATCCTTCAAGTTCGGAGTTCCCTTCATTTTCTGTTTTGTCTTTGGGGAATCTTGTCTGTCCATTTTCTTCATCAATTGATCATACCTTTTTTTTGTATTTCTCAGTTTTCCGTTAAGCTATATCAAGTTTGACACTTGTCATGCAAAGATCTGTTTTTGAGTGACCTCTTCCAACATTTGTCCTTCCAGCAAGTATTAGACTTCTCATTCCTGTTGCAGACGAGGAAGGGGTATCAGGGTGTGCATCAGGGCAGGTAAGTTAGGGGCAGGTATGATGGCCTCATGTTCTGGCTGCAAGTCATCTGGTGACTAAGGTGTTGTGTTGCCTGATAGGTAGGTCTCCATTGCAACTGTTCTTTATATAGTCTGTCTTCTATTCCGTTGGTTACATTTCCATTGCCGTCTCTTGCTTCTTTGTTCTCGCTTTGTAAGCGCAGAGATCTATCACTTCTCCCTTTTTTCTTCCAGTATCTCTTGGTCTTTTTGCAGATGTTCCTGGTATCGTATAGGATCATTTTTTATTTTGTTTCTGTCGGTGACCTCTGTTTTTAGAAGATGCCACAAAACATCAAAGAAATACCACCTAAGTTTTCCAATTGTGCACACCTTGGAGCATTTGAGATTAAAGTAATTTAAAACATGATTAAATAAGCCTACATTTAAAAAAGTAATAACATGGATTTGTCATTTCCTCCACGTTCTGTCATTTCCATCACATTTAAGTTGGATGGAAATGAGGCTTCTGCTGTTTTGAGAAAGAATACAAGCATGCTAAGCAGTCTGTCATTTAAGTGATTTCAATGGGTCTTTCTCCATTCTGATTGTTTTATACTGTTGAATGCAACTTCAACCCCCCAAAAAAGTCAATATAGCAGGTAAAGTAAAAACAAACCGGTCCTTGCATCAAGTGGTATACCGCCCAGCCCTATGTCAGACTATTGCTAGCTACATTTAGTTTAGTGATTGTTGGCTGTGGTGAGAAATTAATCTATATAGCTGGCTTAATAAAGTAAGCTGATCTTTCTCTACCTTCACATCACACAAGCTCTGTAGTTCCTTGCTGTGCTAGCCAAATGTAGCACCAACAGAAAAAACATCAGATTTTTGTGTGTGGATCTGGTAGCAACAATATGAATTAATATTTTTAAAATCACCAGTATACACCCACACCATTCTGTTGTTGGGGTACACCCACACCATTCTGTTGTTGGGGTACACCCACACCATTCCAACACAGAAGCTGCTTTTGAACAGTTTTCCTTCCCAAAAAAGTAAATTTATAATTTCAGTAAGTAATTTCATAGAAATCTAAACACTAGACAGAACATATTGATATAAGGCTTAAAGTAACTATCAAAAAGGCTACATTATTTTATCCAGCAGAGACATTGTTACTCCGATTAGCATGACTTGAATTTATAAATCAGAACAGACTAGCGTCACAATATTTCAGATGATTCCAAGCTGAACAGCTTGATTTCAAGCTGAGGTTAAATTGGGTCAGAGGGTGGTTGTGTGTCTGAAAATGCAGTAACGTGTTCTGTGATTACATTTCAATTTGATCAAAATGAAAAAGTAATTACCAAAAGATGACAACTGCTTGCGTCGCCATGATGGGATATCTGCAGTTATGCAATGATTACACTGATTTGCAACACGCCTCAGCCAGCTAGGTCTTCAGGTTTGTCACAAACATGCAGTTCTAAAAAGTGTGGACAAAGGATATCACTGTACACTTGTGTTTTCTGTGAACACTGAACAGCTTCTAACTACAAAATGTTGTAAATCACCACTTGTTGCCCTGTTCCAGAATTATATTGAAAACAAATTCAACAGTAGGCTAGGCTACATTACGTTTCCACTAGTGTGAGTTGGTTCAGACCCAGAGCATGAACAAGTGACAATGTGAAGTCAGTTATTATTGCCACAGTCCATTCACAGTAAATCTTGGCAATCATGACCAAGCTAGCTACTCATGATCTGCACCAAGATGAGGGGATTATGAATTCATTGGAGAGACGCTTCTCAGAGCATATTAAATGAAACTGGCATCATTGAATACACTCCAACAGCATCGACTTGCAAGTGCTACGCTTAGCTTTAGAGATAAATCCATTCTGCTGTGAATTGACCCAGATAGGAGACAGAGCGTTCCCTACAGTATCAAGCCCCGGGACGAAGTGAGGCAATTCACTCACCCGTTAGCCTCACAAAACCAAAGTAAAACTTTCATGCTGTCTTGTGTCACAGATGTTGTGGCTCTCACATCTGGAGTCTAGTTAAGGCAAGCATCGGTGTTTAAGATCTGGACATAGTTTGTACGCTAGTGATAACACTCCCGAGTGGCGCAGCGGTCTAAGGCATCTCATCTCAGTGCTAGAGGCATCAATACAGACCCTAGTTCAATTCCAGGCTGTATCAAAACCCGCCGTGATTGGGAGTCCCATAGGGCGGCGCACAATTGGCCCAGCGTCATCCGGGTTTGGCTGGGGTAGGCCGTCATTGTAAATAAGAATTTGTTCTTCAGTGACTTGCCGAGTAAAATAAAATAAAAAGTGTATGGGTGGCATTACTTTTAGTTGCCCTTTCTGAAGTGCCTTCAGGGCCAATTGTGCGCCGCCCTATGGGACTCCCAATCACGGCGGGTTGTGATACAGCCTGGAATTGAACTAGGGTCTGTATTGACGCCTCTAGCACTGAGATGAAATGCCTTAGACCGCTGCGCCACTCTGGAGTGTTATCACTAGCGTACAAACCATGTCCAGATCTTAAACACCGATGCTTGCCTTAACTAGACTCCAGATGTGAGAGCCACAACATCTGTGACACAAGACAGCATGAAAGTTTTACTTTGGTTTTGTGAAGTGCCTTCAGAAAGTATTTATACCCCTTGACTAATTCCACATTTTGTTGTTAGAGCCGGAATTCAAAATGGAATGGATTTTGTCTCACCAAATCTACACACCAGTGGAGGCTCCTCCAGGGAGAAAAGGGGAGGACCATCCTCAGTGAATTTCATAAAAATAGAAATAGTATAGTTATTTATCTAAAGGATATTCCACTAAATATTCACTTCACCAAATAATTGTTTAAAACACACTATTGCAATGAAAGTCCACAGTAGCCTCAACAGCACATTGTAGGGTAGTACCATGGTGTAGCCAGAGGACAACTAGTTTCCGTCCTCCTCTGGGTACATTGACTTCAATACAAAACCTAGGAGGGTCGTGGTTCTCACCCCCTTCCATAGACTTACACAGTAATTATGACAACTTCCAGAGGACATCCTCAAACCTATCAGAGCTCTTGCAGCATGAACTCACATGTCCACCCAATCAAAGGATCAGAGAATGAATCTAGTATTGAAATCAAAGCTACAGCTAGTTTAGAGAGACTGTAGTTGAACAAAACATTTGCCCATGATTCTTTTCAGAATTCTTCAAGCCCTGTCAAATTGGTTGTTGATCATTGCTAGACAAGCATTTTTTTTTAGGTCTTGTCATAGATTTAAGTACATTTAAGTCAAAACTAACTCGGCCACTTTGGAACATTCAGTCTTGGTAAGCAACTCCAATGTATATTGTTTAGGTTATTGTTTTGCTGAAAGGTGAATTCATCATCTCTGTGTCTAGTGGAAAGCAGACAACCACCATTCAGTTTTTTTTTAATCCTGAAAAACGCCAGTCCTTAACGATTGCAAGCAGACCCATTACATGATGCAGCCACCACTATGCTTGAAAATATGAGTGGTACTCAGTTACGTGTTGTATTGGATTTGCCCCGAACATAACACTTTGTATTCAGAACAAAAAGTTAATTGCTTTGCCACATTTTTTGCAGTATTACTTTAGTGCCTTTTTGCAAACAGGATGAATGTTTTGGAATATTTTTATTCTGTACAGGCTTCCTTCTGTCATTTAGGTTAGTATTGTGGATTAACTACCATGTTGATCCATCCTCAGTTCTCCTATCGCAGCCATTAAACGCTAACTATTTTATAGTCACCTTTGGCCTCATGGTGAAATCTAATTTTATGTGTTTAGCAGATGTTATTGCAGGTGTAGCGAAATGCTTGTAAATCCCTGAGTAGGAAGGACGCCTGTATCTTTGTGACTGGCTGTATTGATACACCATCCAAAGTGTAATAACCTTTTTTTACCCATCTACCAATAGGTGCCCTTCTTTGCGAGGCATTGGAAAACCACTCTGGTCTTTGGTTGAATTGGTGTTTAAAATTCACTGCCTAACTGAGGGACCTTACAGATAATTGTATGTGTGGGGTACAGAAATGAGGTAGACATGAAGAAAATCATGTTAAAAACACTTACTGCACAGAGTCCATTCAACTTGTGAAGCAAATTTTTACTCATGATTTATGTAGGATTGCCCTAACAAAAAAAGGGGTTAAATACTAATTGACTCAAGACAAATACAGCCTAAGGACCCCTGTACATCCTGAACATAAACCCAATCATGGTGTATAAAGCATTTTTAAATAAGGTCTACAGAACATGAAAAACAAAAGGATTCCAAAATCTGCATATTTGTACTGTATTTTCAGTGGCATTAAAAACAAAATCCATATTTTCAATAGGCTACATTAAGAACAACAAACCCAGGAGTGGCCAGATTAGTGCCCCACACTCCCATGGAATAAAGCTTGATCCATGAACCTCTAGTTTCAATAGCATTATGTTACCATAAGAACACTGTGGCCTGACTAACCGAAGGGACAGGAGGCAAGGCTTTCAGGACTCTGAGCACTGTGGCTAGCCCACTCCTGGAGTTATGAGTATAGCCCCCCAGAGCTGGCCTTCATCTGCCTGACTAGAATACATAATCCACATGCACATTCTCCAATTACCTGGCTAGAACATCTGCATGCCCAGCAGCTTGTCTGCTTCTTGCCTGCAGTCACAGTCCCAATGATCATGATGAACATCATAAACAAGAACAACCACAAAAGAACAAACTTGGGGTAATAGCTGAACTAATCCAATAAGATCATTGATTTGAGGTTTTGCAAAACGTTTTGCTACGGTGTAATCTACTGAACACTTCCAACCATCCGTCAGTGATGGCCTTGAACAACTGACTGATGGAGTAAACCTGGTGCACTACTTCTGCTCAATCAATGGTCAGGGGGCAACCAAGGTCACTGCTGTAAGTCATGATGAGCTCAGCAGTCTCCATATAGCCTTCCCTGGTTCCAACTCCTCACAGAGCCATCCTAACATAAAATGCATTTGCAACAAAGAAACTATATGTATCCAAACAACCAACTACAATGTCCTCTGCAGTGTTTGGAACAATAATCGTCCTCAGTGTAGAAAGGGACTGAAGTGAAAAGCTCTTACAGAAGCCAGTCCAATGGGAAAAGCTAGTAGGTCACAATATGCCATTATGCTGCCATTAGTGTAAACAGTAGGAATAAGACTAAACAAAATAATACTACACAGAGAGAGTAGTCTTATCCATTGGGTTTTACTGTTGATTTAACACAAAAAAACTCCCTTTGTTAAATTCTGCTGCTCTGTTTCGCTCAGGAGAAAGGGAAGAGAAAAAAGGAAGAAAAAAATGGGCTCATATGCAGTCAACATTATGCATACAAATTGTGTGTGAGAAAAAGATGGTGGCCAGCAGAAAGTGATGAGTCGTTGTAAAGTCAAGGTGTCAGCGTTCACTCATGTCAGTGTGGGATAGAAAGGCAAGGCTGAGGGCCCAAGGCTAGAGCACTGGAAGGAAAGGTGACAGTCACAGTTTAGCAGCCCTCAACCTTAAAGCTAGAATCCGTAATGGTGAAACTGCCATATCCGTTTGGAATATTACAACAAAGTTACTATATGTAAATACACAAAACATCAAAGTGCATATCGCATCACTGCCAAGCTCAATGAATTACTGACTGATCAATGATCAACTGCATTCATAGGACATTTGACCACTAACAAAAGCACCATCAAATCCAGTTCTACCCAGCATAGCTTCAGGGAAGAAAACTCTTGGGAACAGAGGATAACAAAGCCATCATCAGAGCCTGGAGGAGCAGGAACCCAAATATAGACAGGAGTTCAGCTCTGTACCTGACTGACCCAATATAAATTCAAAGTGAGGGAGCTGATTCAGAACACATCTTTCCAATCTTTTCATGTGCAGTGGATCGTCAGGCGAGGGCAGTAGATTGTCAGGGGAAGAGGTCAGATTGTTAGGGGAAGAGGTCAGATTGTCAGGAGAATACACACCATGGCTAGTAGTAAATAAATGCTGTAGAAAACCAGGGACATGTGCAGTATAATGAAGAATGTGTGCCCTTCACATGCCCCTGACTGTTAGACCTCTGGATTGGCAAGCGCGGAACAAGAAAATATATTTTCCTGATGCATTTAGAAAAACAATAGCAGCAAATCATTTCAGAGCAGCACGTTGCTCAATCTTTACTGCATGATTAAATATTCAGACATTTTTAGATAGAGGATATAGGATTAAAGACTGGAGATATACCTAGGAGGCTGTAAATAAGGGAGCGGTACTTTGAGGGACAGCAGGCGGTGTGTGTTTTGTTGCGTTTGTGTGTCCCTTACCGGTAGAGGTCTTCTTGAACTTCTCACTCTTCTTCTTCCTCCACTTCCAGGGCTTCAAGAGACGGCCCAGAGTGGCAAACTTGCTCCGGCGGCGGATGGGCGGGGTGTGTGTGCCAGAGACCAGGGACTCGGAACGCATTGCGGCCCGCCTTTCAACCTCCTCTGCTATAGGGGCACAGAATGGAAAGAGTGGCTGGTTAGTTAGCATTCTGCTATATTCAGGGACCACAGATGGAAAGAGTGGCTGGTTAGTTAGCATTCTGCTATATTCAGGGACCACAGATGGAAATAGATAGCTAAAGCCGTTGTCATATTTGTTGTGCGTGGTCTCAAACAAATCAAAGAAATGACATTTCAACAGCAGTAAAACCACTGAAGCGTCTCTGATAAGACTCCAGTGTAGGAATAAAGATATGCCAACTGGCCTTCCTCAATGATGTGATCTGGCATGGGTAAATAGACCTGTGTGTTAGCATGATATATTCCAAATCTGAATAGCAGGAAGCTGCGGATTAGTTTGTGCTAGCTTGCCAAGAAACAGACCTGCAATATCAGGCCAGGGAGAAATAGTCCTGTTTACAAGCTCCTTATAGTCACTAGAGCTTTTCTCTTCATTTGATGTTGTTTTCAATACCATCAAGAGGAGTATTTGAAGACAATGTTCAAGCTAATTGCATCCATATTAAAAGCGACTCATTCAGACTTGTCCGGATGAAACAGTGTTGTAGGCCTAGGCTACTGTAATCCACATAAGTATCAACTCTACATTGAACAGGATTAAAATGTGCTTAAACATTTGAGAAAGTTTAAACCTATTTGTTAGCTTATTCCCATGAGATAATGTGTTACACTTAGCTACTATGCTAACATGACCAGCAAGATTATTTCCTGTAACAAATTCCAGATCAACCAATCAAAGATCTTAAAGTATAACAATATTCACAGGCCTTCCCCATTTCAAACTAGTACATCATCAATAGCAGAGAAACAAATAAAGAACATGCAGGAAAAAATGGCTATACACGCACATGTCCACTCTGAGAAGTAGAACTAACATGACAAACGCCACCAAGAAAAAAGAAAATACTTGACTCAAGTTACACAGAAACCTGGGCACTTTCTGGAAATCAGCGGAGTCATGATTAGCGTATATACAAAATCTGAACCCATCATGAAGGGCTTCAGTGGCTCGCAGGCCTGCGTACCCACACGTGCAGTCAGAGCCGGCCCTAGCCTTTTGGGCTCCCTAAAATAGTTCATTTCTTGCAATTCTACACATTTTCCCATGGGGCGTAGCAAAAATCATGCAGTAAAGAGAATTTTGCTGCAATTCAACACATTTCCATTTTTATTTATTTTTTTACGAGGAAGGGCTCATTGAGATTTGAAATATATTTTTCATGAGTCATTACACAATTACAGACCGACATGAAAAACTACAAGTAATCTAGTAAAAACAATAGAAATCACAGGAATATAACGAAATCATAAAACAGCAAATTAAAAACACTGACAGGTCAAAGAATCAGTCTCAAAATCCTTCAATGATTTAAAAACACGAAAATCGGGACAAGTTCTTTCAGTTATAACTATTTTGTCAGGCATTCCAAGCCGATGGCACAGAGTACATAAAAGCCCTTTTACCAAATTCCGTTCGGACATTTGGAACAGTTAGCAGGATAAAGTCCTGCGAACGAAGCACGTACCAACCACATTTCTGAAGAATAAAAATGCCCAAATAAAAGATGGTAGTGAACCCAAAATGGCTTTGTAAATAAAAGTATACAAGTGACTAAAGGCCAGCCAACCCTGGTATATAATGTACAGTGGTGCGTAAGCGTTTTGCAGTTAAATAAATCTCAATGCTCCATGGTAAAGAGTGTTAATTTATCACAAACACTGAGCAGAAGTATTCATAAAATATCACCATAGTCTCGTGTAGGCATAAATGTAGCCGATACTAGCTTCCTTTTGGCTTCAAAAGAAAAACAGGCCTTATTCCTAAAATAAAATCCTAACCTCAGCTTCAATTTTATGAATATGCAATTACATTTTTTTTTTTTAAAGGCAGTCAATTACAAGTCCAAGAAATTTATACATATATATATATATATATATATGAGGTTACAGCCTCAATCTCATTGCCCTGAGAGGTAGTAAAAGGTGAAAGATTGAGGTTTATTTCTTGCTTTAGAAAACACAATTTCTTTAGTCAGCATTGAGGATGGGCTTCAATTGATACAAGGTATGTTGAACAGTATAAAAAGCAGTTTGCAAGTTCTGTAAAGCTTTTGTGAGAGACGAGGCAAAACAATAAATAACAGTATCAGCATAAGTGAAGTTGCACGTCTAAATTATTTATAATAGTGAATAAGAGGTGACCAAGTACAGAGCCCTGGGGCACACCATTACAGAAAGACAATTTAACAGACATGAGCCCATCAAATTGAGTTCTATCAGATAGTAAACCATGCTCAGAAAGACCTACGCTCGATAATCTCTGCCTCAGTATAGCATGATCGACTGTATTTGTCACATACACGTTTAGCAGATGTTATTGCGAGTGAAGTGAAATGCTTATGCTTCTAGATCCGACAGTGCAGCAGTATCTAACATTAACAATTCCACAACAAAATCTAATACACACAATCTAGTAAAGGAATAATATATAAGTATAAAATATATGGATGAGCAGTGAGCGGCTAAGATGCAATAGATAAGATACAGTATATACATATGAGATGAGTAATGCGAGATATGTAAACATTATTAAAGTGGCATTACTAAAGTGACTAGTGTTCCATTTATTAAAGTGGCCAATGATATCAAGTCTGTAGGTAGGCAGCTGCCTCTGTGCTAGTAGTGGCTGTTTAACAATCTGATGACCTTGAGATTGAAAAACCGCGTCTATCTCTGTCCCAGCTTTGATGCACCTGTACTGACCTCGCCTTCTGGATGAAAGCCGGGTGAACAGGCAGTGGCTTGGGTGGTTATTGTCCTTGATTATCTTTTTTGCCTTCCTGTGACATCAGGTGTTGTTAGTCTTCTGGAGGGCAGGTAGTTTGCCCTCAGTGATGCGTTGCGCAGAACGCACCACTCTCTGGAGAGCCCTGCGGTTGTGGGCAGTGCAGTTGCCGTACCAGGCGGTGATACAGCCCGAAAGGATGCTCTCAATTGTGCACTTGTAAAAGTTAGTGTTGGTTTTTGGTGACAAGCCACATTTTTTCAGCCTCTTGAGGTTGAAGAGGCACTGTTGCGCCTTCTTCACCACACTGTGTGCGTGGACCATATCAGTTCGTTGGTGATATGTACACTGAGGAACTTAACTTTCCACCTTCACTGCTGTCCCTATGATGTGGATATGGGGGTGCTCCCTTTACTGTTTCCTGAAGTAAACGATCGCTTTTGTTTTGCTGACATTGAGTGAGGTTATTTTCCTGACACCACACGCCGAGGGCCCTCACCTCCTCCCTCTAGGCTGTCTCATCGTTGTTGATAATCAAGCCTTCCACTGTAGTGTCGTCTGCAAACTTGATGATTTGAGTTGGAGGCGTGCATGGCCACGCAGTCATGGGTGAACAAGGAGTACAGGAGGGGGCTGAGAACGCACCCTTGTGGGGCCCCAGTGTTGAGGATCAGCGGAGTGGAGATGTTTCCTACTGTCACCACCTGGGGGCGGCACGTCAGGAAATCCAGGACCCAGTTGCACAGGGCGGGGTCGAGACCCAGGGTCTCAAGCTTAATGATGAGCTTGGAGGGTAGTATGGTGTTGAATGCTGAGCTGTAGTCAATGAACAGCATTCTTACATTAGATATTCCTCTTGTCCAGATGGGATTGTGCAGTGTGATGGCGATTGCATTGTCTGTGGATCTATTGGGGCGGTAAGCAAATTGAAGTGGGTCTAGGGTGACCGGTAAGGTAGAGGTGATACGATCCTTGACTAGTCTCTCAAAGCACTTCATGATGACAGTGCGTGCTGACACAGAGTACTACGGAGCGATAGTCATTTAGTCCAGTTACCTTAGCTTTCTTGGGAACAGGAACAATGGTAGCCATCTTGAAGCATGTGGGGACAGCAGACTGGGATAGGGATTGTTTGAATATGTCCGTAAACACCTTGCCAGCTGGTCTGCGCATGCTCTGAGGATGCGGCGAGGGATGCCGTTTGGGCCGGCATCCTTGCGAAGCTTAACACGTTTAAATGTTTTACTCATTTCGGCCATTGAGAAGGAGAGCCCACATGCTTTGGTAGCGGGCCGCGTCGGTGGCACTATTGTCCTCAAAGTCCAAAGAAGTTTTTTAAATTTGTCTGGAAGCAAGACGTCGATGTCTGTGACGGGGTTAGTTTTCTTTTTGTAATCCATGATTGTCTGTAGACCCTGCCAACATACGCCTCGTGTTTGAGCCATTGAATTGCAACTCCACTTTGCTGCTATACTGAAGCTTTGCTTATTTGATTGCCTTACGGAGGGAATAACTACACTGTTTGTATTCGGCCACTTTTCCAGTTGCCTTGCCAGGATTAAAATACGGGGGTAGGTGCTTTCAGTTTTGCGAATGCTGCCATCAGTCCACGGTTTCTGGTTAGGGAAGGTTTTAATAGTCACAGTGGGTACAACATCTCCTAAACACTTCCTTATAAACTCGCTCACCGAGTCAGCGTATACATCACTGTTATTGTCTGAGGCTACCCGGAACATATCCCAGTCCACGTGATCGAAGCAATCTTGAAGCGTGGAATCCGATTGGTCAGACCAGCGTTGGATAGACCTAAGCACGGGCGCTTCCTGTTTTAGTTTCTGCCTATAGGAGGGAAACAACAAGATGGAGTCATGGTCGGATTTACCAAAAGGAGGGCTGGCCTTGTATGCGTCGCAGAAGTTATAGTAGCAGTGGTCGAGCGTGTTACTCGCTCGTGTACTGCAATCGATATGCTGATAGAATTTAGGTAGCCTTGTTCTCAAATTAGCTTTGTTAAAATCCCCAGCTACAATAAATGCCGCCTCAGGATATATGGTTTCCAGTTTGCATAAAGGCCAGTGAAGTTCCTTGATGGCCGTCTTGGTATCCGCTTGCGAGGGGATATTGAAGGCTGTGATGATAACGGAGGACAATTCTCTTGGGAAATGATTGTGAGGAATTCTAGGTCAGGTGAACAAAAGGACTTGAGTTATTGTATGTTGTTACAATTACACCATGAGTCGTTAATCATGAAACATACACCCCCGCCCTTCTTCTTACTGGAGAGATGTTTATTCCTGTCGGCGCGATGCCCTGAAAATCCTGTTGGCTGTACGGACTCCAACAGCATGTCCGCAGCTAGCCATGTTTCCGTGGAACAGAGCATGTTACAATCCCGGATATCTCTTTGGAAAGCAACTCTTGCCCCGATTTCGGCGACTTTGTTAACTTGGGACTGGACATTAGCGAGTAATATACTCGGAAGCGGTGGGTGGTGTGCGCGCAGCCGAAGCCTCACTAGAAGACCGCCCCGGCACCCTCTCCGGCAGCGTTGTTTCGGGTCGGCCTCTGGAATCAGTTCAAATGCCCTGGGAGGTGCAAAGGATCCGCTTTGGGAAAGTTGTATTCCTGGGCGTAGTGCTGGTAAGTTGACGACTCTGATATCCAATAGTACTTCCCGGCTGCGTGTAAATACACTTAAGGTTTTCTGGGCTAACAATGTAAGAAATACATTAAAAAAAATACTGCAAAATTCCTGAGGACTAGAAGCGAAGCTGCCATCTCTATCAGTGCCACCTTGTGTGTGTGTAAAAAGTAGAGGTCAACCGATTATGATTTTAACGCCAATGCAGATTATTGGGGGACCAAAAAAGCCGATACCGATTAAAATCGGCCGATTTTTCTATTTATTTATTTATTTGTAATAATGACAATTACAACAATACTGAATGAACACTTATTTTAATATAATACATCAATAAAATCAATTTAGCTTCAAATAAATAATGAAACATGTTCAATTTGGTTTAAATAATGCAAAAACAAGTGTTGAAGAAAGTAAAAGTGCAATATGTCAATATGTGCCATGTAAGAAAGCTAACATTTAAGTTCCTTGCTCAGAACATGAGAACATATGAAAGCTGGTGGTTCCTTTTAACATGAGTCTTCAATATTCCCAGGTAAGAGGTTTTAGGTTGTAGTTATTAATGGAATTATAGGACTATTTCTCTCTATACGATTTGTATTTCATATATCTTTGACTATTGGATGTTCTTATAGGCACTTTAGTATTGCCAGTGAAAGGTATAGCTTCCATCCCTCTCCTCGCCGCTACCTGGGCTTGAACCAGGAACACATCGACAACAGCCACCCTCGAAGCAGCATTACCCATGCAGAGCAAGGGGAACAACTACTCCAAGTCTCAGAGCGAGTGACGTTTGAAACGCAATTAGCGCGCACCCCGCTAACTAGCTAGCCATTTCATATCGGTTACACCAGCCTAATCTCGGGAGTTGATAGGCTTGAATTCATAAATAGCAGAGCTGCTGGCAAAACGCACAAAAGTGCTGTTTGAATGAATGCTTACGAGCCTGCTGGTGCCCACCATCGCTCAGGTCAGACTGCTCTATCAAATCATAGACTTAATTATAACATAATAACACACAGAAATACGAGCCTTAGGTCATTAATATGGTCGAATCCAGAAACTATCATCTCAAAAACAAGACGTTTATTCTTTCAGTGAAATACGGAACCGTTCCGTATTTTATCTAACGGGTGGAATCCATCAGTCTAAATATTCCTGTTACATTGCACAACCTTCAATGTCATAATTACGTAAAATTTTGGCAAATTAGTTCGCAATGAGCCAGGCGGCCCAAACTGTTGCATATACCCTGACTCTGCGTGCAATGAACGCAAGAGATGTGACAATTTCACCTGGTTAATATTTCCTGCTAACCTGGATTTCTTTTAGCTAAATATGCAGGTTTAAAAATATATACTTCTGTGTATTGATTTTAAGAAAGCCATTGATGTTTATGGTTAGGTACACGTTGGAGCAACGACAGTCCTTTTTCGTGAATGCGCACTGCATCGATTATATGCAACGCAGGACACGCTGGATAAACTAGTAATATCATCAACCATGTGTAGTTATAACTAGTGATTTATGATTGATTGTTTTTTATAAGATAAGTTTAATGCTAGCTAGCAACTTACCGTGGCTTCTTACTGCATTTGCGTAACAGGCGGGCTCCTCGTGAGGCAGGTGGTTAGAGCGTTGGACTAGTTAACCGTAAGGTTGCAAGATTGAATCCCTGAGCTGACAAGGTAAAAATCTGTCGTTCTGCCCCAGAACAAGGCAGTTAACCCACCGTTCTTAGGCCGTCATTGAAAATAAGAATGTGTTCTTAACTGACTTGCCTAGTTAAATAAAGGTGTAAAAAAATATTTTTTTTTTAAATAAAAAAATAAATAAAAAAAAATAAAAAAATAAAAAATTGGCAAAATAGGCGTCCAAAATTACCGATTTCCAATTGTTATGAAAATTTTAAAAATCGGCCCTATTTAAAATCAGCCATTCCGATTAATCGGTCGACCTCTAGTAAAAAGCCTTACTTTCTCACTGAGACAGTGCTGTTTTTTTGTCAAGGGCTTTAGTGATATCATTTAAAACCTTCATGGCTGCTGTAATTGTGCTAAACTTATTCCTGAAGCCTGATTGGTACATAGCTCAAATAGAGTTACTGTAGTATATAAAAACTATTTTAGCTGTTCACTAACAAGTGTTTCAAGTATTTTTGCCAGGGGTGACAGCTTTGAGATTGGCCTATAATTATTTAAAAGGAGTTGGATAACCCACTTGTAAAAGTGGTAAGACAAATGCTGATTTACAGATCCTTGGCATTTCATTACATTCCAGGGTTAGATTGAACAGATATAAGTGGTTCAGCTGTGAAATCAGCTGCCACTTAAAAATTAAAATCAGGGGTCAAGAATCAGGACCTGCAGGCTCTCTCTGATCTAAGGATTTCACAGCTTTATGTACCTTTTGCACTGAGAATGGCAAAAAGCAAGAAGTTTGACCAGCTCTCACCAGTTCATCCACAGGGTTGTACAGAGAGTACACTGAATCAAACAGCCTACCTGATGATACAAAAAGTGCTCATTGAAAAAATTCAGCATTTCAGTTGTCATATACAGCAACAGAGTCCTTCAATACACATGACGGTAATTCATTAACATTACTTTGACCAGACAGCCTGAATGTTTTGGAAGGCTATTAAGTCTAACAGACATAACATAGTCAGATTTGGCCTTCCTGAGAAGAGATTAACACTTGTTTCATATCTACCTAAAAAGAAGCCAATCAGCATCAGAACATGATTTCCTTGCCTTAGCCCAGGCTAGATTTATATTTACGCATACTACAAAACAGCTCAGAAGAAAACCATTGATTATCTCGCCCTTTATCTCACAACCTGTGGAATGGGGCATGTTTGTTTACTATTTGGAAAAAAACATGAAAGAATTTCCTGTCAGTTTCCACATCAGGAATAAGCACAATTCTTGCTCCAGTCAAAAAAAATTTAAATCATGAAGAAAGCCTGCTCATTAAAACTCTTATCTTACGAATTAAGCATGGGTTTGTTTTAGGAACCTTAGTATTTTCAACAGCAACAGCACACATGGTCACTTAAATCATTACAGAAAACACCAACCGCAGAATATTTACGTGGAACGTTTGTCAATATCAAATCAGGGTAGATTTCTCTGGACATTTGAGATTTGGGCAGGTGGGTGAGTTAATCAACTGGGTAAGATTCATAGAATTACAATACATTTTAAAATACATCAGACACCGGCTTTAACAAACACCAGTTGATATCACCAATCAAGATCATTTCACTGTAAAGAGGTTTAGACATAAGGTGCATCAGAGAAGAAATTGCATCACAGAGAGCAGAGGGGGGGTCTATAACAGCCAATCTCAGTTGTAGAGAGACCCTTTGAAACCTCAAGATTCAAAGCAAGAAATTCCAACTGTTTACAAATAGTTTCAAATAGCCACACTTACAAGGAATTTAGTCTTTACATATAGCCACACCCACCTTTCTTAACTCCATCAGTGCGATATACATTGTAACCATTTATACAACAAAAGAAGAATAACTAGGCACCTCTTTAACCTTGCACTGCTTCTCTGTAAGAGACCTACTGCAAGCGAGTTTCCAGACAATACAGTAATTTAAAACCATTAGACTTAGTAACAAGTTCGTACTGTTCACATCATGACACAAATACATAGGCACTTGGATGAGTGGACCGAGTGAAAAAGAGCGAGTTCCTGCAGACACAATGTATAATGGAGGGGAAAGCACATTGTTGCTGGGTGAGTACATCTGACAATGTTCATTTTCTCCAGAGTTCAGTAAAGTCAATGCGCAAAGAAATACCATAAATTATCTCTTTCTCAGAGATGTAAGAGAGAGAGGCCAAGGAAAGGTAAGGGTAGAGAGGGACTGACTATGTATGTATGTATGTATGTATGCTGACCACACCACTTGCGTGCGCATGTTGATTTTGTCCACCCACAGATCCGCTCAGGACACGCAGGTTGAAATATCAAAACAAACTCTGAACCAACTATATTAATTTGGGAACATTAAAAAAAGCATTAAACATTTATGGCAATTTAGCTAGCTAGCTTGCTGTTGCTAGCTAATTTGTCCTGGGATAGAAACATTGGGTTGTTATTTTACCTGAAATACAAAAGGGCCTCTACTCCAACAATTCATCCACAGATAAAAGGGTAAACCGAGTCCTTCAGGTTTCTTCTTTGGATGTTATGGCAGTTGGCAACCAACTTTAAGATGCATTACCACCACCAACTGGACTGGAGTGTGGCCCTCAGTTCATCTTTCAAATCACCCATGTGGGTATATGCTCCTAAAAACCAATGAGGAGATGGGAGACGTGGGACTTGCAGTGCGTCAAACAGAACCAAGTCCTATTTTAGCGCATGGAATGCAGACGCTCGTTGATGTGTGCGAGCAGTGTGGGTGCGATGATTGAATAAGATGTACATGTAGATGTATTTTTCAGCACACGTGACGCGGGCGGTGTGGTAAGCATGTGGTCTCTATGGGTGTGTGCGCGTGTGAGTAGATTGGGGGTGAGGTCGATTTGAGAGAACAGGTTGGGGATTATTGAGCTGCCGCTGACAGCCAGGTGGAGAGCGAAAAGGAGCAGCTTGAAAGAGAGACACTCCGCAGAGGGAAAGCAGAGGATAGAACCCAGGCCTGCCAGAGAGGGGGTTACTTTGGTAAACGACAAGTAGGGAAGTGCAAACAGTGATTAAAAAAATTGTTGAGGGGGACCCGCGATCTTTACAACAGCAGAACTAAATTTGCACTACACCACAAGGAAAGTGTAGATTTGCTCCACCATAAATGAATAGGTTATTAGTAGGTAAAAAACTACTAGGCACAGACAAACGACTTGACATGCTGCCATGGGGCGGAGAGAACATTTAGAAATTGTATAACTATACTGAACAAAAATATAAATGCAACATGTAAAGTGCTGGTCCCACGTTTCATGAGCTGAAATAAAAATTTAAGGGCCCAGAATCTTTTCCATATGCACTAAAAGCTTATTTTTCTCAAATTGTGAACAAATTTGTTTACATCCCTGTTAGTGAGAATTTCTCCTTTGCCAAGATAATCCATCCACCTGACAGGTGTGGTATATCAAGAAGCGGATTAAACAGCATGATCATTACACAGGTGCACCTTGTGCTGGGGATAATAAAAGGCCTCTAAAATGTGCAGTTTTGTCAAAACACAATGCCACAGATGTCTTCAGTTGAGGGAGTGTGCAATTGGCATGCTGACTGCAGGAATATCCACTAGAGCTGTTGCCAGAAAATTGAATGCTAATTTCTCTACCATAAGCCGCCTCCAACGTTTTAGATAATTTGGCAGTACGTCCAACCGGCCTCATAACTGTAGACCACGTGTAACCACGCCAGCCCTGGATCTCCACATCCGGCTTCTTCACCTGCGGGATCGTCTGAGACCAGTCACCCGGACGGCTGATGAAACTGAGGAGTTTTTCAATCTGTAATAAAGCCTGGGCTTAGCTCCCCAGTGGCTGGGCCTTTGCCCTCCCAGGCCCACCTATGGCTGTGCCACTGCCCAGTAATGTGAAATATATAGAAAGGGAGATACCTAGTTAGTTGTAAACTGAATGCATTTAACTGAAATGTGTCTTCCACATTTAACCCAACCCCTCTGAATCAGAGAGGTGCTGGGGGCTGCCATAATCGACATCCACGTCGTCGGCGCCCAGGTAACAGTGGGTTAACTGCCTTGCTCAGGGGCAAAACAACAGATTTTTACCTTGTCAGCTCGGGGATTTGATCCAGCAACCTTTTGGTTACTGGCCCAATGCTCTGACCACTAGATTAGGGCCCAATGAATTAATTTAAATTGACGGACTTCCTTATATGAACTAACTCAGTCAAATCTTTGAAATTGTTGCATTAATAGTTTTGTTCAGTATAATTTCATGCACTTTCAAGACTCATTTTGCCATGGGGTGGAGAGAAATGACCAGTTTTGAATATGATATCTGATGATCAATGGGGGCCTCCCGGTCAGTAATTCGACCATGATTACTACAAGTTCAGATCGCCCCAAAAAAACAACATTTTTAAAATTGCACCTTGTGTATTCAACTAGTAACAGTAAGTTGAGACACCAACAGTTGCTAAAAAGTATTATGATGCGGGGGAATTGGGGATACCAAAGTCAGATGAGCGTGGCAGAAAGAGTTGGAGATTTTTTTAAATTGCCTACAGCATAAATAAACTCATTGTGAATAAATCAAAGTCTATCAAAACGGCAGATAAAAAAAAGTAGAAGACAATGATCATGTGACCACTAAAGAAGTGGGCCATGTTCTCCCCTGCCTCTCAATCTGACGGTTTAAAAAAAGATGAAGCAATGCAGTCTTTCAAGAAGCATGCTGAATCCAAGTCAACACAACAGGGGGGTAAGGTTGTCTAAACAGATCCCAGTCTACTGTTGTAGCCTACTGTACGCTACAATATACACAACTCTGTTGGTAAATGGCTGACCCTGGCCGTGACCCCACTCTCGGAGGATGTCTCGGGGAGTTTGGAAATGTTTTTTGCATATCTCATTCACACATGCGTATAATACACACTTGTAGATGTGTGAAATAGGAAATAAGCACCCACCAAATGATCACACACACAGGCTACAGAAGCAGTAATTAAGCCCATAAACAACCAACCTACAGTCTGGCCTATAACAGTTCCATAGTGATAATTATATTATATACTGCCCTGATGAGAGCCATGCAATCTGCCACTTCAGTTATCACTAGGCTACTTTCTGTAAAAGTGATAACTGGTTGCTACATGGGGCTGTATTTCAGATGTATGAGATGACCTCTAGCTCGGGGACAGGAGACAGTGCGTCAGTCACTACAGTGTCACACCACCACAGCGTTCATAATTCAAATGACATCACTGCAGGAGCTCCACTGGGGTTAAGGTTATATGGTATAGCACAGTGTTTCCAAAACTAGGTCCTGGAGACCTTGAGGGATGCACAATTTGTTTTTTTCCCTAGCACTACACAGCGGATTCAAATTATCAAAGACTAATGAGTTGAATATTTAAGTCAGCTGTGTAGCGCTAGGGCAAAAAACAAAACGTGCACCCTTTCGGGATGACCAGGACTGAGTTTAGGAAACACTGCTCCAGCAAGATTCATTCAGAACCAAGGCGGACATGAATGCAGTGAAACCAGTAACACAGACCATTACTCAAATGCACGGCCTGACGCCTCATAGCCACTATCCTGCCACAGCTCTGTCTAGAAATAGATCAAATTCAATGCTAATTGAATCCAGGTGATGTTTCAAATGAAGTTCAAAAAGAAAAACAGAATTCACTAACCATTGTCAACTCTGCATTTGAGACAACAGCCAGCCGCACACTTCCTAGTCTTGTAGACATGGATGCAAATTGAAAGTGACAGTTTATTTTTCATCCGTGTTTGCTGAAAGCTCCCATAGCTGCCCGTTAACGTGCCAAACATCCTCGAGACATCCTTCAGAACTCATCATATTGCGTGAGCAGCAGCCAAATGAATAAAAAGTACTTTGCAGCAAAGTCAAAGTTACACTCTTCTTCCAACTCAACAAAAACTCTCAAGAGAAAGCTACAAAGACTGTGTCAGAATAAGATAAAAGGGCTTTAGACTGTAGGCTACTACATCACTAGTGTTTCTTTACCAGCATGTATTCCCTGATAAACACATCTATACTCCTCTGGCCAGTTACCCAGAACCAGAGTGCCAGATTTAGCCTAGTCCTTGAACGAATATTAATCTGGGTACTGGAAACTGGACCCTCATGTTTTTCTACATCCTCATAATCATATTGGCTTCATGCAGGGTTAGGGTGGGGTGGGGTAGAGTGGAACAGCACAGCAGGGGACTGAGAATGACCACTTCAGGTGCTACTCAGTAGGAGGAGAGGATTTTGGGTAGTGGAGTCAGGCATTTGGGGGGGGAGCAGGCTCTTGGCCAATTCTACACCACACCAGGAACCTGCTCCAAAAATACCTGTCAAACACACTACACAAATATAATTTCTCTAAGTCTACAATGCCATGTAGCTATTCTACTGTAGCTGTAGCTATTCTACTGTAGCTGCTGCTACATCGTTTCATACCGCTCTTTGCCAGAAATAATACATTGTAGCTGCCTGTTTTTCATGATGCATTTGTTTGACCCACTACACATAGTTTTGCACTATGGGATGTTGTTACAAATTGTTGCATTTTGAAATGTGTCCCTAATGCAACAGAATGAGTTAAGTGAGTAAGTAGTTTAAGCACGTTAACCCTCGCAAGGCTGCCGACCTAGACGGCATTCCAAGCCACATCCTCAGAGCATGCACAGACCAGCTGGCTGGAGTATTTACAGGCATATTCAATCTCGCCATATCCCGGTCTGGTGGACATCTTGAAGCAAGTGGGGACAACATTTTTCCTGTCCCCAAGAAAGTGAAGGTAACTGAACTAAATGACCATTGTCCCGTAGCATTCACTTTTGTCATCATAAAGTGCTTTGAGAGGCTAGTTTAGGACCATGTTACCTCCACCTAACCCGCCACAATTTGTATATCGCCCCAACAGATCCACGGACGACGCAATCGCCATTGCACTGCCCTATCCCACCCGGACAAGAAAAATACCTATGTAAGAATGCTGTTCATCGACTACAGCTCAGCCTTCAACACCATAGTGCCCTCTAAGCTCAGTGACCAAGGTCTGAACCCCTCCCTGCGCAACTGGGTCCTGGACTTCCTGATGGGCCAACCACAGGTGGTGAAGGTAGGCAACAACACCTCCGCCATGCTGATCCTCATCACCAGGGCCACACGGCCTGCCCTCCAGGTCATCTACAGTACCCGGTGTCACAGGAAGGCCAAGAAAATCATCAAATACCTCAGCCACCCGAGCCACGGCCTGTTCACCCCGCTACCATCTAGAAGGCTGAGACAGTACAGGTGCATCAAAGCTGGGACCAAGAGATTGAGAAACAGCTTCCATCTTCAGGCCATCAGACCCTTAGAGTCACGACTAGCACAGTACCCTGCCCTGAACCTTAGTCACTGTTCCCAGCTGGCTACTACTCAGTACTCTGCCCTGCACCTTAGAGACTGCTGCCCAATGTACATAGTCATTGAACACTTCACTTTAATTAATGTTTACAAGCCGTTTCACCCTCTTCGTGTATTCTAGTCATGGCTCATATATATATATATATAGAAGGCATTAATGCACTGTTGCAGTGAAATGGTTGTTTGTAGCTCCATCTGCGATAACAGCTTCAAATCCGTTAACGCCACCAATAAACTTTGATTTACTAATGACGGCAGTGTAAATAATATGGTAAAGAAGGTAGCCTACAGAGCATAGCCTCCTCGATTACACAGAGCAATGCAGTCAAGCCTCAACTGGAATTGTTGCGCGCCTGTGATTGATGTTACCAGGATTAAATACGTCAAGACATTTTCACCTCATATCTCTAGGATATATATTTGCGGAATGGACAAACAAGAACGCATGTGCCCTCCCCTCCCTATTGAGCGTGCTCAATGAAACCAGCGTTTGTTTGATGGCCAGCAGAGATGAAGCAAGACTATGTGCCACAATCAATGACTGTATATATGGGCATAATGCATCCATATGCAGCTAGACTACTCACCGTCCTGGGTTTCGTTCCCGCGACTGCAGTTGCTGCAAATGTGTTTGATCTCTTTTCCGATGTGACAGTGTATCATGAAGGGCATATTGTTATTCTGGTGATGCTGGTGGTTGGTTTGCTGATGCTTGGTTTGTTGCCCTTTCTTATTGTTGTTGAGAGACATCATTCTGACCAGGTAAAATGCCTTCTTCGGTTTCTCCACCGCCACGGGCATATTGTTTTCCATGTAGCCTGTGTTGTTGAACCAACTCCCATGCATGGTGGTGGGCGCAGTATCCGCCGCCATGGGGTAGTTGCCCGATTTGAACATGGATAGACGAAAATTAATTTGCGTCTAAACGCAAGGCATACGGGGACGGGGTTTTAAACGAACGGCTCCCTAAACGAACGGCTCCCCGATTCCTACCTGACCTCAACCAATCGCAAGGCTTTCGATCTTGAGCGCTTCCTTAAACCCCTTCTTCTCTTCTATCAACGACGTCAGATATAATATTGTAAATTCCAAACCTGGACCTGAATTCCGATCTCGCTCACTCACACCGGGCTGCCTCCGCAATGCCAAGGGCAGAATTCAAAACCACGGATATTATTATACTATGATGTAGACCATTGCTGCTATAGGCTACTTTGCAGCTTGTCCCAAAAGAATGACTGATAGTGAAATAGAGTGAGTGAATTGCTGTGCCTGTCTCTCCCTCAATACCCATCCTCGTCTGCAAAACTAATCCGCAAGTGAGCATTTGATTGGCTACCTACCCAGTGCGCACCCCTGCAGTAATATAGTCTACAGACAGAAAGAAAGTAACGCTTTTGAACCAAATCCCAAGACTTGATAATGACATGAATGATTATAGGCTCCAACTATAGGCCTACATGATAGTTTGGATAGAGAACTTTCTCATACTTGATTGGACAGGCAATTATACTCCAATTGGACACAATTCACGCTGAAAAGGTAATGCAATGCTCTTTATTACAGTTCAGATGCAATTCACTGCTGATCTTGTTATGATAGTGTTAAATATTCATCCTAAGAGACAGTATGATAAAATGTGCCGTTATACCAAAACACACACACACCCACATACACACACACACTGCTGGAGAGGAGAGATATTAAAATGTTTGTGCACGAAGCAAAATTATCTTGTAATTTTAGAAGAAATTGAATTAGTAGCCTGCTTACTTTAATTAATGTATCTATCTGCCATTGTGCCAACTATCCTTGTAATATACATAGATAGATAGTCATTAGCCCTAATGTTCCTGGCAAGAATATTCAATAGGCCTATAGCTCATCCTTTTTAGCAATAAACTAGGCACCAGCTACGGTCTGTTCATGGGTTTGGGCTACATCACACATGTCCTTCAATGAACATATATTCAGTGGTGTAAAGTACTTAAGTAAAAATACTTAAATACTACTTAAGTAGTTTTTTGGGGTATCTGTACTTTACTATTCATATTTTTGACAACATTTACTTTTACTTCACTACATTCCTAAAGAAAATAATGTACTTTTTACTCAATACATTTTCCTTGACACCCAAAAGTACTCAATACATTTTGAATGCTTAGCAGGACAGGGAAATGGTCCAATTCACGGAAATATCAAGAGAACACGTGGTCATCCCTACTGTCTCTGATCTGTCAGACTCACCAAACACAAATGCATAATTTGTAAATGATGTTGAAGTGTGCCACTGGCTATCTGTACATTTTCAAAACAAGAAAATGGTGCAGTCTGCTTTGCTAAATATAAGGAAGTTTAAATGATTTCTACTTTTAGTTTTACGTTTGATACTTAAGTATATTTTTTCAATTATTAGGCTCCTGGAAAGGAGGTGGAGAGCCATGGTATATGCCAGAGGAGGCTGGTGAGTGGAGGACGGCTCATAATAATGAATGGAATGGAGTGAATGGAATGGTATCAAACACATGGGAAACAAGGTGTTTGATGTGTTTGAGACCATTTCCTTTAATTTCGTTCCAGCCATTACTATGAGACTGTCCTCCCCATTTGAAGTGCTGCCCAATGCTCGAAAGGGGGACAAGTCAAGAAAGTAAATCATGATGCAAGTCATGGGAGGGAGGGAGGGAGGGAGGGAGGGGGGTGCACAGTCATGGGATCTATCATACCATACCAAGTGCACTATACCAGTGCGTCATGCCGTTTTTTCAAATCCTGAAAGAGGAGATAGATCTCGTCCTCTGATATATCAATCTAGACTTGCAACAGGAGAGTTCGGTATAGCCTGTTGTGCGTAATGGCCAACGCAGCCATCTCATAGCCATGCAGTCCCTTCCCCTTATACTCTGAATCTCGATCCTCACAAAGTTAAACTCCAGAAGTTAAATGAGGCAGTAATAAGGCTGCAGCTTTAATATAGGGAAGATACCTAAAGGTCTCCATGGTATTTTCAATCATGTTTCAGGCTGTAAATCTTTTTGCTGTGTGTGTGGTGCCTTTGATGTTTCTCTCAATGAACTGTGGCTTATTCCAGTGACATCAAAGCCCCTATCTGAAATGAGGGACAAAGGCACCTGATTTTCCAACTGCTGCCACAGGTCAATGCGGTGGAGTCAATGCCCTTGGCCGTTTTTCGATTACAGAATTTCACCATGTGCTATTCCCACCACCCTTTGGGTCGATGGACAGTAAGGTTCTCTACACTCCCAGACTCTTGTCAGATAGTATTTATGGAGTTCCAGGTGTGAACAGGGAGTACAGGAGGGGACTAAGCACACACCTCTGTGGGGCCCCTGTGTTGAGGGTCAGAGTGGCGTAGGTGATGTTGCCTATCTTCACCACCTGGGGTCGGCCCGTCAGGAATTCCAGGATCCAGTTGCAGAGGGAGGTGTTCAGATCCAGAGTCCTAAGCTTGGTGATGAGCTTGGAGGGGACAATGGTGTTGAATGCTAAACTGTAGTCAATGAACAGCATTCTCGCATAGGTATTCCTTTTATCTAGGTGGGTGAGGGCAGTGTGGAGAGCAATTGAGATTGTGTCATCTATGGATCTGTTGGGGTGGTGTGCAAATGGGAGTGGGTCTAGGGTGTCTGGGATGGTGGAGTTAATGTGTGCAATAACCAGCCCCTGTGGGGATCACAGACTGGAACAAGGAGAGGTTGAAAATGACTCTGAATATGCCTGCCGGCTGTTCTGCACATGATCTGAGAACGCACCCTGGAATACCATCGGGCCCCACGGCCTTGCGGGTGTTGACCTGATTAAAGGCCTTTCTCACGTCGGCCTCGGAGAGCGAGATCAGCCAATCCTCTGGCTCGGTGACGGCCCTCACACCCGGCACAATGTTGTTGTCAAACGTGCATAAAATGCATTGAGTTCATCTGGTAGAGAGGCATCGTTGGGCAGATCAAGGTTGGGTCTTCCTTTGTAATCAACTGTAGCCCTGGCCACATGCGTTGGAGCCTGTGTATTATGATTCCACCTGTATTGTCCTTTTGCTCATTTGATGACTCTGCGGAGGTCATAGTGGGACTTGTACTTATTCCTGTCCTCAGCCGTAGCCTCCGTGTTGTCTACGATAGCTCTGTGTGCAATAGCCCTGTCCTTTAGTTTAGCGCCAACCTCAGTCCTTACAGGAATCATTGAAGTGAGACACCAGCCCTCACATAAATAGAGAGATGAAGTACACAGACATATAGGCCTTGCATTGTTGGGTTTTAAGTTTGCAAGAACGGCATTTCACTGTACTTGAGCATGTGACATTAAAAACTTTCAACTTGAACCTTGAGGCAGCACAGTGTTTAAAGCTGCATGCCCCTATCAGTGTGTCTCTATGCAGCTCCAGTGTTAGCTGTTGGCCCACATGACGCATGACATCATTCTTATGTAACAACAAGCTGTGGATAGGGCCCAACCACATAACTTGTGCTCATTCATGGGAAAACAAACCAAGGATGTTTTATATTCATTTTTGTCTCGGAGCAAGGTAGTTTATTTTTTAGCTACAAGTAGTGTTTCTTGAAGGAAAAAAAAAACTTTTAGGCAGAGATTTTTGAAGTGACTTTGCTTAGAGTTAATTTGATACTTTAGATGTAAAAGGCTGTGGACAAGGCCCATACCAAGGCCCATACCGTGGAAATGCATTTGGTCACATATTCCCTCTACAGCAGGGCAGGCACTACACCAACACTGCCACAGCCTTAAATAACCTACACCAGCATTCAAACCTATGTTCATCAAGTACAGTATTCTGATTAGTATATTATATTTAAATTATTTCGCTTGTTTGATAGAGTTTTGCATTTACAACATAAGTAGAGTATGACACTATGATTGCTCTTTTAGTTTATTTTGCACATTGTGTGTGTATTTTAGTTTCTGACTGTACTGGATATTGTTTGCTTTATGCAGTACTACTGCTACCATGTTTCACCTCATTAATCGGTTATTTTCTTTGATGTAATCATGTAAATGAGTCTAACCAGCCTCTCCAGTTTCCCTAGACCGATTATGTTTCTGTCCGCAGCACGCTACTCTCCAAAAAACCCTGTATTAGAAAACATACTGTTCTGTACAGTCGGTTTGTCCAAGTGGATTGGAATAGTCACTCATCCAGACAGAGAAGTACATGAATTTATCTGTTAGAGCTAATACCTAGGCCGAGACAGTACACTGTACACACTGTACAGTCCTGCTGCTGTGTTATGAGTGGGGTGTGGCTAGGGCATGAGTCTTGCGCTGACACAAACAACCACCATGTTCGAATTCTCCCGCCACCTCGCATCCGTTGCTCTTGTTCCATTTCCTTGTCCCAATTCCTTCCTTCCTTCCTTCCTTCCCTCCCTCCCTCCCTCCCTCCCTCCCTCCCTCCCTCCCTCCCTCTTTCACTCTTCACTCTCTCTTTCTACCCCCCCTCTACCTCCCCTTCTATCGCTCCCTCCCGCTCTCGCTCGCACGCACATGTACACACACACACACAAACACACACACACACACACACACCACACACACACACACACACACACACACACACACACACACACACACACACACACACACACACACACACACACACACACACACACACACAGGTCATTCACATCTGCTGTATTCCCTCCCCATAAAATTGAAAGGAAATCACATTTAAATGATAAAAGCATGATGGCTTTTTTCTCTCTCTCCTTTGAGTCTCCTCTTGGCGTGTTGAATTGTTATGCAATTATAATCTGGGAGGGACCTAATTTTCCTCCATTTAGTTACACAGTTCTTGGCTCCACCCTGAAAACTAAGCTCAATCTAACGTAATCGCTTATGTAAAGTCTGACTGAGACGCTATGAAAGAAAAGATAAATGAGGCCCGTTGAGTCTCTGGCTTCAGCTCCCCGTTTCTTATATATCTGTGTGTACACACATCACGTAAGTTCTCTCTCTCTCTTTTTCTCTCTTTCTCTCTCTCTTTTTCTCTCTTTCTCTCTCTCTTTTTCTCTCTTTCTCTCTCTTTCTCTCTCACACACACACACACACACCCACACACACACAGACACACACACACGCACGCACACACACACACACACACACACACACACACACGCAATCACACACACACTATATTTTCTGAGGTGGTGATTCAGCTAACTCAGAGTTTGTATAGGGGAGGACTGAGACACCATCACCCCAGAGGTATTAGACTGTATCACTAGCTATGTTAACAATATGACACTGTAGGGGAGCACCTTGACTACATTGCAGCTATGGTAACATAAATCCCATCCCAAGAGAGAAACATGAAATAAATGATAGCCAACAGAAACACAAGTTCATGTTCCAGGAGAGCGCACTGCCACTACCCAGATACAGTAAACTGCACTGCCACGCCCAGATACAGTAAAAATACAGTAAAATGGCTGAAATACATGTTATCATAAAATCCAGCTGGTGTAAACTTTCACTTAAATTATACAGTATGAACATTGGCAATGTGGAAAGTGTTCCACCTTGTGTCCATTATGTGAAAATGCTACAGTGGAAAGATGATAAAGATGACTTGGTATTTGTGGCTTTATAATGCTGCCACCTAGTGGTTACTCAATTCACATCAGTCCTACTCGTTTCACACACCTCATTCGGGTCAGGAGTATCATAAAATACAATATAATGTATCTCATACCTTTATATTGTTTCTAGGGCACCACATACCGTCATACTGTATGCTGTCCCAGGGACATCAAACCTTCCTTTGTATTTTTACAACAGGCCTATTCTGTACATTAAGTGTCAGAAATATGGTAGAGCTGAGTATTAACATACTGGACCTCTCTGTGGCAGCAATACACCATTATATTCCAGAGTTTATAAGCTGGTTCAAGGGAATAGTGGAAATTAAATATCTATACAATGGTAACCATTTACTGTAGCTGACAAAAAAATTGTTGTACCCAATAAAAATGATCACACTGTCAACTATGGCTTTCTGCTTATTACAATGCTCCTTCAACTCTTTCCTTATTTCTGGATTTTAACCCCCTAGAGTTGATGTCCGAGCCCCCGTGAAAATCGAATTAACATAATTAAAAAATCCACATCCAAATCCGTCTGTTTAAGCTAGATATATCTTCCATGGGATACGTCTCAATCCAGCACATCCGCCGATGGCGGCCTTCCGGCATATGTGGTGGAAGGTGGCCGAGCTACAGCAGTGTTTGACAGACCATGAGACATCCTGAAAATCGGTCTCCTCGCAAAAACGTCTGTAGCATCTGAACCGTTTGGCCTACAAAACTACGATGAAAAGATGAGACTACCAGAAACACGATGGTGTTTGCAGAAACACGATGCCAATTGCACGCTCCCTCAAAACTTGAGACAGCTGTGGCATTGTGCTGTGTGACAAAACTGCACATTTTAAAGTGGTCTTTTATTGTCCCCAGCACAAGGTGCACCTGTGTAATGATCATGCTGTTTAATCAGCTTCTTGATATGCCACCCTTGTCAGGTAGATGGATTATCTTGTCAAAGGCGAAAAGCTCCCTAACAGGGATGTAAACAAATTTGTGCACAAAATTTGAGAGAAATAAGCTTTTCGTGCGTATCAGACATTTCTGTGTTTTTTTTTTTTGTATTTCAGCTCATGAAACATGGAACACTTTACATGTTGTGTTTATTTTTTTGTTAAGTATAGCTAGCTAGCTATCTTGCTAACCTTATCTAGCTAGCTTATGTCATCTGTGTTGCTGTTTTTGTTTTACTACACCTTATTCAAAAGATTAGCCAGTTGCCTCTCTGGCCGATTCTGGAGCTGGATTTGTCATAAGCATTGATTTAGGGAAACTTTGCCACAGATGGAAACCACTGGCCTTTGACTTCTTTGACTTCGCCATTTATTGTTATTAAATTGCGGCCACGAATCCGCCATAGAAATAGTTGGAAAGAATTAGATGAAGCTCTGGTAAAATGGATAACTATTGAAAGATAGCTGATATGCGTCTTCCTACATTGTAATGGACACGGTGCGACCTTTGGTAGGCTGGTGGCAGGCTTCGGCTGCGATACAGCAAAGCCAAGTCAGCCCATGCTCATGGTTCTCACAGGGGAAGTGAAATGATAGGCTAAAATGATCATTCACGCCACAAATTACATGTAACTATAAGTTCCTTGAATTTTCTTTCACGGTTGTCTTTTCATTATCTGGATAGACACTTGTGGTTTCAAGCTTACATTATACCAATCAAAGCATTGGAGCGTGTAGTGAAGAAAAACTTTAGTGGTCAAAACCATTCATATTGTGGTGAGTGGGTTTGCAAAATTCTATCATATCATGCAATTATACCATTTATAAAATGGCCATATATATATATATATATATATATATATATATATATATATATTTTTTTTTAAAATCCAGACTAGCTCAAAAATAAGTGAAAATGTACAAATGATCCAATGGATTATGATAATTTTCTGGTAAAAAAAGATGAGATCCAAAAACGTACGTTTGCATCCCCTATTTAATTTGCTCCATGGCTCAGGCGGCCAAGTGGACACAAGGCTGTTTGGCTCATCTCAGTCACAAAGAGGTATAACTTTGCAGCTGTTTCTGATTAATAAACAATGTTAAGTGGTAACATTCAAATAAAACCCAGGCCTGAAACAAAACATAGGCTGAAAATAATGTGTATGTCATATCATAGGAAAAGACACCGCATTCACACGGATTTGCACAAAGTGGGCAGTTCAGATTGATCACTTCAAGCCCAAATATATCATACTTTGACTAAAACTATGACTTTTTGACTTAAATCGTTGTGCAACATCAAGCTCTGCCCATGGTCTTTCAGCTCGAAAAAGTGGATTTCTACTGGTGTGGGCGTTTAAAGCAGCAACATGCAGTTCAAACATCAACAAAGCAGACACCCTCCCACAGATTTGGCAAACAGCTGAGGGATGGGGCTGGAGAAATGTATCCACTCTCAAATTCATAGACCGAGCTATGGATGCAAGGACGTGATATCAAAATGATAGTTTTAACCATGTTTTGAAGCTGTACTCTACAGGAAAAATTATGTATTTCCCTGCTTTGTTGAATATTGATAGTTACCAATTATATGCTTAACAACTAATACAACTCATAACTACTAATACTGTACTTCTGTAAAGGGTTGGTTCCCCTCTAGCTCCCTGCAGCTGGTCTGTGAGTATAGTCAAGGAGATAGAGATAACCTGAGGAGTAGAACAAACCCCTATTTGTTTCTAATCATCTTTGCTTTTGAGAAACTAAGCCGGGGGGGGGGGGGGGGGGGGGGGGGATAAATAACACTGGTGCACATAACCACAAGACGAACACAAGGTAGATCATGATGCCCTGATCTGCCGGGGAGGGGTGGTACCAGCCATGACTAAGCATTTTTAGGTCTGCTATACAGGACCTCTGTTTATTTTGTATTGTGAACTCTCGGCCTCACACTCAAGAGTGTGCGGTCGACCAGCTTCATTATTGCAATTCTTATTAAATAATGACGATTGTTTGAAGAAATGACAAATCTCACTCACTTGGTTAGAATTTCCACCACAATACAGTGTTTGTTTACAATTACATTAAAATAGATTACAAATAGATTATATTTTGGGTTTGCTGGGGTTAGACCATTTACAGTTGAAGTCTGAAGTTTACATACACTTACGTTGGAGTCATTAAATCTCGTTTTTCAACCACTCCACAAATTTCTTGTTAACAAACTCGTTTTGGCAAGTTGGTTAGGACATCTACTTTGTGCATGACACAAGTCCTTTTTCCAACAATTGTTTACATACAAATTATTTCATTAATAATTCACTGTATCAAAATTTCAGTGGGTCAGAAGTTTATATACACTAAGTTGACTGTGCCTTTAAACAGCTTGGAAAAATTCCAGAAAATGACATCATGGCTTTAGAAGCTTCTGATAGGCTAATTGACATAATTTGAGTCAATTGGAGGTGTACCTGTGGATGTATTTCAAGGCCTTTGCTTGACATCATGGGAAAATCAAAAGAAATCAGCCAAGACCTCAGAAAAAAAATTGTAGACCTCCACAAGTCTGGTTCATCCTTTGGAGAAATTTCCAAACGCCTGAAGGTACCACCATCTGTACAACCAATAGTACGCAAGTATAAACACCATGGGACCACGCAACCATCATACCGCTCAGGAAGGAGACACGTTCTGTCTCCGAGAGATGAACATACTTTGGTGCGAAAAGATCAAATCAATCCCAAAACAACAGCAAAGGACGTTGTGAAGATGCTGGAGGAAACAGGTACAAAAGTATCTATATCCACAGGAAAACGAGTCCTATATCGACATAACCTGAAAGGCCACTCAGCAAGGAAGAACCCACTGCTCCAAAACCGCCATAAAAAAGCCAGACTACGGTTTGCAACTGCACATGGGGACAAAGATCGTACTTTTTGGAGAAATGTCCTCTGGTCTGATGAAACAAAAATAGAACTGTTCGGCCATAATGACCGTCATTATGTTTGGAGGAAAAAGGGGGAGGTTTGCAAGCCGAAGAACACCATCCCAACCGCGAAGCATGCTGTGGGGGTGCTTTGCTGCAGGAGGGACTGGTGCACTTCACAAAATAGATGGCATCATGAGGGAGGAAAATTATGTGGATATATTGAAGCAACATCAGTCATGTAGTTAAAGCTTGGTCGCAAATGTGTCTTCCAAATGGACAATGACCCCAAGCATACTTCCAAAGTTGTGGCAAAATGGCTTAAAGACAACAAAGTCAAGGTGTTGGATTGGCCATCACAAAGCCCTGACCTCAAACCTATAGAACATTTGTGGGCAGAACTGAAAAAGCGTGTGCGAGCAAGGAGGCCTACAATCCTGGCTCAGTTACACCAGCTCTGTCAGGAGGAATGGGCCAAAATTCACCCAACTTATTGTGGGAAGCTTGTGGAAAGCTACCCGAAACGTTTGACCCAAGTTAAACAATTTAAAGGCAATGCTACCAAATACTAATTGAGTGTATGTAAACTTCTGACCCACTGGGAATGTGATGGAAGAAATTAAAGCTGAAATAAATAATTCTCTCTACTATTTTTCTGACATTTGACATTCTTAAAATAAAGTGGTGATCCTAACTGACCTAAGACCTGGAATTTTTACTAGGATTAAATGTCAGGAATTGTGAAAAACTGAGTTTAAATGTATTTGGCTAAGGTATATGTAAACTTCCGACTTCAACTGTATAGTAGATAGAGGACTCTAGTGCCCAAAAGCCTGTTTTAGCATGGGCAACGCCATCAAGGACTTTCACCATTTTTAAGTAGTCAACTGGGTAGGACTTCCTATGGGTTGAGGAAGGATCCCATAATTCCATCACGAGGAGGGGTCAGCCAATGATTATACTATTGAGCAAACATTCGATAGCTGCAGGTTTGCAGTAAATTGCCAACCTTGACTTTATACCTGTTCCAGCAACACACTCCAGGTGGCAGTATGCACTCTTTCAATTTGTTTACCAACTCATAGAAGTAGTAGAAGAAGAAAATTGACCACTTCAACTTGGAGATGGCCTCAATGGCGCTGCCAGAGATACAGTGTATGGATATAATGACGTCGATGAGATACTTATGCTTCCGCTCTAACAATGGGATTCATTGTCCACAGAGCGGAACGGTGGGCTGTCAGGCTCCCACCTATTACTCTCTTTGGATTCCCGGATAATCTCGTTATTAGAAAAATCGATATGTATTCGATGAATGGTGTTGATGTCAATCACCTGTTTCAATGGAAAGTGAGATGATATGCTAGCCTCATGAATATGAATAGACCGTCTAGAATTTCAACAGGGACAACTCCGATATGAAGTGTCTTTTAATATAAAAGTTGCCTGGGATGTCACATGCATCAAACTCATATCAGTACACTCGTAACAACCTAAGCATTATGAAACTTATATTAGATAAAATAAGCCTCAGGTATCAATAACAATTCAAGTTTATCTTGACTAAATTAGTCACTCTCTCATTGAAAAACATTTTTTGTCACTCCCTCATACAAAAACTCCTCAACTGGTTAATAATTATGTACCTGGTTAACGTGGACAGATTTCTCGGCTATCGGTTCGCCTCCCTCTCTCTGGCGCTGCCCATGCTCTTATAGATCCCATAATAGGACAGATACTATTTTGCATCCTCTAACGATCTCTATGGGTTAAACAATTGTACTAAGTTAATGCGGCATTTGTAAGTTATATTCTTAAAGAATCTATGTCTATACATAATTGATTTAGAAGTCCAAAAATGTATGTTTCAATTGCAGAATGCCCTTTAAATATTCATTGCCATTGTGACCCTTTTCCTTGGGTTTAGTGAATAGCGGTCCAGTAACTGCATGTAAGAACCCAGAGGCACATGCATTTTCACTCTACTGCAGTTGCAGTAGCATTGCACTCCACCAGAGAGCAGCAGTGATACATTATGTGCTACAACTGGACCAAGCCCTTTTGAATAAATGAGAGAATACTGAGGTTGAGTTCCTGCCTGACTACATTGCCGACGCATACCAGATCTTACAACGCCTGGATAGGTATTTAACATATCGGCTAACCACATCATAAGATATAGAAATCTGATGCCCGACTGCACAGTCGATGATGTGGCACGCAACAATTGGTGTTGCAATACAACGCCTGCACATCTGGTCTTGCAGGAACTCGACCGGTTTCTTCTGTGGTGGGAGTGAACAGCTCCAAGTCTCTCAAGAACTGTAGGGTGCCAAATAGTCTGGTCCCAGATCTGTCTGTGCTGTCTTACTTTGGTTGCAGTGACCATAGGAGTTAGTTGACAAGACAGCAGAAACAGGTCTGGGACGAGGCTAGGTGGCAGAGGCTGCAGGTGTAGTTTTCCACCTCCCAGTCACTGAAGCCTCTTCTGACCAGTGTGTGTTTGATGATTTAACACCAATCAGGCCACCTCCTTCAGTATGTTCAGTTGCCCTTGGCCATGAAACCTCACTGGAGATGTGGAATTAAAAAGCATTAATATTTCACAAAGGAACTCAAGCACTAAAAAGCTAGTGTTTGATCTTAATTTGATCACCTTGTTGCAGGAGAACATTCCTGCAATGCAAACTTGTAGTGTATTTTAGGTTTAAAAAAGCTTCTGAAGTTTGTAATTTCCACTATTACATTTCAGACTTGATTTTCACAAAAATTTCCAATAATTATGATCCACATAATAATTCACATTTCCGGTTGAAGCAGGATTATTTACCTGCTGTATTAAACTGGCTCAAATGAAGATCCTACATCTGTACACTGACATGATGATATATAGCTAGAGCTATTGATGGAGGGGAAAACAAACAATAATAATCGTAAAAATTAATTACTCAATCTAAAATTCAATAGTCCAATGGTTTTGTTAATGGTGAAAATTGATATTCACCCAAGCAAAAATGCTCATGTCGAAAGTTGTGACCATAATTGTACAAATAATTACTATCTTATTGAGATGCTTTTGGGAATGAATCCAGCTCATACTATTTTGGGCATCTGAGTGCAGTCTGACAGGTATCCTTGAATAAAATGTATTATAAACTCATCATACTGACCAGAGCAATTTTTCCCCCACCCATCCCAACAACAACATAATTTAGAACACACTGGTCTCGACACGGAACACATGGACACATAGACTTTCCCTCTTGTCCTTGGAATGACCAAGTGAAAGAGTGTTGAACAAACTGGTATGCAAATAAGAATGATAGTGCAAAAAAAGACTCATAATAAAATAAAAAAAACAAAGCCTATCATTGGTCACTTCTCTAAACTGCTTGGAGATATAACACACTACCCTCCCTTTTAAATCATCTTTATGATGCTGTTAAACCAATGCCCTTCAGTGCTTATGGAGAGTCTATGAGAGTACAGCACAGCAGTCCCCGGTGGAGACACTAGTCAAACTCAGTTGCATGGTTTGCACAGCCAGGAACAATATAGTTCACATTGGTCTTTCCTAAAAGGATTCATTTGAAAATGAATAATGGAACGACCCAAATAACTAAGTGCCATACAAACTTCCCCAAGGGAGTTTACTCTTCTACGTATTTAATTCCACTGGTTGCTGCAATACACAGAGCTACTACATATCAGTGAAGATTGCTTAGAGGATGAAGGGGAGGACCATCCTCCTTAGTGAATTTCATAAAAATAAAAATAGTAAAACATTGATAAAGTTATCCTTTTTAGATAAAACTACACTAAATATAGTCACGTCACCAAATAATTGATTAAAACACACAGTTTTGCAATGAAGGTCTACAGTATCCTCAACAGCACTCTTTAGGGTAGAAACATGGTGTTGTGACATGGTGAGGTTGGACTCAGGTGCAGAGAAGAGACCAGACGAGGAATCAGTGGTTAAGGATAAACATAATACTTTACTGAGAAATGTTAATGGAAGGATCACTGGAAGAACAACAAACACTAAGTCTAGAAAACTCACTCAGGAGACAAACGCACATGGCACACAATTAATTCCAGCTTCAGCAAAGGACAACAGAAAACACACCTCTTTTAATAGGGAAATCATAATGAGTAAATGTGTCGTTCATGTCTCTAGGATGGTCTCTGCCGCCCTCTAGTGACAGGTGGAACCATGTCAGGTGTAGCCGGAGGACAGCTAGCTTCCGTCCTCCTCTTTGTACATTAACTTCAATACAACACCTAGGAGGCTCTTGGTTCTCACCCCCTTCCATAGACTTACACAGTAATTATGACAACTTCCGGAGGACGTCCTCCAACCTATCAGAGCTCTTGCATGAACTGACATGTTGTCCAACCAATCACAGGATCAGAGAATTAATCTAGTACTGAAAGCATAAGCTACAGCTAGCAAGCACTGCAGTGCATAAAATGTGGTGAGTAGTTGACTCAAAGAGAGAGAAAGACAATAGTTGAACAGTTTTCAACAAATTAATTTCTTCAAAAATGAAGGAGAAGCAAGAGAGAGAAAGAGTGTCATTTTTTTCAGTTTCACTTACTTAGCTAGCAAATGCAGCTCGCTAGTTTAGTTACACCCGTCTCAAACAGAGGTATGCTATGTTAGCTAGCTGGCTATGACTATCCAACACAACACTGGAACTCTTCCAAGTCAAGGTAAGCTTTTGGTTTTATTAATTTATTTCCACCGGGGCCCAACGGTGTAACTGCTTACTGACTATACACTGTAACGTTACTGCATGATTGTAGCGGGTTTACTAATTCATTAGTTCTATTGGCTATGTTGACTAGGACGCTATTTTAGCTAATATGGTGACAACGATGTAGGCTGTGTGTAGTGGTTATGACATGGTTTGGCTTTGAAAGGTTTTTCACTTGGTCACATACAGCTGATGTGTTGTTCATTGAAGTCCACAAACAAAGGGAAAAGGTGAGAGGAGGAGATGCATAGAGGTGAGAAGGAATACAATGTGGGGGCTGCTATGAAAGTGAACTGTGTTTATGCGTGATCAGGGGTGTATTCATTCCGCCAATTCTGTTGAAAAACATTTCTTTAACAGAAGCAAATGAAATTGGGATAAAATTACAATAGAAACTCTCATTTGCAACTGTTGGACCAATGATTACGCCATAGACAAGCAAGATGCAGGCAAGAGTGTGCAAGGCGGTATTGAATGTGTCACTGTCTGTCATCTCACATTTTTCTCTCGACCTGTGCACGCACCTACGTTGTAAATTTTAATTCATAGGCTAGGTTGTAGTAACCTCATGATGGGTATATGGAAAATTAGAGTATCATGTAGTAGCCTAAACCTATAGATGTTACGTTGAACTGGGTGAATGGAATGTGAATGACAGGCCATGCTCATGAAAAAAAATGTGTCCTCCCTCATCATAAACGGCACTGAACGCCACTGATATTAATGCAGTGTAGTAGTATATTCAGCATATCCCCTCCCCGTCCCTTTATTCGCCTGCCTATAGAGTAGGCTGCTGCTGCAGCAGAGTCAGCGCTGAATCCCTCTGTATCTGATTTTTCCAACAGTGTGCTAATGATGAAACAGCACTGTTTGCTGGGTGAAAGATGGTGACAGACACACAGCAGCTTTTGGAGAAAATGAACATCGCTTTAAAAACTGAGGAGCAAGGGGGCGTGCGTGCGTGCGTGCGTGCGTGCGTGTGTGTGTGTGTGTGTGTGTGTGTGTGTGCGTGTGTGTGTGTGTGTGTGTGTGTGGCTACAGCACAGGGGTGTGTGTGTGTGTTCATATGTGAGGGGTGTGTGTGAGTACATAGCTAGAGTAATGAAGCAAGGTCATACAAGGGAGAGAGAAATGTTTCAATCCTAATTCAGGTGTGATGAAGTGTAAACCCTACAGTCAGGTCTCAGTGAGGAGATGTAGGATCTTTGCAGCTCTTTGAAGTAACAAAAATGTATTTTTCTCAGTCCAATACAAGCTTTGTTGTCATACGATATGCAGTGAATGATAGCTACAATTCAAAATCTTTTCTCTGTGAGATTGAAATCTGTGACTTTGATATTCTTCTAGAATGAGGCCTATAGAGTTTGATATCCAATTAAACAGTATGTCAAACCTGTACTTGTGAGTTTGATATTCCTCTAGATAGACTGTGCTTCAGTGGAGGCTGGTGGGAGGAGCTTTAAGAGGACAGGCTTATTGTAATGGCTGGAATGGCATTAATGGAATGGAGTCAAACGTGGTTTCCATATGTTGGATTTGTTTGATACCGTTCCAATTTATTCCATTCCAGACGTTACAATGAGCCCATCCTCCTATAGCTCCTCCCACCAGCCTCCTCTGCTGTGCTTCCTTTCTGCATCTGTTCTCAGTGTACCGTTGCTATGGGCACTGAGACAAGTTGTTGCTGAGCTGAGCACAGCAACAACACTCACAGGTAAGCTGGCAGCCTGGCAGCAGCTTGGCACATGATGGCCTGCTAGGAGGTGTATAAGAGGTAGCAAGGCCTCTCTCTCTCTCTCTCTCTCTCCCTCTTTCCCTCTCTCTCTCTCGCTCTCCCTCTCACACACACACACACACTCTCGCTCTGTGTATCTATACATCTGTAATTTGTAACTCTACTACTCTCTCCGTCTCCCTCTTCCCATATCTCCTTTCTATCACTCTCCCTCCGGTGTATCTATAAATCTTTAATTTGTAACACTCTAGCTACCGCTGCTCTCCCTGTTGTATACTTCCCCTCTCTCTCTCTTTCTCTTTCCCTCTTTTCCTCTCTCTCCCCCTCATTTTGTGAATGGATTGCTGGTTCTCATCAGAGCTCAGTCATTCCCTCTGGCCTGTGATGACTCAGTAGAAGATTATACACTATACATGCAGCTCTGCTCTGGATCTCATGGGCGGGTAGCATTGCTTTATGTAACTGCTTACACCCAGGAGTTCGTTGGCGACAGAGCACGCCAGCAAGTCCCAACAACAATTATGCTAATGTGACAGGACTCCGGTCCCCGAGGGTCCCAGGGAGAACATGGAAACAGTGGAAAGGGGGGAGACGCAGAAGGGGGTAAGGGAGAGGGGGGAGGAAGACGGCTGTAACCGCTCCCAATTTAATGCTGATGCAGCTTTAGCAACACAATGTAATGCATGGAGCAATTTAACCTTGCATGGTGGGAGTGAAGTAGTAGTGTACGTGTGTGCAATTCCAGATCAGTATACTGCCTCCCCTGATTCATACATTGCTCCAGGAAGAGCATTATATACAAAAATGAATATAATATTAGGCACTTAATCCAACCTCTCTTTCCTCTTACTACACCCACCCATTTCCTCCTTCCATAGCCTACTGGCTAGGCTTAATGTAGACTTACATAACTGTCACTCTGAATAGTGGGTACATTATTTCCCGTTATGATCTGTCTGTATGATGAGCCGCACAAACCACCATGTCAAATTTGGCCCATTCTCATTGGCTGCTCTAATTCTGCCCCAATGAAAACACATCTGGAATCTACTTTTTGGGGGAAATTAGTTGTACTAAATGTGGAATTGGTACCAGTGTCATGGTTCAGACAAGACAGGGTCTGGATTCAATCAAATGATGCCTGCCCTGGCAAAACCCATGATCTGTCTCATTTTTCATGCACACATGTCTTATTCTAAAATGTGGAAGCATCTACCTGTGAGAGTACTATACCTGTACAAAATAATTAAGCAATTTGACAATGGTTTCTTATCCATATGTATACTGTGTAAATAAATGCTGCTGTGTAGCTTTGACTTAATGGAGTCCAAGGTTACTACTGTACAATAGCATTGCATTTTGAGAGTTCTATCTCAGATATCTCCTCTGCCAGTCAGCAGAAATGTCATAAAGAACTAGTGCTGGTGGTGCGCAATGGGAACTGTAGTGTGATACTACCAACAAGCTCTTATGCCATCCTCTCCGCATTGTTTCACAACAATGCTGCCTGCCTGTCACCAACTCAAACAGATATAAACGAACTGCGCTCCACCGGGCTTTCTGCAGATTGGATAAAATAAAACAGGCTGTGTAGGAAAAGAGACACTGCACTGTACCACAGTAAACTTCCTCCACCTCCTCCCTCCTCCAGGCAGCATATTGGCTTTTGGCAGTGGTGGAGCTGTCATTGGGATTCAGTGCCTCAACCCATCCTATCCCCCCACCCCTCTTCCCCCTTCCTCTTTCCAACATTCTGCCACACTGACTATAAATATGATTAATAACCGCATCGTCACGCAGCTTTCCCTAGCATTTTTTCACAAGGAGGGGCACATGGAAAGCGCATTACAGCTAGAGCCATTGCCAGACTTCTGGAGAAAGAGGAAGGAGAGAGAGACAGAGAGAGAGAGAGACAGACAGAGAGAAGAGCAATATTGCAATCTCTCCAGGCCTTTCATGGTTGACACCTGCCTGTCTCCTTCTTTCATCTGAAGTGGAGGATGATGGGACACTTCCTGGTAGGATGGTTGGTTCTGAGGGTTGAAAGGAATCGTAGCACTATTAGTTGCCTCGGTGTAGCACAGCTATACAGCTATTTTCAATATGATATGAATGTTTTATTCACAGAGTGATGGTACAGTAGGGTACAACCGGTGCTGGTCAACGTGAATCACTGTGAGAATAAATACGTGTGCTGAGATCTCTGTGAAATGCAACTCCGTAGGCTCACGTGTCATGCTTTAAGTTTAAAGGACAAGTTCGCTTTTATGAACCAAATCTCAGTTTTTTATGTAAATGTCATGTTATAAAAGAGATTTCTCATTCCCATTGTGGTGATATGAGAAACGAGAAAGTACAAGCTTGCTAGCACACAAAAAAGTTACGCTCGAGTCCAACAAAAGTATATATAATGTTGAGGATAAAGTTTGTAAAGACACAAAAATCTTAAGACCTGCATCAATATACTGAGGGCATTGCCGTTTCTAAAAATAAGGTTTTTGGGTGTTTTTGGAGCATTTGTTCTTTTGGAATTTGTATTTTTTATTATGGATCCCCATTAGGATCCCCACTCTGCCTGGGATCCAGCATAATTAATGCAGTTATACAATTTTAAAAACAATACAATACATTCTTAATATCACACTACATCCATAACAGATTTTCACAACACACTAAGTGTTTTAAACTGTCATCTCTGTTAAGGAATAGATGCTCATATCAGGATGCAATTACTACTAGATGAAATCCTCCCTTGCAGTGAGGCAGTCAGAGAAACCAGGCACACAGTGTAGGAAGTAGAGAAGATACAGTAGATCTGCCCGGGGCAGACCACAGACGGACTCAAATAGAGATCAAATACAGCCTGTATTAAGGCTGGGAGTGGGTCTGGTCTGGCAGGTGGCTGTGTGAGGTGCTTCCTTTGACACACTGTCATTTCCCCCAGAAAGGCCCAGGCGATACAGGCAGATAGAGCCCTGCGCCTACAGGGTGGCATTGGATGGGCTCTGCCCTGCCGCCACCACCATCCATCTGGCTATATTGAATGTTCTCTCTCTAGGACAGGAGTGATTACAGAGAGCAGGAGGGGGAGGGAGGGAAATATGGAGAACTCAGTACCTCAACTGCACTAGGATACTAGGCGGCTGGGGATGGGAAAGAATGATCCCGTAACATTGTAAAGAGGCTGTCAGAATGTTTGGTGCTGAGAAGGTGTGTTAATTGGTATATTGGAGGGGGTATTGTGACATGGCATGTGTGTGCGTGTGTTTGTGAGTGAGTGTGTACTGTACGTGTGAGTCAGTGGAGGCTGGTGAGCTCATAGTAATGGCTGGAACGGAGTTGATAGAATTGATAGAAACACGTTTCCCTCACCAGCCTCCACCGGTGTGTCTTTCTGCGCATCGCATGCAGGTGTGTGCGTGCATGCGTAAGTGAGTAAGTGAGTGCGTGTGTGTGCCTGTTATGTACTTGTATCTGTAGGACTATATGTGTATTAAACTGCCTCCAACTCCATATGGGTGTCAGTTACTCTCCTGGAGCACAGCCAGGGGGAGCACCAAATACACCCTTCATCCCCTGCAATGCAGCCCAGCCCAGTCCAGCCCAGTCCAGGCTCCAGCCCATACAGGCTATTTATATTCAGCCCATGTCCTGTAGTGGAGATAAAGCCATCAGCATCCCCTGTCCCATGACTCAGTCTGCACACACAGCATTCACCTGCCCAGGACAGGATAACTAACTACTGCACAGCATGTAGCCCACCCCTGTAAAATGCACAGTGTATCACAGACCAATGCACTACATTACAGGATCATCCAGATACTGTGTAAGACAGATCAACAATGAGTGTAGCTATCTTCAAGGATGTGATTACATTTAACCCAAAAACAGATCAAATTTAATCACACACAGATCAAAGGCTCCAGTGTCGGATGATACGAGGAGAAATGGAGGGGAGTGTGTATAGGGAAAGGGATGTGTGTGTTTGTGTGTCTGTGTGTGAGAGGGAGATAACAGATGTGACTGTTGTTGAGTTGTGCTTGAATGATGAGCAAACAAAAACAAACAAATAAATCTAATGAGCTGCTGTATCAGCAGACGGTCGAGCAAGCAGGCAACACACACACCGTCACACATGCACACACATACACACACACACACACACATCACTGCTTGGCAAGTACACCACATGTGCACACAGGCACGCACATACGCATTGCAGACACACACACACACACACACGTACACAAACACAGCTCTCACCCAAACCTTCCCTGAATGATTTTGACTCCTGTCTACCATACAAGGAAGGATCCTGTACAGATGGGACTGGATTCTATTCATCCTGTGTTTGTCTGCACAGTGTACTGTATAATGGAAGTGTCACCCAGCTTCTTTGGTTAGTAGTCATTTCCTGTTGGGGTTGTTGATTGAAATCCTCACTGCACTAGTGCCTTGAGTGAACAAGTCTGACAGATGTAGTTCCAATAGCTCAAAGCAGAGTCACATAAAGATTAGTGATGGATACACACACACACACACACACACACACACACACACAAACACATGCACACACACGTATGCACACATGCATTCTTGCATACACATACAGTACATCCTTTGAACTGGCCCCCCAGCTGCTCTGAGAAAACCTCCAAAAAGGTGGCATTGTGGTATTGTACAGTATCACTGGGTGCACACTGGGAGCTTCATAACATGAGGTGAGAGACAATAGCTAGGGTTAATTTTAACAGCTGTTTCCAACAACAACAAACACCTCGATTAAGGATGAAAAGCCAGCGGTATGACGCAGCTCAGGTTAATCTAATCAGAGACTAATCAAATTATCCACACGGTGCTAAACAGGCCAATTCAATATACCTACGTCTTGTCATACTCACCCCTTACTGTACTCAACTCTGATTCCATTATGGGGTGATTCCTATCATAAAGTCATTGGATGCTATGGTACTATCTGCAAGCTCTCACAGTCTCATGTCCATCCAGGTTTCTGTTGTTCCAAAAGTAACATTTCAAAGTGTCTAAGGTTAAGTTTAGGCATTAACTCCAAATTCTTAAGGTTAGGCATTAACTCTGAATGGTTAAGGTAGGGGTTAATGTTTGGGATAGGCAAAAAAAATAAAAAATAAAAAAATAGTTGTAGGTATTATTGCTAACTGTTGCCCCTAGTGGCTGATTTCCACATCATCTCCCGACGTCCTCAGACATGGATGGACATCGAATACTGACTTGTATCACGGGTGACCTGGCTGGGTAATAGGCTTGCAGGGCCGAGCTAGCCCCTCAGCAGAAACTGTATTTCCAAATCAAATCAAATTCTACTGGTTGTGTACCTGCCGCTTTTGGGGCAGCAGGTAGCCTTAGTGGTTAGAGCGTTGGGCCAGTAACCGAAGGGTGATGGATTGAATCCCCGAGGTGACAAGGTAAAAATCTGTTGTTCTGCCCCTGAACAAGGCAGTTAACCCACTATTCCCTGATAGGCCGTCATTGTAAATAAGAATTTGTTCTTAAACTGACTTGCCAAGTTAAATAAAGGTTAAATAAATAAATTAAAAAAAAAATATATATATTAAATACACATATCTTGGGTGCAGTGAAATGCTTATGTTTCCAACAGTGCAGTAATACCTAACAATACACAACAATACACACAAATTCCAAAAACGTAAAGAAAGGAATTAAGAGATCAGAACGAGCAATGTCAGAGTCTGGAATATAAATATCTATGTATATGATGGTGTGTATAGACAGTATATGAATAGAAAAGGTGTGTACAGCAGTAGTTACAGTATATACATATGAAGTGGGTAAAACAGTATGTAAACATTATTTAAGTGACCAGTGTTTAATAACTATGTACCATTGAGATGGTAGCAGGGTGAACAGGCTGCGGCTCAGGTGGCTGAGGTCCTTGATAATCTTTTTGGCCTTACTGTGACACTGGGTGCTGTAGATGTCCTGGAGAACAGGCAGTGCGCCCCCGGTGATGCGTTGGGCTGACCACACCCCCCACTGGAGAGTACTGCGGTTGCGGACGGTGCAATTGCCGTACCAGGCGGTGATACAGCCCGACAAGATGTTTTCAATGGTGTTTTCAATCTGTAGAAGTTCGTGAGGTCTAGGGGCCAAGCCGAATTTCTTCAGCCTCCTCAGTTTGAAGAGGTGCTGTTGCGGCGTCTTCGTCACACTGTCTGTGTGGATGGACCATTTCAGGTTGTCAGTGATGTGCACGCAGAGGAACTTGAAGCTTTTCACCCTCTCCACTGCGGCCCAGTTGATGTGGATGGGGATGTGCTCTCTCTGCTGTCTCCTGAAGTCCACGATCAGCTGCTTCTTGTCCAGATGGGACAGGCCAGTGCAGTGCGATGGTGATTGTGTCATCCATGGATCTCTTTAGGCAGTATGCAAATTGTAGTGGGTCTAGGGTGTTGATTAAGGTGGAGGTGATATGTTCCTTAACTTGCCTCTCAAAGCACTTCATGATGAGAGAAGTGAGTGCTACGGGGTGATAGTAATTTAGTTCAGTTATCTTCGCTTTCTTGGGTAACAGAACAATGGTGGACATCTTGAAGCAATTGGGGACAACAGACTAGGATATGGAGAGATTGAATATAATGGTCTGCGCATGCTCTGAGGATGCGGCTAGGGATGATGTCTGGGCCAGCAGCCTTGCAAGGTTTAACGCGCTAAAATGTCTTTATCACGTCGGCCAAGGAGAACGAGAGCTCACAGTCATGGCGAGCGGCGGTGGTCCGTGCCGGCGGCACTGTGTTTTCCTCGAAGCCGAAAGTGTTTACCTTTTCAAGGAGAAAGGCATCGGTGTCCGCGACATGACTGGTTTTCCCTTTACAATGCATGATTGTTTTGGAGTCCCTGCCACATACGTCTCGTGTATGAGCCATTGAATTGCGACTCCACTTTGTCCCTGTACTTATGTTTTGCCTGTTTGAATACCTTACAGAGGCCATAGCTGGACTGTTTGTACTCGTCCATGTTCCCAGTCACCTTGCTGTGGTTAAATGCAGTGGTTCGCACTTTTAGTTTTGTGCGAATGCTGCCGTCTATCCATTTTTTTTTAGGTTTGGATAAATTCTAATCATCACAGGGGGAACAACATCCTCTGTGCACTTCCTGATAAGCTCGGTCACCGAGTCAATGTACACACTACATGACCAAAAGTATGTGGACACCTGCTCATCGAACATCTCATTCTAAAATCATGGACATTAATATGGAGTGGAGTTGGTCCCCCCTTTGCTGCTATAACAGCCTCCCCTGGAAAGTATTTCCACTAGATGTTTAGTAAAACTAAATGCAATCTCTTCAACCGATCGCTGCCCGCACCCGCCCGCCCAACTAGCATCACTACTCTGGACGGTTCTGACTTAGAATATGTGGACAACTACAAATACCTAGGTGTCTGGTTAGACTGTAAACTCTCCTTCTAGACTCACATTAAGCATCTCCAATCCAAAATTAAATCTAGAATCGGCTTCCTATTTCAAAACAATGCCTCCTTCACTCATGCTGCCAAACATACCCTCTTAAAACTGACAATCCTACTGATCCTTGACTTCGGCGATGTCATTTACAAAATAGCCTCCAACACTCTAATCAGCAAATTGGATGTAGTCTATCACAGTGCCATCCGTTTTGTCACCAAAGCCCCATATACTACCCACCACTGCGACCTGTATGCTCTCGTTGGCTGGCCTTCGCTACATATTCGTCGCCAAACCCACTGGCTCCAGGTCATCTATAAGTCTTTGCTAGGTAAAGTCCCGCCTTATTTCATTTCACTGGTCACCACAGCAACACCCACCCATAGCACACGCTCCAGCAGGTATATTTTACTGGTCATCACCAAAGACAACACCTCCTTAGGCCGCCTTTCCTTTCCTGTTCTCTGCTGCCAATGACTGGAACGAATTGCAAAAATCACTGAAGCTGGAGACTTATATCTCCCTCACTAACTTTAAGCATCAGCTGTCAGAGCAGCTTACCGATCACTGCACCTGTACACACGGTAGTTGTTTGGGCTAAATTATAGATGGGCTATGTACAGGTGCAGTAATCTGTGAGCTCTTGTATATAAAGTGTATGTCAATGCCATTCTCAGAGGCAACCCAGAACACATCCCAGTTTGCATGATCAAAACAATCTTGAAGCCCTGGATTCTGATTGGTCAGACCATGTTGAACAGTCCTTACCACGGGTACTTCCTGTTTAAGTTTCTGCCTATAGGAGGGGAGGAGCAGAATGGAGGTGTGATCTGATTTGCTGAAGGGAGTGTGGGGGAGGGCCTTGTAGCCATCCCAGAAGGGGGAGTAGCAATGGTCAAGAGTTCTTGATGAGCGAGTAGCGCAGGAGATGTGTTGATAAAGCTTTGTAAGCGTTTTCCTCAGATTTGTTTTATTAAAATCCCCAGCTACAATAAATGTATCCTCAGGATATGTGGTTTCAAGTTTACACAAAGTCCATTGTAGTTCCTTGAGAGCTGTCGTGGTGTTAGCTTGAGGGATTATATACACGGTCGTGAAGATGACCGAAGAAAATTATCTTGGGAGGTAATGCGGTCGGCATTTGATGGTGAGGTACTCCAGATCGGGAGAACAAAATGACTTGAGTTCCTATATTTTACCACAATCACACCATGATTAGTGAATCATGAAACATACACCTCCCTCCACCTTTCTTTTTCCTGGAGAGTTATTTCTTCATCTACGGGGAACCCCACTGGCTGTATGGATGGGGACAGTATATCCGGAGAGAGCCATGAATCCGTGAAACAGAGTATGTTACAGTCCCTGATGTCTCTCTGGAAGGAGATCCTCACTCTGAGCTCATCTACTTTATTGTCTAGGGACTGAACATTAGCGAGTAATATACTCGGAAGCGGTACGCCTCCTGAGTCTGACAAAAATCCCACTCCATATTCCTCTTCTCCATCGACGGTGTCTTGGAGCAGCCCCTGGGATGAGTGGAATTGCCTCAGGGGGTACAAACAAAGAATCCAATTAAGGGAAGTCACATTTCTGTTCGAAATGCTGGTAAGTGACCACCGATCTAATATCCAAAAGTTATTTTCATCTGAGCAAATAATGTAAAATGTAACACACAAAAAAAGAAAAATACTGCAAAGTTGTCTAGGAAGAACAGGACGATCATGTCTGTTGGTGCCTACTGTATGTGATACTGGGAGAACAGAGATCCAAATGTTTCAACAGTTTCAGCACAAATGGGGAACAGTTCAGAGTACAAATAGCACTGCACGTACTGATTTCTCCAAGCTGTCGATGTTCCTGAGGCCTCTTTATTATGTTGACCCTGGATCAACATGTCCATCAACCAATCAGACAATAGTCTGCCTTTTGAACTGTGTCCTCAGATAATTCAACTGTTGTCCACTCTGAATGTTTTGTCTGTTGTCCTCAGATATCTGAGTTGTGGTGGGTCGGAGTATGTATGAGTGTGTGGGACTGTGAGTTTGAGTGATATCTGACCCCGTATTGTGATCTGTGGTGTCTGCCGCAGACAGATTGCATGTCTGTCCTCCTTTTGCCACCTTTTGGGAGCAGAAGAATGGCGACCCGCACTTACAGGATTCATGGAATAGACCTGAAGCATGCTGCTACTGTATACTGTATGACAATCTGTCTGCGGCAGACACCACAGATCACAATACGAGGTCAGATATCACACAATCACAGTTACACACACTCACAGTCACACATACTCCGACCCAGCAGCAGCATTCCATTCCTATTACATGAATCCTGTAAGTGCTGGTCCCCATTCTTCTGGCCCCTTTCCACTAAGGCCACTTCCCAAAAAGGTGGCAAAAGGAGGACAGACATGCAAAGTCATAACCCTCACAGCATGCTACCTGCCACAGAGTGACGAGCTCATTAGAACAGACAGTGTGAACTGGGTCCAGGTTACCTCAGGGCTCATCTGGACTAAATTACTTGGTGACCTTGTTTCCACATAGAAGCTCTGCTTGGCCTCCTGCTGGCCTCAAACCATATGTAAACCCTCTGTCTCTGTTGCTCTGTTTCTCTCTCTCTCCCTTCATTTTGCTCTCTCCCTTCATCACGCCTTTCCTCTTTCTCTTCATCTCTTTCTCCCTTCCTCCATCATTCCCCCTCTCTCTCTTCTCATTCTCTCTCACTCTCTAGCTCTCCCTCCCTCCCCCACTCCCTCCCCTCTGTACCTCCCTCTCTCCCTCTCACTCTCGCTCAAGGCACACCCATACAGCACACAAAATTGCGGACAGCATTTAGCCTACCTGATAGGATTGGGAGCACTGTTTTAGAAAGGTGGGGGGAAAGTAACCTGCTCCAACTGTCCTCTTTAAATTCCAGTTGCAGTTGATAGCAAAAAAAAACATGGTTTGGACAAATCAAAACACAAGATAGTAGACATTTCCAGAATGCATCAATAGCCTGAAAAGTATTTATTCCTGAAACTATGTAAAGGACTACAAGTCGGTGCAATATTGACTGTTAATCAATAACACAGTAAAGTCCATCTAAACACCATAGGGACTGATGCTGCAGTTTAGTCACAGAAGATCACTCATAGTGTGGGTGTGACCATAACAGAAATGGTTAAACAAAATGTACCAGATTAATACAGAAAAAAGATCCGAAAAGAAAACATTTTAAGACTTTACCTTAAGTTATTCGAAGTTTGTCCACGTACGCAAAGCAATTTGGGCTATCCAGCCGTTTCAGCACCACAGCACAGTGGACAGCTCCGGCCAGGTGACAGAAGCACAGCAATACTATTGAACTGATGCACGGACTATATGCCAACTAAAACCATGCAAAAGGCTCCAAGGCTATTTATTTCTGAACAAATTCATCATGGCAATCATGCAATCGCATAGACCATATTTTGCATGATATCGAATTACGAATAACTGCGATATGTGATCGGATGCCTAGGCTACATTTGGCTGTATTTGGTTGAAGTTGTATGCTATTACAATGCCAAAAAATATGAATGCCTCTCGTGGGCTAACAACAGACTCAGACCGAAAATTATGCCAAGTCACCATGGTAACAAGAAATGCAATACACCTAGGCGCTCGGAGAGGAGCAATTTGTGTACGTTTCCCACAAGCCAGAAACTGAATCTAATCAACATCTAATATACCAATAATATTGCACTGTATATAATAACTTGGATGTATATAACATACATGGGTGCTTTAACAGTCAACACCAATCTGCTCTCTGTCAGGGATCTCCGGCATAATCCCGAACACCTTGCTGGTGACTACACGATCACGTTGGGGCTCAGAGTCAGTCGAATGCTCCCTCTATTATGTAACTGAAATGAATTAGAAGACCTAATGCCGTTCTCTAACGAAATACAATCTCACACGTTGTACAATGACCATTCATCTTCTTATTCTTACATAGCCTAATAGCAAATTATAATTTCACAAATCAAACAATTCGATATGATAAATGTGTCCAAAATGCCACCAAAATGGCAAATTAGGCAAAACCAAATGTCCACATTTATATATGCACTAGTGCAGATCGAGCTGTCTCAGTAAAAATAACTATAAAATATAATTCTATTTGACAAAACCGTTAGTTTACAATAGTAAGGTTTGGTGCTTCGAGAATCAATGGCCACACGTGAGAACAAACCTACCTGTATGCAGGTTGAAGGAGACTCTGGCTTCGGCGAGGTATGGGGTATCGCTCTTGGACCGGACTCTCCTGATCCGCCGGCGGTCTATATGGTCTTCCGGAGAAGCCGCCATCAATTTGAGCAGCGTCCAGTGACGACTGGCGTGTTGGGACAGATACAGAGCCACGGCCGATCACGGGAAGGTATTGATGGGGAGAGAAATAAATAGAAAGGGTAGAACAGGAGAAGGAGATGCTGGGAGATTTGAAGCGAGGCTTGGAGCTGCTATTACAGAGCTCCTTAATAACCCAACAGCAGAGTGGAATGAGAATGGAATATCAGAGGGGGGGAAAAAAATCGCTAAAATGGAAACATCAGACCAGTCAGTGCATTTATTCGAGGTTATTGAACTAACATATGACTGCCTATGAAAGCTAACATTATGAGAACATTAACATTATTTTCCTTCATGTATGTAAACTATGATAAACCAAAAGACATAACTGTAAATTGTGTTACACATTCGTGATACATTTTCAAAATAGCCTATCCAACGCCATCTTGTGGAATTAAATTAGAAATATTGGGTTCTTTATGGACGTATCAGCAAAGTGGAACGAAAATGAAGAAAAAAGAAAGAAAGAAAGTGTGAGCTCAGGAAAGAGAGGACGTTCTATGTTTTAACACCACCAGAGGTCATTATAAACTAGACTATATCTTTCCCCTCGGTGGATTTTGGGGGCTGGCTAGAAGGGATCCAGTTTTTGGTAAATTAACGTCAGATTTGACATTTCGTATAGGAGAATTAACATAGCAGGTTACTAAAAGGTTTAGAGTTAGCTAAAATACAACAACAAAAATAATTTTAAAGATAATTTGACAAAAGCTGGATCCCTTCTAGCCATGACCGAATTTTGGAGCGAAACATTCAATGCTTTGTGGCAGTAAGGGAGTCTTTACGGTTTTTCAAACTAATTACTGTAAGAAAAGTAAACAAACTCTGCCTCGCAGTCTGGTAACTCTACTGGTTCGGTATGGACGTGTTACAAATGTTATGTATGAACTCAAGATATTCTGAACACAGGCTATTCAATGTAGTGATCGATACACAATTTATTTGCTTGCATGTAAATTTTATCCTGACTTGATGGCTCATCACCTCACTGTTTTCAGTTTTATACATGTATCGTTGAGGAAATTATATTTATTTTTATTAAAAGCTGTATTTAAATGTTTTATAAAAACAATTTCATTTACGAGCCACAGCTGATTTGAACGAGTTTGCTCATTCAGATTCAGAACTTTTAAAACATTGGTTAGACTCCATCTGGGCAGGCTCGCATTGGTCGAATCAACGTTGTTTCCACACTGAAATGACTTTGAACCAACGTGGAATAGACCTAACAGGTTTGCCTACTTTGTTAACACCATTCAGAATGCATAATCCTACAAAGAGTGGAGTTCCTACCTTTAGGGGTGCTGCAGGCTACTGGAGGAAATGGCAATCTCAGGTAATGTAAAACACATACATAGAACTACAGGCATTCATTTCATAGTCATGATTTTTATGCTCATGTACACACCGATGTTTACACAATGCTACAGATATACAGTAGCAGTCAAAAGTTTGGACACACCTACTCATTCCAGGGTTTTTCTTTATTTTACTATTTTCTACATTGTAGAATAATAGTGAAGATATCACAACTATGAAATAACAGATATGGAATCATGTAGTAACCAAACAAAGTGTTAAACAAATCTAATTATATTTTATATTTGAGATTCTTCAAAGTAGCCGCCCTTTGCCTTGATGACAGCTTTGCACACCCTTGGCATTCTCTCAACCAGCTTCTGCTGGAATGCTTTTCCAACAGTCTTGAAGGAGTTCCCACATATGCTGAGCACTTGTTGGCTGCTTTTCCTTCACTCTGCAGTCCTACTCATCCCAAACCATCTCAATTGGGTTTAGGTCGGGTGATTGTGGAGGCCAGGTCATCTGATGCAACAGTTTTTATTAAAAGCTGTGTTGAAATGTTTTAAAACATTTTGGGTGGACTCACACGGTGCAGGCGCACATTGGTTGAATCAACGTTGTTGCCACACTGAAATTACATTGAACCGACGTGGAATAGACTCTTGGCATTCTCTCAACCAGCTTCACCTGGAATGCTTTTCCAACAGTCTTGAAGGAGTTACCACATATGCTGAGCACTCGTTGGCTGATTTTCCTTCACTCTGCGGTCCTACTCATCCCAACCCATCTCAATTGTAAACACCATTCAGACTGCATAATCCTACAGCAATCGTACAGGGCAGGCGCACATTGGTTGAATCAACGATGTTTCCACACTGAAATTACGTTGAACCAACATGGAATAGACGTTGAATAGAAGTCTGTGCCTAATGGGGCCTAGTGGGGTTTTCCTACATTGTAAACACTACTCTTGGTCAAATAGCTCTAACACAGCCTGGAGGTGTGTTGGGTCATTGTCCTGTTGAAAAACAAATGACTAAGCGCAATGGGATGGGATGGCATATCGCTACAGAATGCTGTGGTAACCATGCTGATTAAGTGTGCCTTGAATTCTTAATAAATGACTGACAAAGCACCCCCACACCATCACATCTCCTTATACTGTACATGCTTCACGGTGGGAACCACACATGCGGCGATCATCCATTCACCTACTCTGTGTTTCACAAAGTCACCGCGGTTGGAACCAAAAATCTAAAATTTGGACTCATCAGACCAAAACCCAGATTTCCACCGGTCTAATGTCCATTGCACGTCTTTCTTGGCCCAAACAAGTCTCTTCTTCTTATTGGTGTCCTTTAGTAGTGGTTTCTTTGCAGAAATTAGACCATCAACAAGTTGATGTTGAGATGTGTCTGTTACTTGAACTCTGTGAAGCATTTATTTGGGCTGCAATCTGAGGTGCAGTTAACTCTAATAAACTTATCCTCTGCAGCAGAGGTAACTCTGGGTCTTCCTTTCCTGTGGCAGACCTCATGAGAGCCAGTTTCATCATAGCGCTTGATGGTTTTTGCAACTGCACTTGAAGAAACTTTCGAAGTTCTTGACATTTTCCAGATTGACTGACCTTCATGTCTGAAAAAGTAATGATGGACTGTCATTTCTCTTCGCTTATTTGAGCTGTTCTTGCCATAATATGGACTTGGTCTTTTACCTATCTTCTGTATACCACCCCTACCTTGTCACAACACAACTGATTGGCTCAAGCGCATTGAGAAGGAAAGAAATTCTACAAATTAACTTTAAACAAGGCACACGTGCTAATTGAAATGCATTCCAGCTGACTACATCATAAAGCTGGTTGAGAGAATGCCAAGCATGTGCAAAGCTGTCATTTTTATTTACCTTTATTTAACTAGGTAAGTCAGTTAAGAACAAATTCTTATTTACAATGACGGCCTGGTACAATGGGTTAACTGCAATGTTCAGGGGCAGAACGACATATTTTTACCTTGTCAGCTCGGTGGATCCGATTTAGCAACCTTTCGGTTACTAGTCCAACGCTCTAACCACTAGGCTACCTGCCTCCCCACGTCATCAAGGCAAAGGGTGGCTACTTTGAAGAATCTAAAACATAAAATATATTTTGATTTGTGTAGCACTTTTTTGGTTACCGCATGATTCCATATGTGTTATTTCAGTTTTGATGAGTAGGTGTCCAAACATTTGACTGGTACTGCACTTTCTCTGTCTCATATCTACATAAACTCCCACACGCTGTATGACATGTACTGTATGAAATTGTATAATTAACACACTGCATGGGTGTGTTTGTGTGAATGTGTAGCTAAATGGGTAATATTTCCCATCTTGTTGCTGGGTCAAAGTTTAGTCTTTGATCTCAGCATCAGGGTGGCTCCAGGGTCATTGTGGTAATGGGGGTCTGTCTGTTTCTTCACATAATATGGCTCTGTGCCCTATCAACAGATTTATCTTGACAACAAGAGTGAGAAGGTGGAGGAGGGTGGGGTGTTACTTGCAAAACCACGGTTACTGTGTGCAGTGCCAAGGAGCTGGAGCCAGTGTCAGTTCATTTAAGTGGGACAGTCTCAGGTTGTGATTGTTCCATCCTGCATGATTGAGTGCCCACGAAGTGTTTATTTACGGGAGCTTGTTCCCACTCTGTTAAATATCTACCTACTTAGTCTCACCCAGCTAGCCCCTAACACTGTAGACTTAACCCATCCCTCTCCACCCTGACCCCTCAGACTCTGGGCGCGTTCCACTGCCGAGGCATTGCTGACACCTGCCAGATCTTACAACGCCTGGATAGTTATTTTAAGTATCAGCTAGCCACATCATATGTTACAGCAATCACGACACAGTCGATGACGTGTCACGCAAACATGCTGAGTAAGGGGAAGCAGGTCCGGTCTGTGGTAGTCAACGCCCAGGTCATAGATGATCTGCACTGCCAGGCCGTTTCCAGACGTCCTCAAGATCCACGGTGAGAGTGCTGGGCTGGGGTTTTCTGTACTAGGCTGGGCTAAGAGAGGGCTAGGTGGGCCTGTGGAAGGTCTGGGCTTGGGCTGGGATGGCTTGGGCAGCAGGGCTTGGCTGGGTTCAGACAAGGCCACAGGCAAATACATTTTAGAACGAGGGCACTGTTTCAAGGGAGGCTCCATTGTTTATGACTAAACTGAGAGGATATACAGTAGCCAGATAATTAGCCTTTGCTCTAGTGGTGGTTTCCAAAACTAGTTGTCAAAAGTAGAAAATGTTAAGATGAAGATAAGACTAACTTTATCGATTCGGGTCCTTCACCTAGGATTGATTACATCAAACACTCTCAACAAGAAACCAGTATACATCATTAAAATAAGCATGCTAGCCATTGAGGACACATCCTTTGACCACTTTCCAGTATTAACATCTCACACACGAGAACTGGAGAACTATTGTGTCTTGCTTTACACCATTGGAGGCAAAGTGGAATGGAGTTAGAGGTAAAAGAGGAGGAACATTCCAACGTATCCTCCCTCTGCCCTCACGTCCAGACCTGCGGCTCTTTAACCGTTTTATGGCTCTGAGCCCCCTGACATCACCGGGGCCCTCCGATAAGGCCTTCCCACTCCACCTCAGCACCCAGCGCAAGCTCCTCTGTATCTGGTCCTGGGTTAATGAGCTGGCCATCCCCTGGATCATAGCACGCCTCACAGGCTCGCAGCGACCCTCTCGTCGTCCTCCACTAGTGGTTGTTATAGGGAGCTCCATAGTTAGGGATGTGGTGGTCGTGGAAGCAAGTACCCACTGTTTCCCTGGAGCCTGTGTTTGTGACATAGATCACCAGGGCCATGCTGTGATGGAGAAGCACCCAAATTCTCACACAGTAGTCATGGGCTCCCGATTGGCGCAGTGGTCTAAGGCAGTGCTTGAGGTGCCACTACAGACACCCTGGTTTGAATCCAGGCTGTATCACAACTGGCTAGGCTGTATCACAACTGGCTGTGATTGGGAGTCCCATAGGGTGGTGCACAATTGGCCCAGCGTTGTCCGGGTTTGGCCGGTGTAGGCCGTCATTGTAAATAAGAATTTGTTCTTAACTGACTTGCCTAGTTAAATAAAAAATAATGTTGGTACAAACCACAACAATCTTCATAAATCGGAGCAATTTAAAGAGGACTTCAGAGGGCTCATAGGCAGGCTAGGCAGTGGGTTCTCATTTCTGGGTCTCTACCAACAAAAGGTTACTGAATGGAATGCTTTAGTCATCTCCTCTGGCTACACCTCTGGCTTAAATCCTACTGTTCCTTGATGGATTTTGAATACATTGACCATTTTGAGAACTTTTGGGAGAGGCCCCAGTTTTACAAGAGGGATGGCTTGCATCCAATTATGAAAGGGGCATAAGTTCTCTTGGCCAACATAACATTGACTCAAAAACAGCCAAACCCCTGCTGAGGTAACTCATCCCATTCCCACTATGTCACAGCGTTATCGTACTGCTACAGGTACACATCTTCCCAGGGGCATTGTCAGTAATAATCTTGTGACCATAAAGTTGATGTCACGTGTGCTCCCTCTTCGGCCTCAAGGTCACCAGGCTGCTCGTTATGGCGCACACCTGTCACCATCGTTATGCGCACCTGCGCATCATCAGACTCACCTGGACTCCATCACTTCCCTGATTACCTTCCCTATATCATTTAATCCCTTTGGTTCCTTCCCCAGGCGTTATTGTTTCTGTGTCATGTCTGTGCGTTGTTCGTGTTTCTTATTTTGTATTATGTTGTGTTTATTTTTTTAAACACTCACTCCCTGAACTTGCTTGCCGTCTCTCACGCACATCGTTACAGTTGAATTCCACTCTTATGAGTTAAGAATTAAAATGGGCTTCTTCTATAAGAACAGGTCCTGTCTATGGTTAAAAATAGCAGAATACAAATCATTGAGTCGTTATTCATTCCGGTTATTGAATTTGGCGATATCGTCTATAGGAATGCAGCTTTCACTGTATTGAAGCCATTGGACACAGTTTATCATAGGGCATTGCGCTTTGTTACGTGCGATAGGTTCAGTACACATAATTGCATTTTGAATGAGAAAGTAGGCTGGCCCTCTTTGAAGTCTCGTAGATCGATGCATTGCACTCTTTTTGTCAATAAAGACCTTTTGCATTAACGTCCGACATACCTTACGTCATTGTTGACCTTCAGACCCGTGCTCAGGGACGGCTAACCCTGGAGATCCCTTTAATCTCCCCCGAGTTAAGTAAATCTGCTTTCACTTTTTTTGTGCCTCATGTGGAATGCTCTCCAAAGTCCTTAACGTTGGTGGATTCAGAGTGTTCAAAGTGTTTTGTTTTTCAGATGATTGTTTTGCTTTCTGTATTTTTGTGTTTGCTTTTCATGTGTAATTGATGTTCTCTTTATTGTAATTGTTGTTTATTGATGTGTTTGACAAGTCATCATTGTAAATAATACTTTGTTTTTGATTGACTTACCTGTATACATAAAGGTGAAATAAAAAATACATTAAAACAATTCTCTGAAGGGAAATTCTTCTTGGACAAATGTGATTGTCAGCATATTTTGGAGCGAGAAATACATTGTTTTCTTCTCGATAAGTCTGGTTGGTGTTCAGTTCTGTGTTTTCCTCCCCTGTGAATCATCAGGTCTGTTTGAGACGTGCTGTGTGAGCTGTGGACATGTGGCTGTGAACCAGGGCAGCCCTATATGTGCTGCCCTAGAGGGGAAAGGGTAACTACAGCTGCACTACAGCCCCTCAGTACAGCACAACCACCCGCTGACAGCAGGAACATTCCTCTCTCTGAACATGATGAACTTCATTCTCCATTTGGGTCCGGTGAATTGTCTGCATTGGCTGTGTGACTTGACTTTTAGAAAATGTATTGTTTTAATTTGTTCCACAGTTCCACAGTTCCACTGCCCCAGATACCAGTGATGCCAAGATTCCTTCAGAGGAGCTGCCAAGGTAGGGTTGATTAGTTTGGTTCTGTGTCTCTTTGTTGACATATTTTGTTACAAAATAATTTTCTACATAGTGGCAATATTTTGTTATTTTATTTTAACTTAAAACCTCTTCTCAATCCTAAGTAACCATACATACCTGTTATGTGTGATGTTAACCTGCATGTGTCTGATGGTGGTGTTGTCTGGCGGTGGTTTTATGTGCAGCTGTGAGAAGAGAGACTGTCATGCTCTGCTCAGGCTCAATGTGACCTGGTTTGGGGAAACTCTGGACTTGCACGTCCTGACCAAGGTGGAGACAGTACTGGACACCTGTGATCTGTATCTCATAGTGCATTTGTGGCATTTATGTTAAATCTGTATCTTATGAATCTCATTCATTATTTTTGGCAAATGCCCTCTTTAAACACCCACTTTTTATATACATTATGCACAAGATTTAATATATGAGGGGCCTCCCGAGTGGCGCACTCCAGTGCTTAAAGCTTCACTACAGATTCAGGTTTGATCCCGGGCTGTGTCACAGCCGTCCACGACACTATTATAAGATGCAATGTTTTTGTTTTGATAAAAGTTTAATTTGGGATTTATTTTAGTACATTTTTGAAGATTTAAAAAAGAAAATTCATCAAACGGGGATACTTCATCAAAACAGCCCGATAAAATGTGTTTTATTCATACTTCTACTGCACCACACAGTTCAGGTTTAAAATCAGTCAGCTTTAATGGCTCATTGGACTTATATCTGATCAGATGTGTGTCACTGATTCCTCCTCAGGAGACTGAAAAGATTTGTCATGGGTCCTCAGATCCTCAAAAGGTTCTACAGCTGCACCATCGAGAGCATCACTGCCTGGTATGGCAACTGCTCGGCCTCCGACCGCAAGGCAATACAGAGGGTAGTGCGAACGGCCCAGTACATCACTGGGGTCAAGCTTCCTGCCATCCAGGACCTCTATACCAGGCGGTGTCAGAGGAAGGTCCTAAAAATTGTCAAAGACTCCAGCCACTGTAGTCACCACTCTCTGCTACCGCACGGCAAGCGGTACTGGAGCGCCAAGTCTAGGCCCAAGAGGCTTCTAAAAAGCTTCTTCCCCCAAGCCATAAGACTCCTGAACACCTAATCAAATGGCTACACAGACTATTTGCATTGCCCCCCCGACCTCTTTTACACCGCTGCTACTCGCGGTTGTTATCATCTATGCATAGTCACTTTAATAACTCTACCTACATGAACATATTTCCTCAACTAACTGGTGCCCCCACACAATAACTCTGTACCGGTACCCCCCTGTATATAGTCTCGCTATTGTTATTTTACTGCTGCTCTTTAATTACTTTTTACTTTTATTTCTTATTCTTATCCGTATATATCCGTACTAACCAACTGCATTGTTGGTTAATAAATAAGCATTTTACTGTAAGGTCTACACCTGTTGTATTCGGCGCATGTGACTAATACAATTTTATTTTATTTTATTTTAATTTGTACAGCAGCAAAATCAATAACTGGGGAGACCGGTAGACTGATTTGTCACATTTCTCCTTTTATACATGCATTGTCAGGTGTTTGTCTTGTGTGTGTCGCGGCGTGGTGCTGCTGTACAGGTACCATTTTCGGGGCCCGTGTAGGACCACGCTACCCCTGGCGTTGGCGCCTCAAAGTCAGAATTTATCTGAGGGTCAAGGGGCGGGGTCTGACCTCCGGGGCTCTTCTCATATCCACTCCAGGGTTGTTCAATTCCATGGCAATTATTCTCAGATCCAAAAAATGTGCCTTAAGACATTTTCAACTAGGAATTCTTGGTGGAGGGAGTGATGCTGTCTGCTGCAGAAGACTGAATAGTAGAGCTGAGTAGTCTGACTGGATACTTGATACTTGTTAGGTTAACTAAACTGATACTGAGATGTTATGTGTGTAATTGTTGCTTCTTGAAAGGCAGAAAAGGGACTAAGTGCATATTCAGCTGAAATAAGAAAATGGATCAGGCTGCTGATTATCCCGCACACCTGTCACCATCGTCTCGCGCACCTGCGCCTCATGACACTCACCTGGACTCCATCACCTCATTGATTATCTTCCCATATCTGTCACTCCCCTTGTTTCTTTCCTCAGGTGTTATCGACTCTGTTTTCATGTTGGTGCGTTGTTTGTCTTACATGTTTATTGTTTCATTTAATTATTGAAACACTCACTCCCTGAACTTGTTTCCCGACTCTCAGCGCACTCGTTTCAGTAGTCACCTGGATGTGCCTTGTTTAAAGTCAATTTGTGGAATTTATTTCCTTAATGCGTTTGAGCCAACCAGTTGTGTTGTGACAAGGTAGAGGCTTTAGAAGATAGCCCTATATGGTAAAAGACCAAGTCCATATTATGGCAAGAACAGCTCAAATAAGCGAAGAGAAATGAGTCCATCAATACTTTAAGACATGGTCAGTCAATCTGGAAAATTTCAAAATCAAAATCCATCAAGTGCTATGATGAAACTGGCTCTCATGAGGACTGCCACAGGAAAGGAAGACCCAGAGTTACCTCTGCTGCAAAGCATAACTTCATTAAAGTTAACTGCACCTCAGACTGCAGCCCAAATAAATGCTTCACAGAGTTCAAGTAACAGACACATCTCAACATCAACTTCCAGAGGAACCTGCGTGAATCAGGCCTTCATGGTCGAATTGCTGCGAAGAAACCACTACTAAAGCACACCAACAAGACGAATAGACTTGCTTGGGCCAAGAAACACGCGCAATGGACATTAGACCAGTGGAAATCTGTCCTTTTTAGATTTTTGGTTCCAACCGCCATGTCTTTGTAAGACACAGAGTACGTGAATGGATGATCTCTGCATGTGTGTTTCCCACAAGGAAGCATGGAGGAGGAGGTGTGGGGGTTCTTTGCTGGTGAAACTGTCAGTGATTTATTTAGAATTCAAGGCACACTTATCTAGCATGGCTACAGTTCTACAGCATTCTGCAGCGATATGCCATCCCATCTGGTTTGAGTTTAGTGGGACTATCATTTGTTTTTCTACAGGACAATGACCCAACACACCTCCAGGCTGTGTAAGGGATATTTGACCAAGAAGGAGAGTGATGGAGTGCTGCATCAAATGACCTGGCCTCCACAATCACCTGACCTCAACCCAATTGAGATGGTTTGATATGAGTCGGACTGCAGAGTGAATGAAAAGCAGCCAACAAGTGCTCAGCATATGTGGGAACTCCTTCAAGACTGTTGGAAAAGCACTCCAGGTGAAGTTGGTTGAGAAAATGCCAAGAGTGTGCAAAGCTGTCATCAAGGCAAAGGGTGGCTACTTTGAAGAATCTACTACTTTGAAGAATCTCAAAACTTTTTGGGTTACTACATGATTCCATATCTGTTATTTCATTATTCTACAATGTAGAAAATAGTAAAACGTCCAAACGTTTGACTGGTACTGTATATATATATTTTTTTATAGCATACCATATAATCATACAGTAATGTAATCATATACCTGAATGTTTATTGTTATCCTCTATGGAGGAAATGTTTACACTATTTCCCTTGTGAACTGTATAAACTACAACGCAGTACAATACCTAATCCATATGCCTGGTCAACTGTTTACACAACCAAATACACACAACCATGACCAAATACACACAACAATGACCAAATACATCAAGTACATGGCAATGTCACAGAGAGAGTTTCAGCCAAGTTCACTGAGCTGGCTATTGCTAAGGGAAAGAGGAGGTGGACAGAGAGAGACGGGAGAGTTTTGGAATTTGTTTGATCATTTGAACCTGCACTATTGTATTTCCGTCCCTGTACCATATTGATATCTATCATAAAGTATTATACTGTTGTTACATGGCATAAGAATGAAGCATATTGGATGGGCTAATTATAGATGAGCTATGTACAGGTGCAGTGATTTGTGAGCTGCTCTGACAGCTGGTGCTTAAAGCTAGTGAGGGAGGTAAGAGTCTCCAGCTTCAGAGATTTTTGCAGTTCGTTCCAGTCATTGGCAGCAGAGAACTGGAAGGAGAGGCGGCCAAAGAAGGAATTGTCTTTGTGGGTGACCAGTGAGATATACCTGCTGGAGCGCGTGCTACGGGTGGGTGCTGCTATGGTGACCAGTGAGCTGAGATAAGGCGGAGCTTTACCTAGCAGAGACTTGTAGATGACCTGGAGCCAGTGGGCTTGGCGAAGAGCGATGGCCAGCCAACGAGAGCATACAGGTCACAGTGGTGGGTAATATATGGGGCTTTGGTGACAAAACGGATGGCACTGTGATAAACTGCATCCAATTTGTTGAGTAGAGTGTTGGAGGCTATTTTATAGATGACATCGCCGAAGTCGAGGATCGGTAGGATGGTCAGTTTAACGAGGGTATGTTTGGCTGCATGAGTGAAGGATGCTTTGTTGCGAAATAGGAAGCCGATTCTAGATTTAATTTTGGATTGGAGATGCGAGTCTGGAAGGAGAGTTTACAGTCTAGCCAGACACCCAGGTATTTGTAGTTGTCAACATATTCTAAGTCAGAACTGTCCAGAGTAGTGATGCTGGTCGGGCGGGCAGGTGTGGGCAGTGATCGGTTGAAGAGCATGCACTTAGTTTTACTTGCATTTAAGAGCAGTTGGAGGCCACGGAAGGAGAGTTGTATGGCATTGAAGCTCGACTGGAGGTTAGTTAACACAGTGTCCAAGGAAGGGCCAGAAGTATACAGAATGGTGTCATCTGCGTAGAGGTGGATCAGAGAATCACCAGCAGCGATAGCGACATCATTGATGTATAAAGAGAAGAGAGTCGGCCCGAGAATTGAACCCTGTGGCACCCCCATAGAGCCTGCAAGAGGTCCGGACAACAGGCCCTCCGATTTGACACACTGAACTCTATCAGAGAAGTAGTTGGTAAACCAGGCGAGGCAATCATTTGAAAAACCAAGGCTGTTGAGTCTGCCAATAAGAATGTGGTGATTGACAGAGTCAAAAGCCTTGGCCAGGTCGATGAATACGGCTGCACAGTAATGTCTCTTATCGATGGCGGTTATGATATTGTTCAGGACCATGAGCGTGGCTGAGGTGCATAGTGGAAAAGGTACGGTGGGATTCAAATTGGTCGGTAATCTGTTTGTTGACTTGGCTTTCGAAGACTTTAGAAAAGCAGGGTAGGATAGATATAGGTCTGTAGCAATTTGGGTCTAGAGTGTCTCTCCCTTTGAAGAGGGGGATGACCGTGGCAGGTTTCCAATCTTTGGGAATCTCAGAAGATACAAAAGAGAGGTTGAACAGGCTAGTTATAGGGGTTGCAACAATTTCATCAGATAATTTTTAAAAGAGAGTGTCCAGATTGTCTAGCCCGGCTGATTTGTAGGAGTCCAGGTTTTGCAGTTCTTTAAGAACATCAGCTATCTGGATTTGGCGGAAGGAGAAATAGGGGAGGCTTGAGCGAGTTGCTGTGGGGAGTGCAGGGCTGTTGACCGGGGTAGGGGTAGCCAGGTGGAAAGCATGGCCAGCCATAGAAAAATGCTTATTGAAATTTTCAATTATAGTGGATTTATCGGTGGTGACAGTGTTTCCTAGCCTCAGTGCAGTGGGCAGCTGGGAGGAGGTGCTCTTATTCTCCATGGACTTTACAATGTCCCAGAACTTTTTTGAGTTTGTGCTACAGGATGCAAATGTCTGCTTGAAAAAGCTAGCCTTAGCTTTCCTAAATGCCTGTGTATATTTGTTCCTGACTTCCTTGAAAAGTTGCATATTACGGGGGATATTCGATGCTAATGCAGAACGCCACAGGATGTTTTTGTGCTGGTCAAGGGCAGTCAGGTCTGGAGAGAACCAAGGGCTATATCTGTTCCTGGTTCTACATTTTTTTAAAGGGGCATGCTTATTTAAGATGGTGAGGAAGGCCCTTTTAAAGAATGACCAGGCATCCTCTACTGATGGGATGAGGTCAATATCCTTCCAGGATACCCGGGCCAGGTCGATTAGGAAGGCCTGCTCGCTGAAGTGTTTTAGGGAGCGTTTGATAGTGATGAGGGGTGGTCATTTGACCGCAGACCCGTTACGGATGCAGGCAATGAGGCAGTGATTGTTGAGATCTTGGTTGATACAGCAGAGGTGTATTTGGAGGGCAAGTTGGTTAGGATGATATCTATGAGGGTGCCCGTGTTTCCGGATTTGGGTTTGTATCTGGTGGTTTCATTGACAATTTGTGAGAGATTGAGGGCATCAAGCTTAGATTGTAGGATGGCCGGGGTGTTAAGCATGTCCCAGTTTAGGTCACCTAGCAGCACTAGCTCTGAGGGGGGGCAATCAGTTCACATATGGTGTCCAGAGCACAGCTGGGGGCAGAGGGTGGTCTATAGCAAGCGGCAACGGTGAGAAACTTTTTTCTGGAAAGGTGGATTTTTAAAAGTAGAAGCTCGAATTGTTTGGGTACAGACCTGGATAGTAAGACAGAACTCTGCAGGCTATCTCTGCAGTAGTTTGCAACACCGCCCCCTTTGGCCGCTCTATCTTGTCGGAAAATGTTATAGTTAGGGATGGAAATTTCAGGGTTTTTGGTGGTCATCCTGAGCCAGGATTCAGACACGGCTAGGACATCCTGGTTGGCAGAGTGTGCTAGGGCAGTGAATAAAACAAACTTAGGGAGGAGGCTTCGAATGTTAACATGCATGAAACCAAGGCTTTTACGGTTACAGAAGTCAACAAATGATAGCGCCTGGGGAATGGGAGTGGAGCTAGGCACTGCAGGGCCTAGATTAACCTCCACATCACCAGAGGAACAGAGGAGGAGTAGAATAAGGGTACGGCTAAAGGCTAAAATATCTGGTCGTCTAGTACGTTCAGAACAGAGAGTAAAAGGAGCAGATTTCTGGGCACGGTAGAATAGATTCAAGGCATAATGTACAGACAACGGTATGGTAGGATGTGGATACAGTGAGGGTAAACCTGTGCCTAGAGTGACGATGAAAGAGATATTGTCCCTAGAAATATAATTTAAACCAGGTGATGTCACCGCATGTGTGGTAGGTGGAACTAAAGTGTTAAATAAGGCGTATTGAGCAGGGCTAGAGGCTCTACAGTGAAATAAGGCAATAAATACTAACCAAAACAGCAATGGACAAGGCATACTGACGTTAGCGAGAGGCATGTGTAGCCGAGTAATCATAGGAGTCCAGTGAGTGACTTCAGGCAGCTTGCGGGCCGGGGCTAGCAAGCTAACAGAAGGGCCTTGGAGGGACATCGCGATGGAAGAAAGTCTGTTGTGGCCCCCTCGTGCTATTACATCGGCAGACGGATCAGCAGGACTCCGTGTGGTAAACCAGGACAATTGGCAGAATAGGTATAGTGGCCAAAGAATTTGTCCGGTGGGCCTCTTAAGCTAACAGTCCGATGTGCTCTAGACAGCTAGCAGGCCGCGGCTAGCATGCTAGCAGATGGGATTTAAGGGGACGAAGCGACGGCGGAGCCAGTTGAGAAAAACCCCATCAGGCAGATCACGTTGGTGGTCCAGTCGTGATGAGTCAGCGGGGGTCCAAGCCAGTTGACAAAAAGAGGTATTGTAGCCCAAGTAGTGCCTGATGGACCTCTTTGGCTAGCCGGGAGATAGGCCTAGCAAGGCTAGCTCCAGGCTAATTGGTTATTGCTTCGGGACAGTGACGTTAGCCAGGAGTGGCCACTCGAATAGCAGCTAGCTAGCTGCGGTGATCCAGGTGGAAAAAATAAAAAAGGGTTAAAATCAAAAATTATTTGTCACATACACATGGTTAGCAGATGTTAATGCGAGTGTAGCGAAATGCTTGTGCTTCTAGTTCCGACAATGCAGTAATAACCAACGAGTAATCTAATCTAACAATTTCACAACAGCTACCTTATACACACAAGTGTAAAGGGATGAAGAATATGTACATAAAAATATATGAATGAGTGATGGTACAGAACGGCATAGGCAAGATGCAGTAGATGGTATAGAGTACAGTATATACATATGAGATGAGTAATGTAGGGTATGTAAACATTATATTAAGTGGCATTGTTTAAAGTGGCTAGTGAATTTTTTTTCCATTACTGAAGAGGCTGGAGTTGAGTCAGTATGTTGGCAGCAGCCACTCAATGTTAGTGGTGGCTGTTTAACAGTCTGATGGCCTTGAGATAGAAGCTGTTTTTCAGTCTCTCGGTCCCTGCTTTGCACCTGTACTGACCTCGCCTTCTGGATGATAGCGGGGTGAACAGGCAGTGGCTCGGGTGGTTGTTGTACTTGATGATCTTTATGGCCTTCCTGTGACATCGGGTGGTGTAGGTGTTCTGGAGGGCAGGTAGTTTGCCCCCGGTGATGCATTGTGCAGACCTCACTACCCTCTGGAGAGCCTTACGGTTGTGGGCGGCGCAGTTGCCGTACCAGGCGGTGATACAGCCAGACAGGATGCTCTCGATTGTGCATCTGTAAAAGTTTGTGAGTGCTTTTGGTGACAAGCCGAATTTCTTCAGCCTCCTGAGGTTGAAGAGGCGCTGCTGCGCCTTCTTCACCACGCTGTCTGTGTGGGTGGACCAATTCAGTTTGTCCGTGATGTGTACGCCGAGGAACTTAAAACGTTCTACCCTCTCCACTACTGTCCCGTCGATGTGGATAGGAGGGTGCTCCCTCTGCTGTTTCCTGATGTCCACGATTATCTCCTTTGTTTTGTTGACGTCGAGTGTGAGGTTATTTTCCTGACACCACACTCCGAGGGCCCTCACTTCCTCCCTGTAGGCCGGCTCGTCGTTGTTGGTAATCAAGCCTACCACTGTAGTGTCATCTGCAAACTTGATGATTGAGTTGGAGGCGTGCATGGCCACGCAGTTGTGGGTGAACAGGGAGTACAGGAGAGGGCTGAGAACGCACCCTTGTGGGGCCCCAGGATCAGCGGGGTGGAGATGTTGTTACCTACCCTCACCACCTGGGGGCAGCCCGTCAGGAAGTCCAGTACCCAGTTGCACAGGGCGGGGTCGAGACCCAGGGTCTCAAGCTTGATGACGAGTTTGGAGGGTACTATGGTGTTAAATGCTGAGCTGTAGTCGATGAACAGCATTCTCACATAGGTATTCCTCTTGTCCAGATGGGTTAGGGCAGTGTGCAGTGTGGTTGCGATTGCGTCGTCTGTGGACCTATTGGGGCGGTAAGCAAATTGGAGTTGGTCTAGGGTGTCAGGTAGGGTGGAGGTGATATGATCCTTGACTAGTGTCTCAAAGCACTTCATGATGACGGAAGTGAGTGCTACGGGGTGATAGTCGTTTAGCTCAGTTATCTTAGCTTTCTTGGGAACAGGAACAAAGGTGGCCCTCTTGAAGCATGTGGGTACAGCAGACTGGGATAAGGATTGATTGAATATGTCCGTAAACACACCAGCCAGCTGGTCTGCGCATGCTCTGAGGACGCGGCTGGGGATGCCATCTGGGCCTGCAGTCTTGCAAGGGTTAACACGTTTAAATGTTTTACTCACGTCGGATGCAGTGAAGGAGAGTCCGCAGATTTTGGTAGTGGGCCGTGTCAGTGGCACTGTATTGTCCTCAAAGCGAGCAAAGAAGTTGTTTAGTCTGTCTGGGAGCAAGACATCCTGGTCCGCGACGGGGCTGGTTTTCTTTTTGTAATCCGTGATTGACTGTAGACCCTGCCACATACCTCTTGTGTCTGAGCCGTTTAATTGCGACTCTACTTTGTCTCTATACTGACGCTTAGCTTGTTTGATTGCCTTGCGGAGGGAATAGCTACACTGTTTGTATTCGGTCATGTTTCCGGTCACCTTGCCCTGGTTAAAAGCAGTGGTTCGCGCTTTCAGTTTTGCGCGAATGCTGCCATCAATCCACGGTTTCTGGTTTGGGAATGTTTTAATAGTTGCTGTGGGTACGACATCGCCGATGTACTTGCTAATAAACTCGCTCACCGAATCAGCGTATTCATCAATGTTGTTGTTTGACGCAAGGCGGAACATATCCCAATCCACGTGATCGAAGCAATCTTGAAATGTGGAATCAGATTGGTCGGACCAGCGTTGAACAGACCTGAGCGCGGGAGCTTCCTGTTTTAGTCTCTGTCTATAGGCTGGGAGCAACAAAATGGAGTCGTGGTCAGCTTTTCCGACAGGAGGGCGGGGGAGGGCCTTATATGATCGCGGAAGTTAGAATAACAATGATCCAGGGTTTTACCAGCCCTGGTAGCACAATCGATATGCTGATAGAATTTAGGGAGTCTTGTTTTCAGATTAGTCTTGTTTTCAGATCCCCAGCTACAATGAATGCAGCCTCAGGATATATGGTTTCCAGTTTACATAGAGTCAAATAAAGTTCGTTCAGGGCCATCGATGTGTCTGCTTGGGGGGGAATATATGCGGCTGTGATTATAGTCGAAGAGATTTCTCTTGGTAGATAATGCGGCCGACATTTGATTGTGAGGAATTCTAAGTCAGGTGAACAGAAGGACTTGAGTTCCTGTATGTTGTTATGATCACACCACGTCTCGTTAATCATAAGGCATACCCCCCCGCCCCTCTTCTTACCAGAAAGATGCTTGTTTCTGTCGGCGCGATGCGTGACGAAACCAACTGGCTGTACCGACTCCGATAGCGTGTCTCGAGTAAGCCATGTTTCCGTGAAGCAAAGAACGTTACAGTCTCTTATGTCTCTCTGGAATGCTACCCTTGCTCGGATTTCCTCAACCTTGTTGTCAAGAGATTGGACATTGGCGAGTAGTATGCTCGGGAGCGGTGCGCGATGTGCCCGTCTTCGGAGCCTGACCAGAAGACTGCTTCGTCTGCCCCTTTTACGGCGTCTTTGTTTTGGTTCACCGGCTGGGATCCGATCCATTGTCCTGGGTGGTGGGCATAACAGAGGATCCGCTTCGGGAAAGTCATATTCCTGGTCGTATTGATGGTGAGTTGACTTTGCTCTTATATTCAGTAGTTCCTCCCGACTGTATGTAATAAAACCTAAGATTACCTGGGGTACCAATGTAAGAAATAACACGTAAAGAAACACAATACTGCATAGTTTCCTAGGAACGCGAAGCGAGAAAAATAAGTCCGAATTGCTCTGGTTTGAGTCGCGCTGTGCAGACTGACGAGAGTTGTCCATAAAAAACAAGATTCTCTGGTCTGATGAAACCAAGTTTGAACTCTTTGGCCTGAATGCCAAGCATCACGTCTTGAGGAAACCTGGCACCATCCCTACGGTGAAGCATGGTGGTGGCAGCATCATGCTGTGGGGATGTTTTTCAGCGTCAGAGACTGAGAGACTAGTCAGGATCGAGGCAAAGATGAACTGAGCAAAGTACAGAAAGATCCTTGATGATAACACACAGCCAAGACAACGCAGGAGTGGTTTCGGGACAAGTCACTGAATGTCCTTGAGTGTCCCAGCCAGAGCCCAGACTTGAACCCGATCGAACATCTCTGGAGAGACCTGAAAATAATTTGCAGCGATGCTCCCCATCCAACCTGACAGAGCTTTAGAGGATCTGCAGAGAGGAATGGAAAAAGTCAAGGGGTCTGAATACCTTCCAAATGCACTGTATATACTTCGATACAATGATTGTATTTGTACTTTTGTACAATTACCGCTAGCTATTGTAGGTGTTTTGCTTCAATTCAAGTTGAGATCTCATATACAATGCTTCAAAATATAATACTGTCAACAACATTATGAATACATTTTCATTACGTTTGTCCTTTTTTCGTCTCACACAATGTTATCATTACTGCAGTCCTTTCAGTGAACGGTCTCTACATAATAAGCTATGAGTCATTGGGGGAGTTCCCAAAGCTAACAGTAGATGCCAGTATGTATACTGAACAAAAATATGAACGCAATGTGAAACAATTTCAAAGATTTTACTGAGTTACAGTTCATATAAGGAAATCAGTCAATTGAAATTAATCAATTAGGCCCTAATCTATGGATTTCACATGACTATTTGGGGGTTCAGCCATGGATAGGCCCACCGACTTGGCAGAAAGGGGAGCCTGGGGAGCCAGGCCCAGCCAATCAGAATGAGTTTTCCCACACAAAATGGCACACACGTGCGCCTGTGCAATGATCATGCTGTTTAATCATCTTCTTGATATGCTATACCTGTCAGGTGGATGGATTAGCTTGGCAAAAGAGAAATGCTCACTATCAGGGATGTAAACAAATTTCTGCACAACATGTTAGAGAAATAAGCTTTTTGTGCATATGGAACATTTCTGGTATTTTTTTATTTCAGCTCATGGAACATGGGACCAAGACTTTATATTTTGTTCAGTTTAGCTTCTTCTTCCTCATACTGTAGCTTCAATAACAAACTCCTCTGAACAGACAGACAGAATAGTCAGGAGAGTCTGCAGTCAGTCAGGCTGTCTCTCACTTAGTATGAATGAGTGAGAGGAAATACGGAGTTGTGTTCTCCTGGGACAATGTTTTGCTCTGCTCAAGGTGGAGCTAACACTGGCAGTAATGCAGTAGACTGCAGACCCAGGGAGCTCATTCAAACCCTCATAATGTTGTAAAATAAAAATATCATGTAGTCGTCAACTACTAGCCACATTGACTACAGGTTCATGGTCATTGTATGACCCTGTTTAGCTATTTTAGTTATTTCTCTGCTCCCATATGTATTCTCAAATTACTCTCCATTTCTATTGATCTATTGAGTGAATGAGAAACCTTATGAAACCAGAGACAGCATGATTTGGAAGCATGGGGTATGGGGAGAGGATTTGGCTGCTAAGTTCCAAGCAGGACAGACCTCTCTTACAACTTACAAGTTCAAAGGTGAAAGGTCATACAGAGGGCATGACATCAGTTAGAATGTCTTATAGAAAATAAATCACAAATACAGGAAAAGAGAGACCACAGTAAACATCCCAAAATAATACAGGCAAGTTCACTCATCACAGGTGGGGTTGCCTGTCTCCTCACTGTTAATTGGTTGTTGATGGCTGAGGTTAGTTCATATTGTGTGAGACAGTAGTTCACATCAAGCTGAGTCTCCATCTGTTTCAGGGCCTGTTTCTGTTCTTATAGGCCTGGTTGACAAGAGGAGAGGGGGGGGGGGGGGGGGGGGGTTGTGACAGTGAGGTCTGTGTGTGTGTGTGTGTGTGTGTGTGTGTGTGTGTGTGTGTGTGTGTGTGTGTGTGTGTGTGTGTGTGTGCGTGTCCGTGTGTCCATCCAAGTGAGTGTGTGTGTACACTGGTGGTGAACCTGGTGACCTAAGTAACTAACCCCCTACTTCTAAAATGTCCTGCCTTGAAAAAGTATTTGAATCTTTGATAAATTCTCAGCTAAGTTCTTTCCTGTCTATGAAATGTATTCTAAATGCTCATCAATCTGGCATCAGGTCAGGTCATAACACTATCTCTGCTGCATCACTGGTTAGAAATGATATAGTTAAAAATATCAACAAAAGGAAACATTGTGCTACCCTTTCCATTGGCCTGTCAAAGGGTTTTGACACTGAGGACCACTCATTCTTAATTCAAAGGTTGTCAGAAATTGGCCTGTGTCAAGCTATATGTAATTGGTTTAAATTGTGTTAAGTCAGGTTTCTTTGATATTATGAAAGGTGTCCCACAGGTGTCGATTTTGGGTCCTGTACTTTTTACTATCTATATAAATGATACTGGTTTGTCTGTAAAAAAAAAAAAAGTAACCTTCACTTGTATGCGTATGATACTGCTGTGTATTGTGTTGCCCTTTCTGTTGACACGGCTCTGTCTGATCTACAGTCTGCCTTCATTGTTTTACTGAAAACTTTAAGTGACCTTAAACTAGTATTCAGACCCCTTGACTTTTTCCACATTTTGTTATGTTACAGCCTGATTCTAAAATGGATTGTATTGTTTTTTCCTCCTCATCAATCTACACACAATACCCCCTAATGACAAAGCAAAAACAGGTTTTTAGACATTTTGCTGTCTCCACCCCCCCCAGGTGCCGCCCATCTTCCCCATTATCCCCTGTGTATTTATACCTGTGTTCTCTCTTTGTCTGTTGCCAGTTCTTTTTGTTTCGTGAAACCAGCGTTTGTTCCCCTGCTCCTGTCTGTTCTTGCTCCTGTTTTCTAGTCCTTCCCGGTTTTGACCGTTCTGCCTGCCCTGACCCTGAGCCTGCCTGCCGTTCTGGACCTTTTGCACCCTCTCTGGATTACTGACCTCTGCCTGACTGTCGTTTGCCTGCCCCTGTACTAGAAATAAACTTTTGTTTCTTCGACACTGTCTGCATCTTGGTTATACCTGAAACCTGATATGGGGAGTTTCTCCCATTCTTCTCTGCAGATCCTCTGAAGTTCTGTCAGGTTGAATGGGGAGCGTCGCTGCAGAGCTATTTCCAGGTCTCTCCAGAGATGTTCGATCGGGTTCAAGTCCTAGCTCTAGCTGGGCCACTCAAGGACATTCAGAGACTTGTCCCGAAGCCACTCCTGCATTGTCTTGGCTGTGTGCTTAGGGTCGTTATCCTGTTGGAAGGTGAACCTGGTTTTCCAGCACTCTGGATTTGAAATTATACAATGACTATGTGCAGACTGTCAGTTTAAATTCACCGGTATTTTAATCCATATCGGGTGATACGTTTAGAAATTACAGGACTTTTTGGACAGTCCCCCCATTTTAGGGGACCAAAAGTATTGGGACAAATTCACTTATGTATATTAAAATAGTAAAAAGTTTGGTATTTGGTCCCATATTCCTAGCATGCAATGATTACATCAAGCTTGTGACTCTACATTTGCTGTTTGTTTTGGTTGTGTTTCAGATTATGCCCTATAGAAATGAATGGTAAATAATGTATTGTGTCATTTTGGAGTCACTTCTATTGTAAATAAGAATAGAATATGTTTCCAAACACTTTTTACATGAATGTGGATGCTACCATGATTATGGATAGTCTTGAATGAATCGTGAATAATGATGAGTGAGAAAGAACACAGACACACAAATACCATACCCCCAAGACATGCTAACCTCTCACCATAACAATAACAGGGGAGGTTAGCATTTTTTGAGAGTGTATGATATTTCTTACTCATCATTATTCACGATTCATTCAGGATTATATATAATCATGGTAGTATCCACATTAATGTTTAGAAACATATTTTCTTATTTACAAAAAAAGTGACTCCAAAATGACACAATACATTATTTACCATTCATTTCTATAGGGCACAAAATAATCTGGTTTGTGTCACGCTCAACAGTTTCCTGTGTGTATCAAGAATGGTCCAACACCCAAAGGACATCCAGCCAACTTGACACAACTGTGGGAAGCATTGGAGTCAACATGGGCCAGCATCCCTGTGGAATGCTTTTGACACCTTGTAGAGTCCATTCCCTGACTAATTGAGGCTGGGGTGCTCTCAGTAATAGGAAGGTGCTCTTAATGTTTTGTACACCCAGTGTATTTTGTGTGTGCGTGTGTGGGCAAGGTGATTCATCGTTGGCGACCCAGGGGAGTCACACAGGCCCAGTTCATATCATGCCCACCCTGCTCCCAGCACTCTTATCAAATTAGTGTCTCACACACACACACACACACACACACACACACACACACACACACACACACACACACACACACACACACACACACACACACACACACACACAAAACCGAGGGAACAAAACACAAAGACATGCATCACAACCCTGTCTAGACTCATCTAGTCCAAAAATACCCCATCCCATTTCCCATTCATTAAGGAGTAATTCCCTTTTCTTCATGGCTTCTCTCTGCTTCATTTCTTTACCAACAATTAAGGGCCAAATTACATCCTCCTTATGTCCACCATATTGAATCTTCTACTGTAATGTTGATTATCATTGATGATGATGATGACTATCATCAGAACCTTTCTCCTACTCTTCTTAGCTCTTTATTTCAGTTGTACAACTGACTAGGTATCTCCCGTTCCCTTTCCTTTCCCTTTCTTTCCATTTATTTTGTTCATATTCTTTATCTTCTATAAACAGTATGTCTAATGTCAGGTAGATGTGAGGGAAAATGGTATATGGTTTTTCACATCCTAAAAAGAAGCCATTAAATAGAGGATACAATTCTCCTTGCTTTGATATAATGCGATACAGTGGTTTTAAAGCCTCAATTGAGCAAGCCTGCTGGAGTGTGAGTGGTTATATTGGCAGTGACTGGATGCAGGAGAGTGGGATGAGGGAGGACTGAGGGAGGGATGAGATGGTAGATGTGTAGAGGTCCCTGTCTGACCCAGGCAGCTGCAGGTTTATAGAGCCATCATCATTGGTATCAGTTCTGCAAATATCCTTGTGTCTATTTGAATGAAAAGTAAATTGACCAGGAGACAGGGTGTGTGTGTGTGTGTGCTTGCATGTGTGCGTAAGCAGGTTTCTCTTTATGCAGACTGATAGGACTGTCAGAGCTATCCAGGTGAAAACACCCCATAAATTTGACCCATTCAAAGAGCATGGTAGCTTAGTGAAGACGGATATTATTTCAATTACCTACAAAACAAGGTGCCACTTTGTGTAAAAAAAAAATCACATTTCAACATTGCTGTGAAATATTCTAACAGACAAGCAGAAGTTGATGTACAGTACCAGTCAAAAGTTTGGACACACCTACTCATTCAAGTGTTTTTCTTTATTTTTACTATTTTCTACATTGTAGAATAATAGTGAAGACATCAAAACTATGAAAAAACATATATGGAATCATGTAGTAACCAAAAAAGGTGTTAAACAAATCAAAATATGTTTTATATTCTTCAAAGTAGTCACCCTTTGCCTTGATGACAGCTTTGCACACTATTGGCATTCTCTCAACCAGCTTCATGAGGTAGTCACCTGGAATGCATTTCAATTAACAGGTGTATCTTGTTAAAAGTTAATTTGTGGAATTTCTTTCCTTCTTAATGCGTTTGAGATAATCAGTTGTGTTGTGACAAGGTAGGGGTGGTACACAGAAGATAGCCCTATTTGGTAAAATACCAAGTCCATATTAGTAAAGTTTCTTCAAAGGCAGTCGCAAAAACCATCAAGCGCTATGATGAAACTGGCTCTCATGAGGACCGCCACAGAAAAGGAAGATCCAGAATTACCTCATTAGAGTTACCAGCCTCAGAAATTGCAGCCCAAATAAATGCACACACACATAAAAAAAAAACCTTGAATGAGTCGGTGTGTCCAAACTTTTGACTGGCACTGTAGGTACTTTCTATTCATAGTAACCTTCAATCAGCTTCACAACTGTGCAGGGGAGGCTGTGGCTGGTCTCTATCTATGTCACGTTCGCTGGAATAATTATCGGACCAAGGTGCAGCAAATGTAGAGTTCCACATGCTTTATTAATAGTGAAACTTAACAAAACAATAAACGAACAAACCATGACTACAGAGGTGCAAAGTGCACTAACTCCAAACAATATCCCATAACCCACAGGTGGAAAAAATGCTACTTAAGTATGATCCCCAATTAGAGACAACGATAGCCAGCTGCCTCTAATTGGGAATCATACCAATACACCAACACAGAAAAAACAAACTAGAACCCCACATAGAAAATATAAACTAGACTAAACCCCTAGTCACGCCCTGACCTACTCTACCATAGAAAATAAAGGCTTTCTATTGTCAGGACGTGACAATCTATCGTGACATACACACACAAGTGGGAATAAATAAGGGAATAGAATACCAAGCAAAACCCAACGCCCAGGCTCTTGCACATTTTACCTTAGGCTAAATCTGTGTTTATGCTAGCTGTCAACAAGTGATCATCAGTGATTATAGATGAGTTGCATGCAAGTCCCATTGCCCATTGTCTAGGTGTTAGTGCAAATTATTTTTGTCATCTCAGTGATAGTGAATGGCCCATACGAACAAAGAGAGAGCACAATATTTCACAATGGCAGAGGAAAAGCAACACGATTCAGCCAGAAACGACAAAGAGCAGTAAAAGCCAGACTCAGAGATTGAAAAAGAACTGTCCTTATATCAGAGACAGAGTATCAAAATAGCCAATAGCCTAGGAAACTTTCAAAAATATTACATTTCCATAATATCTCAAATCAATTGAAATCCAAAAGGAAAACATAAGTCAAATGTGTTGCCAAACCTTTATTTCAGATGCTCCAAACGTGTTTGAAATTAATATTTAATTAATACATTTCCTGTCATTAATTAACGGTGTGTGACTGCTAAACAGTGATATCTACAGTATCTGTGATAACACTAATACAATATAACAAACACATTAAGTGCCATCGGAACAGTGTTACAGTTCACATATTTTAATCGCAATCCAATATTCAATATAGTACGATAGAAGTGAGGCTTTTCTTTTGTCAGGCAAGGGATTCGATATACTTGTGATGACGAGAACAAAATGTCAGTGCAGAATTAGAACTAAAGTACAATATTAAAGCACTTCTACGTGCTCTTCTACGTGCTCTTCTACGTGCTCGTTTACGTGCTCTTCTACGTGCTCTTCTACGTGCTCTTCTACGCGCTCTCCTACGCGCTCTTCTACGTGCTCTTCTACGTGCTCTTCTACGCGCTCTTCTACATGCTCTTCTACGCGCTCTTCTACGCGCTCTTCTACGTGCTCTTCTACGTGCTTGTATACGTGCTCTTCTACGTGCTCTTCTACGTGCTCTTCTACGTGCTGTTATATGTGCCCTTCTACGTGCTCTTCTACGTGCTCTTCTACGTGCTGTTATATGTGCCCTTCTACGTGCTCTTCTACGTGCTCTTCTACGCGCTCTTCTACATGCTCTTCTACGCGCTCTTCTACGCGCTCTTCTACGCGCTCTTCTACGCGCTCTTCTACGTGCTCTTCCACGTGCTTGTATACGTGCTCTTCTACGTGCTCTTCTACGTGCTCTTCTGCGTGCTTGTATACGTGCTCTTCTACGTGCTCTTCTACGTGCTGTTATATGTGCCCTTCTACGTGCTCTTCTACGTGCTCTTCTACGCGCACTTCTACGCACTCTTCTACGCGCTCTTCTACATGCTCTTCTGCGTGCACTTCTACGCGCTCTTCTATATGCCATTCTACGTGCTCTTCTACATCAATCAATCAATCAAGTTTATTTTATATAGCCCTTCGTACATCAGCTAATATCTCAAAGTGCTGTACAGAAACCCAGCCTAAAACCCCAAACAGCAAGCAATGCAGGTGTAGAAGCACGGTGGCTGGGAAAAACTCCCTAGAAAGGCCAAAACCTAGGAAGAAACCTAGAGAGGAACCAGGCTATGAGGGGTGGTCAGTCCTCTTCTGGCTGTGCCAGGTGGAGATTATAACAGAACATGGCCAAGATGTTCAAAATGTTCATAAATGACCAGCATGGTCAAATAATAATCAGGAATAAATGTCAGTTGGCTTTTCATAGCCGATCATTAAGAGTTGAAAACAGCAGGTCTGGGACAGGTAGCACGTCCGGTGGACAGGTCAGGGTTCCATAACCGCAGGCAGAACAGTTGAAACTGGAACAGCAGCAAGGCCAGGTGGACTGGGGACAGCAAGGAGTCATCATGCCCGGTCGTCCTGACGCATGGTCCTAGGGCTCAGGTCCTCCGAGAGAGAGAAAGAAAGAGAGAAGGAGAGAATTAGAGAGAGCATACTTAAATTCACACAGGACACTGGATAGGACAGGAGAAGTACTCCAGATATAACCAACTGACCCTAGCCCCCCGACACATAAACTATTGCAGCATAAATACTGGAGGCTGAGACAGGAGGGGTCAGGAGACACTGTGGCCCCATCCGATGATACCCCCGGACAGGGCCAAACAGGAAGGATATAACCCCACCCACTTTGCCAAAGCACAGCCCCCGCACCACTAGAGGGATATCTTCAACCACCAACTTACAATCCTGAGACAAGGCCGAGTATAGCCCACAAAGAACTCCACCACAGCACAAACCAAGGGGGGGCGCCAACCCAGACAGGAAGATCACGCCAGTAACTCAACCCACTCAAGTGACGCACCCCCCCTAGGGACGGCATGAAAGAGCACCAGTAAGTCAGTGACTCAGCCCCTGTAATAGGGTTAGAGGCAGAGAATCCCAGTGGAGAGAGGGGAACCGGCCAGGCAGAGACAGCAAGGGCGGTTCGTTGCTCCAGAGCCTTTCCGTTCACCTTCACACTCCTGGGCCAGACTACACTCAATCATATGACCCACTGAAGAGATGAGTCTTCAGTAAAGACTTAAAGGTTGAGACCGAGTCTGCGTCTCTCACATGGGTAGGCAGACCATTCCATAAAAATGGAGATCTATAGGAGAAAGCCCTGCCTCCAGCTGTTTGCTTAGAAATTCTAGGGACAATTAGGAGGCCTGCGTTTTGTGACCGTAGCGTACGTGTAGGTATGTACGGCAGGACCAACTCGGAAAGATAGGTAGGAGCAAGCCCATGTAACGCTTTATAGGTTAACAGTAAAACCTTGAAATCAGCCCTTGCCTTAACAGGAAGCCAGTGTAGGGAAGCTAGCACTGGAGTAATATGATCAAATTTCTTGGTTCTAGTCAGGATTCTAGCAGCCGTATTTAGCACTAACTGAAGTTTATTTAGTGCTTTATCCGGGTAGCCGGAAAGTAGAGCATTGCAGTAGTATAACCTAGAAGTAACAAATGCATGGATACATTTTTCTGCATCATTTTTGGACAGAAAATTACTGATTTTTGCAATGTTACGTAGATGGAAAAAAGCTGTCCTTGAAACAGTCTTGATATGTTCGTCAAAAGAGAGATCAGGGTCCAGAGTAACGCCGAGGTCCTTCACAGTTTTATTTGAGACGACTTTACAACCATCAAGATTAATTGTCAGATTTAACAGAAGATCTCTTTGTTTCTTGGGACCTAGAACAAGCATCTCTGTTTTGTCCGAGTTTAAAAGTAGAAAGTTTTCAGCCATCCACTTCCTTATGTCTGAAACACAGGCTTCTAGCGAGGGCTATTTTGGGGCTTCACCATGTTTCATTGAAATGTACAGCTGTGTGTCATCCGCATAGCAGTGAAAGTTAATTATGTTTTCGAATGACATCCCCAAGAGGTAAAATATATAGTGAAAACAATAGTGGTCCTAAAACGGAACCTTGAGGAACACCGAAATGTACAGTTGATTTGTCAGAGGACAAACCATTCACAGAGACAAACTGATATCTTTCCGACAGATAAGATCTAAACCAGGCCAGAACTTGTCCGTGTAGACCAATTTGGGTTTCCAGTCTCTCCAAAAGAATGTGGTGATCGATGGTATCAAAGGCAGCACTAAGGTCTAGTAGCACGAGGACAGATGCAGAGCCTCGGTCTGACGCCATTAAAAGGTCATTTACCACCTTCACAAGTGCAGTCTCAGTGCTATGATGGGGTCTAAAACCAGACTGAAGCATTTCGTATACATTGTTTGTCTTCAGGAAGGCAGTGAGTTGCTGCGCAACAGCTTTTTCTAAAATTTTTGAGAGGAATGGAAGATTCGATATAGGCCGATAGTTTTTTATATTTTCTGGGTCAAGGTTTGGCTTTTTCAAGAGAGGCTTTATTACTGCCACTTTTAGTGAGTTTGGTACACATCCGGTGGATAGAGAGCCGTTTATTATGTTCAACATAGGACACATGCTCTTCTACGTGCACTTCTACGCGCTCTTCTCCGCGCTCTTTTACGCGCACCTCTACATGCTATTCTACGTGCTCTTCTACGTGCTCTTCTACATGCTCTTCTACGCGCACTTCTACGAGCTCTTCTACGTGCTCTTCTACGTGCTCTTCTACGTTCTCTTCTACGTGCTCTTCTACGTGCTCTTCTACGTGCTCTTCTACGTGTTCTTCTACATGCTCTTCTACATGCTCTTCTACGCGCTCTTCTCCGCGCTCTTCTACGCGCACCTCTACATGCTATTCTACGTGCTCTTCTACGTGCTCTTCTACGTGCTCTTCTACGTGCTCTTCTACGCGCTCTTCTACGCGCTCTTCTACGCGCTCTTCTACGTGCTCTTCTACGTGCTCTTCTACGTGCTCTTCTACGTGCTCTTCTACGCGCTCTTCTACGCGCTCTTCTACGTGCTCTTCTACGCGCTCTTCTACGCGCTCTTCTACGCGCTCTTCTACGTGCTCTTCTACGTGCTCGTCTACGAGCTCTTCTATGTGCTCTTCTACGCGCTCTTCTACGCGCTTTTCCACGTGCTCTTCTACCTGCTCTTCTATGTGCCCTTCTACGTGCTCTTCTACGTGCTCTTCTACGTGCTCTTCTACATGCTCTTCTACATGCTCTTCTACCTACGGGTGAAACTATGACAATGCACAGCATTCTGACACAAATAACAAGGCACCAGAGATAAAAGAAGCCTCGCTACTTCAGTAGTATACATCTTGAATACGATTCTCTACTTTAACCCCTTCTAATAGCTTGGCATCTGTTGGTGCATCTCTCGACTCGTCCAGCTCCTCTGTTCTAACTGCTTGGTTGACTGACTGATGTTGTATCTCCTGGGTTGGAGACCGATGTGAACTATCTGAGAGTAGTAGTGCTGCTGACCTAGGATCAGTTTTAACTTTAGGATAGTATTGAACAAAATCACATGAGCAGGGCGGACCCGATCCTAAATCAGAACTCTTACTCTGAGATGCTTTATAAATATGGTAGTACCAGTCACACTGCCAACTCCAATATCCATAAATCAATTCACATTACAGTGAGTCCATAAATTTTTAGTATATGGGCATGCTTGTTTATTTATCTTTCTATTGATTTCTAGATTAATTGGGCTACCATGCAGGAAATCAGTGTGTAAACAAAGTGACTCGCTAAAGAGCTTAGGCGGCCTAAAAATAGCAGCAGTTTTTCTTTCTAGAGTAATATTTGTTCTTCCTAACAAGCTGTGTATTAGTTATTGACTGGGGGATTTCAGTCCAAAAATCCAATCTGGAGAAACAGCCAGGGAACTGGGATTATTAATCTGGGCCTGTTCTACATCAGTGTGTGCATTCCAGACCCCAAAGCAGCAGGCTATTTCCTATTGATAGAGGATAACATATTATTTTATGGAGTAAGTACTTTACCTGTGAGGACTTGTATGAGTACTTTACCTGTGAGGACTTGTATGAGGACTTTACCTGTGAGGACTTGTATGAGGACTTTACCTGTGAGGACTTTACCTGTGAGGACTTGTATGAGGACTTTACCTGTGAGGACTTTACCTGTGAGGACTTGTATGAGGACTTTACCTGTGAGGACTTGTATGAGGACTTTACCTGTGAGGACTTGTATGAGGACTTTACCTGTGAGGACTTGTATGAGGACTTTACCTGTGAGGACTTGTATGAGGACTTTTGATGCGCTAATGAAGTGCTAATGATCAAAACGCAGTAGACCTAAAAGGCTCCAAGACTAATTCCCTCTGCCATACATTGTGTGTATGTGTGTGTGTGTGTGTGTGTGTGTGTGTGTGTGTACTCTAGCTTAGGTTGGATCAATAGACAGGAGAATCCTCTTAATGCTGCTGATAGGTCAAGTCATCTAGAAGAGGCCAGTCACTGTGTGTGTGCTTGCCCATGTGCCCTGTCTCCTCCCTCCAGGGCTTTGCTCCACGTGCCCGATGCTGAACTGAAATACAGAGTGCAAGGTTGGTCTTACCCTGAACATGGGAGGCCACACACCCACCTCCTCGCACCGTCACACAGAGGCACACATAGAGAGGGATACAGAAAGAGGGAGAGAGAGAGAGAGAAACAGATAGAGGAAAAAGGAGGAATATCCTATAAATTGGTGTCTGATGGCAATAATAGAGGTAACACCTATGAGTCACATATGGTTTATTTCTAGTGTAGATATATTGGGGACCTTGACTAGGTAGGCCGAGAGAAGATTGTGCAGGAAGTTATGCGATATAAGTGGATGAGGGTCAATAGTCATGAAGACTGGTTGTCATAGGGTCAGGTAAACAAATGTGACGTTCAGAACAACAACAAAAACAAGACACAGGTTTGTCAAGGTATGTGGAAAATAAGAAGAGCAATGTACACTGAACAAAAATATAAACGCAACATGTAAAGTGTTGGTCCCATATTTCATGAGCTGAAATAAAAGATCCCAGAAATCTTCCATACACACAAAAAGCTTATTTCTCTAAAATGTTGTGGACAAATTTGTTTACATCCCTGTTATTGAGCATTTCTCTTTTGCCAAGATAATCCATCCACCTGAGAAATGTGGCATATGAAGAAGCTGATTAAACAGCATGATCATTACCCAGGTGCACCTTGTGCTGGGGACAATAAAAGGCCAGTCTAAAATGTGCAGTTTTGTCACACAACACAATGCTACATATGTCTCAAGTTTTGAATGAGCGTGCAATTGGCATGCTGACATGCTGCATGCCTCCAATGTCATTTTAGAGAATTTGGCAGGACGTCCAACCGGCCTCACAACCATGCCAGCCCAGGACCTCCACATCCGGCTTCTTTACATGCGGGATCGTCTGAGACCAGGCACCTGGATGAAACTGAGGTATTTCTGTCTGTAATAAAGCCCTTTTGTGTGGAAAAACTAGTTTTGATTGGCTGGGCCTGGCTCCCAACTGGGTGGACCTATGCCCTCCCAGGTCCACCCATGGCTGCGCCTCTGCCCAGTTATGTGAAGTCCATAGATTAGGGCCTAATTCACTGAATTCCTTATTTGAACTGTAACTCAGTAAAATCGTTGAAATTGTTGCATGTTGCGTTTATATTTTTGTTCAGTATATAAACAATGTAAAACATTAATATAATGTACCATATTAACATATTGTAACAAATGAACATGCATTTTTTTGCATTCAATAAAACCTGGTAGCACTTAATGCATCATGATAATACCTGGATATAATTCCAATGTACAGATTAAAATGGAAGAATATAGAATAGAGCCTGTTCAAGTCCTATACAACCCATCCATTCTATCAATTGAAGAAGAATGGCGCCGGAGGAGACGCCTAACGTTTTACGGGCTCCTAACCAATTCTGCTATTTTGTGTGTTTTTTAACGTTGTTTGTAACTTATTTTGTAGATAATGTTTCTGCCACCGTCTCTTATGGCCAAAAATTGCTTCTGGACATCAGAACAGCGATTACTTACCTCGAACTGTACGAAGATTTTTCTTTAACGAGTCGTGGCTCTACAGGTTCCCGCGCCTCAGCAGAAGCGATCGGCCTGGTCCTCGGGACCGTCCCTCTGGTTGGTGTCCTGCGGTTGGAGTCGCGCGTCAGGGAGGGGGTACTGTCACGTCTACTCCTGCTCCTCTTCTCTGGCGCTCGTTGTCGCCAGTTTACTTATCATTACTCACACCTGCCACCGTCGTTACACGCACCTGCGCTTCATATGACTCACCTGGACTCCATCACCTTCTTGATTACCTCCCCTATATCTGTCACTCCGAATGGTCAATTCCCCAGGCGTTATTGATTCTGTTTCTGCGTTTCATGTCTGTACGCTATTCGTGTTACATTTATTATTAAATTCACTCCCTGTACTTGCTTTCCGACTACCAGGGTACACCGATACAAGGGACGCAGGTCTGGGTGCCTTGTGAGAATTTGTCGGCGAGCGGGTAACCCGCCTCTACCATCCGTCCTATTGGCCAACATGCAATCATTGGAGAATAAACTGGATGAACTCTGTTCAAGACGATCCTAACAACAGAACATTAAAAACTGTAATATCTTATGTTTCACAGAGTCGTGGCTGAATGACGACATGGATGATATACAGTTGGCTGGTTTTTCCATGCATCGGCAAGACAGAACAGCTGCGTCCGGTAAGACAAGGGGTGGCAGTCTGTGTCCATTTGTCAATAACAGCTGGTGCGCAAAATCAAATATTAAGGAAGTCTCAATGTTTAGATCGCCTGAGGTAGAGTATCTCATGAGAAGCTGTAGACCACATTATTTACCAAGAGAGTTTTCATCTAGATTTTTCGTATCTTTCTATTTACCACCACAAACCGATGCTGGCACTAAGAACGCACTCAACGAGCTGTATACAGCCATACGCAAACAAGAAAATGCTCATCCAGAGGTGGCGTTCCTAGGGGCCAGGAACTTTAATGCAGGGAAACTTAAATCAATTTTTCCTAATTTCTACCAGCATGTTACAGAGGAAAAGAAACTCGAGGCCACCTTTACTCCACACACGGAGACACATACAAAGCTCTCTCTCACCCTCCATTTGGCAAATCTGACCATAATTATATCACCCTGATTCCTGCTTACAAGGCAAAACGAAAACAGGAAGTATCAGTCACTCGCTCAATACGGAAGTGGTGAGATGACGCAGATGCTAAGCTACAGGACTGTTTTTCTAGCACAGACTGGAATATGTTCCGGGACTCGTCCGATGGCATTGAGGAGTATACCACATCAGTCACCGGCTTCATCAAAAAGTGCATTGATGATGTTGACCCCACAGTGACCATACCCCAACCAGAAGCCTTTGATTACAGGCAACATCCGCACTGAGCTAAAAGGTAGAGCTGCCACTTTCAAGAACCCAGACGCTTATAAGAAATCCTGCTATGCCCTCAGATGAACCATCAAAGAGGAAAAGCGAAAATACAGGACTAAGACACAACACTGGCTCCGACGTTCGTCGGATGTGGCAGAGCTTGCAAACTTTTACAGATGACAAAGGGAAGCCCAGCCGCGAGCTGCCCAGTGACACAAGCCAACCAGACGAGCTAAATTACTTCTACCCGCTCTTAGAGGCAAGCAACACTGAAGCATGCATGAGAGCACAAGCTGTTCCGGACGACTGTGTGATCACGCTCCTTGTAACCAATGTGAGTAAGACAGGTCAACATTCACTGGTAACATACAATATCTGCCCCGTTGTCTTAAAGGACCCATTAAAGGACTATGCCAGTTCTGGACTTACTAGATTTACACATCTAGTTTTTCTGGATCTATGTCAAGTAATGCAAGGGGGAAAAATGGCACAGCAGACATTTTGGGAGGGGGTGTGGATGACTACACACCATAGCTGTCATCTTTGTCAAGTAATATATGTCAAGTAATGCAAGGGAAAAATGGCACAGCAGCCATTTTGGGAGGGGGTGTGGATGACGGATTACCAGGACTTGTACTCTGACTGGCAAGTGTCTTCTCTTCTCTTCTCTGACATTTTCAACCTGTCCCTGGCCGAGTGTGTAATACCTGCATGTTTCAAGCAGACCACCATAGTCCCTGTGCCCAAGAACACCAAGGTAACCTGCCTAAATGACTACTGACCCGTAGCACTCACGTCTGTAGCCATGAAGTGCTTTGAAAGGGTGAAGTGAGCCATGACCAGCATCATCATCCCAGAAACCCTAGATCCACTCCAATTTGCATACCGCCCCAACAGATCCACAGATTATGCAATCTCTGTTGCATTCACCACTGCCCTTTCCCACCTGGACAAAATGAACACCTACGTGAGAATGCTGTTCCTTGACTACAGCTCAGCGTTCAACACCATAGTGCCCTCAAAGCTCATCACTAAGGTAAGGACCCTGGGACTAAACACCTACCTCTGCAACTGGATCCTGGACTTCTTGACAGACCTCCCCCAGGTGGTAAGCGTAGGCAACAACACATCTGCCACACTAATCCTTAACACAGGGGCCCTTCAGTGGTGTGTGCTTAGTCCCCTCCTATACTCCTTGTTCACCCATGACTGTGTGGCCAAGCAAGACTCCAACACCTTCATTAAGTTTGCAGACGACACAACGGTTGTAGGCCTGATCACCGACACCGATGAGACAGCCTATAGAGAGGAGGTCAGAGACCTGGCAGTGTGGTGCCAGGACAACAACCTCTCCCTCAACGTGATCAAGACGAAGAAGTTGATCATGGACTACAAGAAAAAGAGGGCCGAGCACGCACCCAATCTCATCGACAGGACTGTAGTGGAGCTAGTTCAGAGCTTCAAGTTCCTTGGTGACCACATCACCAACAAACTATCATGGTCCAAACACACCAAGACAGTCGTGAAGAGGGCATGACAATGCCTATTACCCCTCATGGGTCCTCAGATCCTCAAACAGTTCTACAGCTGCACCATCGAGAGCATCCTGACTGGTTGCGTCACCGCCTGGTATGGTAACTGCTCGGCCTCCGACCGCAAGGCGCTACAGAGGGCAGTGCGTACGGCCCAGTACATCACTGGGGCCAAGATTCCTGCCATCCAGGCCCTCTATACCAGGCGGTGTCGGAGGAAGGCCCAAAGACTCCAGCCACCCTAGTCATAGACTGTTTTCTCTGCTACCGGACGACAAGCGGTACCGGAGTGCTAAGTCTAGGTCCAAGACGCTTCTTAACAGCTTCTACCCCCAAGCCATAGGACTGCTGAACAGCTAATCAAATGGCTACCCAGACTATTTGCATTGACCCCCCCTTTTTTTCACTGCTGCTACCTGAGGTTTATTATCTGTATCTATACATATTACCTCAACTACTTCGACTAACCTGTATCCCCGCATATTGACTCGGTACCGGTACCCCCTGTATATAGCCTTGTTATTGTTGTTTTATTGTTGCTCTTTTATTTAATAATTTAGTTGATTTAGTAAATCTTTTTCTTAACTCTTCTTTTTTTTAAACGGTATTGTTGGTTGTAAGGGCTTGTAAGTAAGCATTTCACGGTAAGGTCTACACTTGTTGTATTCGGCACATGTGACAAATAAAATTTGATTTGAATCAATTGACATGTCGGTTTCTGTCATGTCCTATGCTCTGCTTTTATCCTGTGAGTGTCCAGACTGGGTTCTGAGGTAGGCCAGGGTTTGTGGCCATGATCAATAATTAGGTGGCCGCTAGCCTTGATCCTAATTATCCTAGCTTTGGAGGAGATTAGCCTGCACCTGAGCCCCATTCTCAGCCTGTCTTAAAAACAACTCCCTCCCAATCAGCCTAGCCTCACTACCCAGAACCTCTAGCATCAGCCCAATAAAGGGAAATACAGGTGGGGACAAGACACCTTAGTTTATCAGTTTACTCACCAGATCTCTCTCTCTCGCTCTCTTGCTCTGTTTTTCTCTTTCTCACTCCCCCTTCTCTTCCATAGCGACTTTGTGGATTAGTAATGAACCTGTGTTATTGTTGCCCAATACTGTAAACACAGGCAGTTCATAGAACGGCTAGAGAAGGGAGATGGAGGAGATTACTATGAGCAGCAGCACGTGTGTGTGTGTGTGTGTGTGTGTGTGTGTGTGTGTGTGTGTGTGTGTGTGTGTGTGTGTGTGTGTGTGTGTGTGTGTGTGTGTGTGTGTGTGTGTGTGTGTGTGTGTGTGTGTGTGTGTGTGTGTGTGTGCGTGCGTGCGTGTGAGCCTACCCTAGAGTGGGGGATGTTTTTAGAGTGTGACAGGCAGCTCAGACAACAGGTTGTTCTAAAAATAAACATTTCTAAGGAGTTCCTCATGTATGTCTCTATCCAGGGGCCAATCTCAACTGCTAAACTGATACCAGAAACAGCCAGGTAAATCGTCTGTTAACGCACCACAACACTCTTAGTTTATTTTCACTGCCATCTGTTTGTTCTCTTCGTCATCATCCATTTTTACATCCATCTATAGAACGCATGGGGATTGAAGTTCAGAGTATGTTTTTATTTATTGAGGTTGTGGCATTGAAAATCCATGAAGGCCATTGATGCAATATTCATCATGTGTATACCAGATATTTAAACAGCAGATTAATCAGATACTGTTCGCCCGACTTAGACTGTCTGCCTGTCTGTATGTCTGTCTGTCGTCCTGTCCGTCTATCTGTGTCAGTAATAATGAAACTCTTACATGAGGATGTACAGTAGCTACTACCGAGCAGCAATATGGTCAAGACATGTAAGACAGAATGTCAGGCTCATAATAATGTGTGGTCTACATCCTGAGTCCCACATCTTTGTGCTCCTTTAGGCCAGCTAGGTGTTGAAATGTCACTGATGAAAAGCGGTGCCAAGCCCAGGCCCTTTGGGGAAGGAGCCCAGAGGCTGTCTGAGGTCTGTGCAGTTGACAGATGCACACTCTAGCTCTGTCCCAAATGACACCCTATTCTCTATGTAGTGCACCACTGTTGACCATATCTATGGTCAAAAGTAGCGTACTATAGGGAATTTGGGGCACATCCTTGGCCTCTCATTGTCATGCTGAGGAGTTGGTGATCCCTAGATGTGAACCAGAAATAAGTTATCATATGGTGTGTGATTGTTTGAATAACGGTTGTGATTTACTGTATACCAGGGTTGGGGTCAATGCCATTTCAGTACAGTCAGTTAAGGAACTGAATTGAAATTCCAATGTTACACAAACCCTAACCTGGATATACGTACAGTATCAGCTATCAACTTTTCTCAAATTTTCTTGTCTCTTTTCTTCCTTCCACCACAACATCAACATCCTGTGCATCGTCGCTCTGTTTGCATGTTATGGCATAATCACTTATTCAGATCGAGTTACATCATTGGAAGCCAACGATGCAGACAACTAAAGAGAGTGTCTGTCTGGGTGAAATAGTTGAGTGTTCTGCTTTACATAGGTAGGCCATCTTTCAGCTATCACACGCCAACCTCTCCCTGGCACAGATGGGTCATGGCGTGTGTGTGTGTGTGTGGCCGTCATTTTACCTCTGATGGATGACTAATCTTCTCCTGGTAATGACTGAGGAGGAGCTACCTTCTGAATGCCAAGCAGCTGGATAGGAAGAGATGAGGAGAGAGGGGGGGGAGAGAGTGACAGTCAGGGAGAGAAGGAGAGGGTGAGTGAGAGGAGAGGGAGAGAAAGAGGGAGAGAGAGAAAGAGAAAGAGAGAAGGAATGAGATGGAGAGGGAGACAGAGAGTGGCTACAACACCATGAAGCCCCAAAGAATGTTAAAGATGAGACACGTGTTTCTGAATTCCCTTGCTGTGTCTGATTCAGACTGATAGTATCTAGATCTCCTGTGTAATAACCTGTGTACAACATGAGCTTTCGTGTTTCATTGCTTTTGACCATGAAATACAATACACACATACAAGAGTGCAATATGAAGAGGGGGCTGCTTGAAGGAAATTATTCTCTTCACTCAGCTAGCTCAATGCAGTAACCGGATATTGTAATCATAATTATACTGTATTCACACCCTCACTAAGACATAAATAATATATACAGTACCAGACAAAAGTTTGGACACACCGACTCACTCAAGGGTTTTTCTTTATTTTTACTATTTTCTACATTGTAAAATAATAGTGAAGACATCAAAACTATGAAATAACACATATGGAATCATGTAGTAACCAAAAAAGTGTTTAAAAAATGAGAATATATTTAATATTTTAGATTCTTCAAAGTAGTCACTCTTTGCCTTGATGACAGCTTTGCACACTCTTGGCATTCTCTCAACCAAATTTGTGAGGAAGTCAGCTAGAATGTATTTCAATTAACAGCTGTGCCTTGTTAAAAGTTAATTTGTGGAATTTCTTTCCTTCTTAATGCGTTTGAGCAAATCAGTTGTGTTTTGACAAGGTAGGGGTGGTATACAGAAGATAGCCCTATTTGGTAAAAGACCAAGTCCATATTATGACAAGAACAGCTAAAATAAGCAAAGAGAAACGACAGTCCATCATTACTTTAAGCAATGAAGGTCAGTCAATGCGGAAAATTCTTCAAGTGAAGTTGCAAAAACCATCAAGTGCTATGATGAAACTGGCTCTCATGAGGACCGCCACAGGGTTCAAGTAACAGGCACATCTCAACATCAGCTGTTCAGAGAAGACTGCGTAAATCAGGCCTTCATAGTCGAATTGCTGCAAAGAAACCACTATTAAAGGACACCAATAAGAAGAAGAGACTTGCTTGGGCCAAGAAACACGAGCAATGGACATTAGACCGGTGGAAATCTGTCCTTTGGTCTGATGAGTCCAAATTTGAGATTTTTGGTTCCAACCGCCATGTCTTTGTGAGAAGCAGAGTAGGTGAACGGATGATCTCTGCATGTGTGGTTCCCACTGTGATGCATGGAGGAGGAGGTGTGATGGTGTGGGGGTGCTTTGCTGGTGACACTGCCAGTGATTTATTTAGAATTCAAGACACACTTAACCAGCATGGCTACCACAGCATTCTGCAGCGATATGCCATCCCATCTAGTTTGCGCAAAGTGGGACTATCATTTCTTTTTCAACAGGACAATGAACCAACACACCTCCAGGCTGTGTAAGGGCTATTTGACCAAGAAGGAGAGTGATGCAGTGCTGCATCAGTTGACCTGGCCTCCACAATCACCCGACCTCAACCAAATTGACACTTTTTTGGTTACTACATGATTCCATATGTGTTATTTCATAGTTTTGATGTCTTCACTATTATTCTACAATGTAGAAAAAACCTTGAATGAGCAGGTGTGTCAACTTTTGACAGGTACTGTATGTTCACAGATGTGTCCAATATAGGAGTTATTCATGTGGAATCACATTGTATCTTATGGATTTTCTGTGTATTCAATGATTAGGACCTAAAGATAGGAAGACATTGTAGTTTACCAGAGAGAGAAGAGGGGAACTGTGGGTTCGGTCTAAAGTGAGCTCTGCAATACTGGGTATTTTTTTGTTCAAGACAGGAGAGTGACGAAGACGGAGAATGACAAAGCGATATTTAGGATTTATCCTTCTCTCATGCTTTTGTTTTTTGTGTGTTCATTCTGCCTCTCCAGATCTCACAAGCTGCTCTCCTACACATGACAACTTCACTTTAAACTTTAAAAAGATGACTTAGACATGAAAGAAAATGCTCTCCCTCTCTCCCTCCTTCGTTCTTTCAAACACAGGCCTATAGATACGCATACATGCACATAAACAAACGCACGCACGCACGCACGCAGACACACACACAGAACACACACACAAACACATACACACACACGCAATACGCACAAGGATTCACACATCCATGAGTACTGTGATGATTCCTGATATCTTCCAAACAACTCTCTTCACCTGGCAGAGGTGATATAACTGTCTATATAAAAATACACAGGTGGCCTCCTCCCTTGTGCATTGCTATTTTTTACAGCTGCTCACAGATATGCGAATGTGCTCCTGTTTCTCTAATTGGGGAATGCACAAAGTCTATTAATGGATCAAAATGGATATCATTTTATAGTGCAATATATAACAGTTATACAGCAATTATGTTATTCATATGCCTGTTAGCTGATACATGTTATACACAGACATTAATTGTGTTCTGTGCACAGGCCCCGAAGTGCCATATCTGTTTTCATTTGTATACATAAAACCCAGTAGTCTACTTTAGTTTGTGCAAATTAATTGTTCTAAGATATAATCGACATACTTCTTCTGACTTAAACCTACAGTAAATAGGCTACAGTATAGCTCACTAAGCCCCGAGAAAGATAGTTATTTGCTCTGTGTGGGGACTGTAGTGCCAGCTACCTCTCAAATCTCTGTTTTGTGTTGGAGATCTGTTGAGTTACTAATACGTGTCTTATCTCCACTTCATAATGCGCAGGCGTGATCCAATCTAAGCCTAGCGAAAAGCTGTTAGATTCAGAACTCGACCGTCGTGTGCTCGAGTCTGTTTCCACACTGTATTCCTCGCCGGAGTGAAACAAAAGCTGCCGAGAGCCTACTTTTTTAGAGTCTTCCTCAAGGGGAGAAAATGCTTGCACGTTTCCTTGGTGACTGATCTCCACGAACAACAGATTTCAACCTGTGGATACTGCGTGGCGTGCGCCAGTTTCCAGCCATAGGGATCCGGGACGCTCTCCCCTCTAGCCGGCTGGGTGCTTGATTTTCCCGGCGTCGGTCTGTGGCGCGCTGTGTGGTCCAGTGTCTCGTTTATGAATGGCCCTGACATGGAGGAAATTCCGTTTCAGAAAGTCAAAACCCGGCGGAAGAAAAGCCACTGTCCACCCGGCGTCCCTCTGACTACCATTGCATGCGAGGACGAGTTCGACTGTAAGGAGCTGGAGTCTCTGTTCCAGAACTACAACCTAAAGCTGGAGCAGACGTCCACTCTCAAAGCCCTGGCGGTGCTCATCATCATGGCATCGACGCTGGCCGTGGTGGAGTTGCTTTCCGGGCCCAATCTGACCATCTCCAAGGGGTCCCATCCTGTCCACTGTATCGTCTTCGTATCCCTCTTCATTGTCACCAACGTCAAATACCTACAGGTGACCCAGCTCCAGCAGATCGTCAACCTGACCTTGCTCTTCGCCTTCACCTTCTCGTTCCTCTGCTGTCCCTTCTCTCTCGGAGCCGTCGGGCTGGAGCCCCCGACCAACCCGGAGCAGGGCATGTGGCAGCTCATGCTGGTTACATTCGTCGCCTACTCGCTCCTGCCCGTGCGGACTCTGTTAGCAGTACTGTTTGGAATAATGATTGCCATCTCTCATATAATTGTGACAGCGACCTCGGTGACAGTCAAGACGCAGAAATTATGGAGAACGGTAAGTGGGTGCATACTAATTTGTATGTGTGTATACATAGTTAACCACTAGGCTGTTCAAGGCATGGGTAACGGCTTTTATGAAGAACCGATAAGGGATAACATCGGCGAGAGGAAGCAATGAGTAGGCCTATGTCAATATGAAGTTCAGCACCGTCACACTGGACAGCGACCGGCAGCTTTTCATACGTTTACATTTCAGTCATTTAGCAGACGCTCTTATCTAGAGCGATTTACAGTAGTGAGGGCATACATTTTCATACTGGTCCCCTGTGGGAATCGAACCCACAACCCTGGCGTTGCCATGCTCTACCAAGTGAGCCACACCGTACTACAATGTCTCGCTTGTGGACCTACAAAGTTAAATTCTTAAATTAAATATGTTTTAGGTTTCTATATATAATGGTTTAGATTCATGTAGAACTGTGAACTCAAGCCATGCATTTTTTTTTATAACGAGCGTGTGCTGGATGTAGGCTTACAGTAGCTGGTAGAAAGTGCAAGGCTCTACAGTAGCTTGTAGAAAGGGCAAGGCTCTACAGTAGCTTGTAGAAAGTGCAAGGCTCTACAGTAGCTTGTAGAAAGTACAAGGCTCTACAGTAGCTTGTAGAAAGTGCAAGGCTCTACAGTAGCTTGTCTAAAGTGCAAGGCTCTACAGTAGCTTGTAGAAAGTGCAAGGCTCTACAGTAGCTTGTTTAAAGTGCAAGGCTCTACAGTAGCTTGTAGAAAGTGCAAGGCTCTACAGTAGCTTGTAGAAAGTGCAAGGCTCTACAGTAGCTTGTAGAAAGTGCAAGGCTCTACAGTAGCTTGTAGAAAGTACAAGGCTCTACAGTAGCTTGTAGAAAGTGCAAGGCTCTACAGTAGCTTGTCTAAAGTGCAAGGCTCTACAGTAGCTTGTAGAAAGTGCAAGGCTCTACAGTAGCTTGTAGAAAGGGCAAGGCTCTACAGTAGCTTGTTTAAAGTGCAAGGCTCTACAGTAGCTTGTAGAAAGTGCAAGGCTCTACAGTAGCTTGTTTAAAGTGCAAGGCTCTACAGTAGCTTGTAGAAAGTGCAAGGCTCTACAGTAGCTTGTTTAAAGTGCAAGGCTCTACAGTAGCTTGTAGAAAGTGCAAGGCTCTACAGTAGCTTGTAGAAAGTGCAAGGCTCTACAGTAGCTTGTAGAAAGTGCAAGGCTCTACAGTAGCTTGTAGAAAGTGCAAGGCTGTGCGAGATGATGAACGGAGAGGTGCTCAGTAGCTCAATCTAAACTCGGACTTCAATGACGTGCAGCGGATTTTGATACCCCTCTGCTCTCCTGTCTGTAGTGGTTATCTCACGAAGCAGGTTTGAGGAGTTAACGAGGTAACTTTGGTCAACTCTGAGTTCAATTCGGGATAACTGGCCATACGAAAGTGTGTCACCTTTTAACAGGTACATTTCTATGGCAAAGAGTCCTTCAAAACTAACCTGCTCCGGGGCAGGTCAACTCACGGCTATCTTCACTTACCATGATTGAAATGACAGCCACGAGTTGAGGACCAATGACATCAGATTCCCTCCCTCTTGCAAAGATTGCGTCATCACCCCCTTCATTTGAGAGATGACTGATTACATATTTTATTAATTAACGCTTGTTTGTGTGTTAAAAAAATAGTAATGTTAAAATATATCACATTATATGGAAAGCCGTTTTAACATATATTTATATAATTTTTATATTAATAATTAATCTATTTTTATATAATTAATTAATTTGTTTATATCAATAATCATATATTAATGACCTTCATAGGGGCTGAATTCCATTTGCATGCTCCTACATTCAGTCGCTTGTGAAAGTCTACACACCCCTTGCAGTCTTCACATTTTGCTGCTATAAAAATTAATCAAAAAATGGATTACATTTTATTATTTTCCTATAGATCTACACAACGAACTGCTCTTTTTAAAAATGTAGAACCTTTTTTCAAAATAATAAAAAAGTAAGAAATGAAAATGTGTTGATTGCATGTATTGATTGAGTATGTCTTCACACCCCAGAGTTAATACTTGGTGGAATAACTTTTGGCCGCCATTACAGCTGGGAATCATTTGGAATAAGATTCTACTAGCTTTGCACAACTCCAAGGGCAACATAACCATTGTTTTTGTCAAAATTGCTCGAATTAGTTCGAGTAAATTACTTCGAATTAGAATTAGTTTAATTGTTTCGCTGAAAATAAAACTATGGCAGGGTAGGTTTTCAGAAGACTATGGCAGGTTTTCCTCTTAATGTTTTACTTGTCCTTTGCTCCTTTCAAATTCATTTTGATCCTAACATACAGTACTCCCCAGCCCCTGCCGGTAACAAGCATATTCGTCTCATTCAAAATCATTCACACTTGTAATGGCTGCCAATGGTGCTTCCACGAAGTTCTCCTATACGCTTCATGCTGTATAGGGGACTACACCTGCAGGCATCCCAACAACTACATAGTTGAGTTCTTGGACGACACTGCTGTCCTCGGGCTCTTAAACAAAGGCTTTGACACCACTGGCTACAGGGCAGAGATTGAAGGATTCGTCAGCTGGTCTGATGAACATCACCTACAACTGAATGTGAAAAAAAACAGAGGAGATGATCCTTGACCCTAAGTCCATTGGGGACCACAGCCCCATAGTGGTAAACAGAGAGCACATTGAGAAGGTGAACTCATAGTACCTGGGAGTCCACATTGACAGTGGGCTGTGCTGGCGCATCCGTGTGGAGAGGGTGCTCACGCGGCCAACAGCACTTGCACTTGTCGACACAGGGTCTATTGAGTCAACCAGAAGATCATGCTCCTCTTTTATAGATCCACAATTGAGTCAATCCTACTCTACGGCATTGTTACATGATTTGGTAACCTGACAGTGCAGCTCAAAGCCCACATTTTGAGACTGACCAAGACAGAAAGGAAGATTATAGGCATGACACTTCCCTCCTCTCTCCAGGACATTTTTTGATGAGACCATCATCAGAAATGTCATATGGGACTCCACTCACGCACTGAACACAGAGTTCCATCTGACGCCATCGAGGAGGCGTTACAGGGTGCCTATATGCCGGCTAAACAGATATAAACATTAGTTTGTACCCCTGTCAATAAAACTGCTTAACAGCAGGGCAGACATAGAGACTGTAGCCTGACCTGTAGGCATTCATCATGTGTTATCACGCTTGCTAAATAAATGCCGGCGGAAAGTGGAGAGCGAGCCTCCAGCTTTGTTTGTTGTGCCCGGCATGTGCGACCTGCACGGCACGTGTGACCTTTCTGTGAATCTGATTGGTCAAGACACGCACAGAGCCTGCAGCAGCACTCGGATGTGAAGGACAGAGAAATTGTGCACGAGTTGACAAATCATGAGGCAAATCAGTAAAAAGAAAAGCACTTTGCTCCTCTTTTTAACGCTTTGCATCGATAGATTTTATTAAATTAAATAAAAAATGGTGTGCCATAGTTAATACTTGGTGGAAACATCATTGGTGAATCATTTTGAATAAGACTAATATTGTGGTGGCAGCATCATGTTATGGGTATGCTTGTTTCCGGCAGGGGCTGGAGAGTATGTTAGCATCAAAATACATTTGACAGATAAAAAGTTAGAGGAAAACCTGCAATAGTCTGCTGAAAAACTAACCTTGCCATAGTTTTATTTTTCAGCAGAACAGTTACACAAATTCTAATGCCAAAGATCAACACAATGGCTTTCCAAGAGGTGTTGAGTGTTACTGAATGGTCTAGTAGTCTGTCAATGAATCCCAACCAAATTTACTGAGCTTGAGTCATTTTGACAAAAATAATGGATATGATGCCCTAAGAGTTGTGCAAGGTTAGTAGAATCTTATTCAAAATTAATCACAGCTGTAATGGCTGCCAAAGGTGCTCCACCAAGTATTAACTAATGGGCTGTGAAGACATACTCAATCAATACATTGAAAACATATTTTATCATGAATTTGGAAAATTTTCCAAAATGTTCTTACAATTTTTAAAAAGAGGAGTAATTTGTGTAGATCTATAGGAAAATGATCAAATGTAGTAATCTAATTTTAGATGTAATTTTAAGGCAACAAAATGTGAAGACTGTGCAAGGGGTGTGTAGACTTTCACTAGCAACAGTATGTAGGAGCATGCAAATGCAATCCCGCTCTCATGAATGTCATTATCATATAATTATTGATATATATAATATAATCATCAATAAAAAAAATGAATTATTGATATCAAGAATTCTAATGATTGATAAAAAATCAATCAATCAATATGTCAAAACCACTTTCCATCGGCACAAATAAAAATGTGCCACTGACTCACATGGATTGATGTTTCAACATTGTCTCAATGAAACGTTTGGCGTTCGACTAGCCATGTGCGACATGCATGCTCAGTTTCAAGCCTGCTAGTGGTAGCGGCAGGCGAACGAGCAGTATCCACTAGAGCCTATAGAGCTGTGTCTGTCTCACACCATTGACTTCAAAATAGCCTGTGTGACTGATATGACTTGGGTCTATGGTATGAATTTCAATATCACACAAGACGTGGGAATAGGGATCATCTATGAAAACACACTCCCGTTCAAATGTACCATTCCCCATTTATATATTGCAACTGCCTGTCAATTATGCAATTATGAAAACACAGAGCACATTATCTGAAAATGGAAAGCCTCTTCACTTATTATACTTGTTCTGAAGCACATCCGAGATTTACTAGAATCTCACCTTTGAGATCAAGTGATCAGCTGCCATGTCTGATAGAAAATCAAGCTATTATGAGAGTGTATGTCTAATAATATGACCCAATCTCATATCATCCTACACCGCCAACACAGAGTGAAACAAAACAAACAGGACCACAGAGAGAGGAGACAGACAGTGTTCAGACAGGGTTCACATATGCCTCTGTTTCATAGGGAATATCTGGTCCACTTAGGCCTCAGAGGATGAGGGTAAAACATCCTTGATGCAGAACCAAAGTAGGCCAAGGTTGAGAATCTGAACCAGATACCAGACAACCAGACAGTTAAATAAAGGGCATTGCAAAGCTAGATAAGTTATTTCAGGACAGAAATACCTAAAATGTCTTGACAATCTCAACACGTTCTCTCTCTCTTTCTCTCTCTCTCTCTCTCACACACTCTCTCTCTCTCTCTGGATAGGTTGAGCTCTATCAAATCAGCTCTAGTTCTTCTCCTTACAGGTTAAGGTTATGTGTGTTTTTTGGTTTTTAGCATGTGGCCTATAATATCTAACGCCTGTAGCCTATACTGTATGTGGACCAGGAAGACAGTGTGTGATGGACAGTGCTAGCAGAAGCAGAGTGCAGCCTGGGGAGGGAAAGCTAATCCCTTAATCCTGAAGATGAACTCAGCGGTGTAACCGTACAGGACCTATAGACCACCTTCTCTTCAGAATCTCAGTGTGTCTATGTGTGGTGTAAACAAGCCAACAATAGCCATGCCTCGCCTCAGTCAGAGAGAGAAGGACTTGGGCTAGACTCTTTCTTTTCCCTCTCCTGATTAGTCACTGCAGCTTTTATTTTGCTGACTTCTGTTATAAGAGTCCACCAACACACTGGCGGATATTCGAGGGTTGTCGTCTGTATGGCAGTCTTGTGAGACCATGGATTTCTTGTGCCTTGGGGGTCAGGTCAGATCCCCGTTTATAAAAGTTGGTAGTCAGGTTGACAGTATCAAGCTTGCCCTCATCAAATACAATCACAAACCCTACAGTACAGTACTGTGTAACTAATCATCCCATTGGCTGCTGTTGCCTGTATTGTGTTTTTTAAATGCTTGTTCTCGACACCAGTCATCACACTCTGTCAATGACCTATATTACAGTAGACTTTGTAAACACCAGTGACCAATCCCCAATCAGGGTCTGTGGAATAAATTAGTCCATGTTGAGTATTGCTCCTGGTGAGGAAGGCTGGCTGAGGTTATACAGAGTTTTAATGGACTAGTGTGTGTGTGTGTGTGTGTGTGTGTGTGTGTGTGTGTGTGTGTGTGTGTGTGTGTGTGTGTGTGTGTGTGTGTGTGTGTGTGTGTGTGTGTGTGTGTGTGTGTGTGTGTGTGTGTGTGCTTCTGTGTGCAGGCCTTGTTTTGTTGTTGTAAAGGTCACACTGTGCCAGGACCAGTCATGCCCAGCCACATGGAAAACACTCACTGTTCCAGACTCTGTTGTTCTGTTGTTCTCTCCTACATGTCCTATGCTCGGCTGGAAGCACAGCTGACACACACACACACACACACACACACACACACACACACACACACACACACACACACACACACACACACACACACACACACACACACACACACACACACACACACACACACACACACACACACACACACTGATTGATTGTTTCCAAATGTGTAATGACACAAGACAAAGCAAATACGTTATTTTTGGCTTCAAAATAATGTTTGTGAATGTACAGTACAGCTGTTCTCTCTTCCTATATCTATACAGTGCATCAGTCTGTCAGTGTGCTATGTGTTTAGGCCAGATGGTTTCTGATACCTCAGCTTCACCTGGCCCATGCGTTAAAGGGGCCATCTGCAGTTCAAACAATAACAAAGCGGACAACCCACCACTGAGGGATGGGACTGGGGAATTGTACTACTCTACAATTCATTGACAGAGCTATGGATACATGGACTGACCATCCATGATAGTTTTAGTCATGTTTTGAGGCTATACAGTGCTTGTTTTCAATTACATTGTTTTCAAACAAAAGAGGTAAAACAAGCTTATATTTGGGGTTCTGATGGGATAAGACAATTGAACAAAAAATGTTTAAGTTATGTTCTTTAAAAATCTATGGATATACAGTATATGTGAATTTAAAAGTCCAAAACTGGATGCAGCAATCACAGATTTCCCCTTTAAAGATATAACGCAGGTAACTATCAAAATGAAGGAACCACCAACATAAAGCGTCTTAATAGGACATTGGACCACCACGAGCCGGCAGAGCCACCAGAACAGCTTCAATGCTCCTTGGCAGAGATTCTACAAGTGTCTGGAACTCTATGGGAGGAATGTGACACCATTCTTCCATGAGAAAATCCATAATTTGGTGTTTTGTTGATGGTGGTGGAAAACGCTGTCTCAGGCACCGCCCCAGAATCTCCCATAAATGTTCAATTGGGTTGATATCTGGTAACTGAGACGGCCGTGGCATATTATTTAAATAGTTTTCATGCTCATCAAAGCGTTCAATGACCACTCGTGCCCTGTGGATGGGGGAATTGTCATCGTATGGGGGCATAGCCATGTTAGCTAGCTACCTGTCAAAGTATAGTTTCACTATCACCATACTGTATGTACTTTGCACAATTATCAGACAGTCAATACATGTATTTGCTATTTAAGACAGTCTTGCCTTGAGAACATAGTCCTGTGTAGTTCAGTTGGTGAGAGCGTGGCACTAGCAACTTTAAGGTCATACGTTCAATTTCTGCAGGGATCCTATGTCACTTTGGATAAAAGCATATGCTAAGTGGTATAATGTTGTGTTGTTTGTTGTTTGTGCTTGTAGCTGGTGGCCAACACAGTGCTGTTTACCAGTGTGAACCTGTCTGGATTGTTTGTGCGCATCCTGACTGAGCGAGCCCAAAGGAAGGCTTTCCTACAGGCACGCAACTGCATCGAGGAGAGGCTACGCATGGAGGACGAGAATGAGAAACAGGTACAAACACACATGCACGCACGCACACACACACACACACATTAACAGAAGGCATAAGGTTAAAATCACGTGTATGATGTCTCATTTATGCATGGCTCCTTTCTTCCCCCCATTTTTCTTTTTTTATCACACTTGGTGACTCATTCACACACTTTTTCAATTCTGTTTGATACACCACCTTTTTGTCTCTCACTTTTCTTATCTGCACCAGCACCAACACTCTCTCCTCTCCTATTCTCAAGTCTGATACAGTATAACTCTCTTTCCTTCTCGTCACTCTGTCTTTTGCTTTCTTTCTTTCTTTCTCTCTCTCTCTCGTTCTCACCCACACACACAGGAGCGCCTTCTGATGAGTTTGTTGCCAAGGAACGTGGCAATGGAGATGAAAGAAGATTTCCTGAAGCCTCCTGAAAGGATCTTCCACAAGATCTACATCCAACGCCATGACAACGTCAGGTAGGACACCCACCCAATCTCCGAACTCCCAACCCAGCGTCAGGGTGATAAACTTGGCATTGGTTCATTTAAAACAACTCAAAACTCCCCACACATATTGCCTACACCCTCTTTGACTCATTTAGCCATGAATTAACAGACTGAGACATTTTCTCCTCTTAGCCTGTCTAGGACTGGGGCACCCCCCCCCCCCCCCCACTGAAAAGCCAGGGCGCGAAATTCAAAAAAAATATTTTTTAAAAATATTTAACTTTCACACATTAACAAGTCCAATACAGCTAATGAAAGATACAGATCGTGTGAATCCAGCCAACATGTCCGATTTTTAAAATGTTTTACAGGGAAGACACAATATGTAAATCTATTAGGTAAACACCTTAGCAAAAGAGACCATTTTTTCTTTGTCCACCAACACCACTAGCTATCACCAATTCGGCTAAACTAAGATATTGATAGCCACTAACCAAGAAAAAACCTCCTCAGATGACAGTCTGATAACATATTTATGGTATAGGATAGGTTTTGTTAGAAAAATGTGAATATTTCAGGTAGATATCATAGTTTACAATTGCACCCACCGTCACAAATCGACTAGAATAAATAGATAGAGCAACGTGTCTTACCTAATTACTAATCATAAAACATTTCGTAAAAATACACAGCATACACTAATCGAAAGACACAGATCCTGTGAATACAGACAATATTTCAGATTTTCTAAGTGTCTTACAGCGAAAACACAATAAATCGTTATATTAGCATACCACATATGCAAACGTTACCCCAGCATTGATTCTAGCCAAAGAGCGCGATAACGTCAACATCGCCAAAAGATATTAATTTTTTCACTAACCTTCTCAGAATTCTTCAGATGACACTCCTGTAACATCATATTACAACATACATATACAGTTTGTTCGAAAATGTGGATATTTAGCCACCAAAATCGTGGTTATACAATGAGAAAAGTAGCCGAGCTGGTCAGAAAATGCCGTGCGCCATATTAGACAGTGATCTAGTCGTATACATAAATACTCATAAACGTGACTAAAAAATATAGGGTGGACAGCGATTGATAGACAATTTAATTCTTAATACAATCGCGGAATTACATTTTTTAAATTATCCTTACTTTTCAATACAGTTTGCGCCAAGCGAAGCTACGTCAAAAAAGATGGCGTCCTAAGCCACTAACATTTTTCGACAGAAACACGATTTATCATAATAAATTGTTCCTACTTTGAGCTGTTCTTCCATCAGAATCTTGGGCAAAGAATCCTTTCTTGGGTCTAATCGTCTTTTGGTCGAAAGCTGTCCTCTTGCCATGCAGAAATGCACATTGCGTTCGGCATGAACTGGAACGGTGCCCAGAGATTCACAGTGGCTCAGAAATAAATGTCCCAAAATCGCACTAAACGGATATAAATTGCTATAAAACGCTTTAAATTAACTACCTTATGATGTTTTTAACTCCTATAACGAGTAAAAATATGACCGGAGAAATATAACAGGCTACACTAATGCTTGGAAAAACAGTAGGTCGGTATCCTCCGCGCGCATGACGCACCTAGAAAAGAGGTCCTACCTACAGGATTTTTTCATTTATAGTGGCTGTGATTGGGCAATCGATACCATTCAAAGCGTCATCACGTAAAGGCATCCAGGGGAAGACGTAAGCAGTGTCCGTATACTAATAGGAATAACAGTGGCCTTAAAACTGACTCCAGAACAGGGGCCAAAATGTGTGAAATCTGACTCCATGTCAGGGAAATTGCTGTAGAATGAGTTCTGTTCCACTTAGAGACAAAATTTCAACGGCTATAGAAACTATAGACTGTTTTCTATCCAATAATAATAATAATATGCATATTGTACGATCAAGAAGTTTGTAGGAAGCCGTTTCAAAAATTACACGATTTCCATAAATAGTGACAACAGCACCCCCTAGCCTTAACAGGTTAGTCATTTTCAGCTAAAAGCAGAAGCATAAATACTGTCTGGTTGTGTTATAATATTTCCACAAAAGGAAATCAAACATGCGCTGTGGATGTAGCTAAACTCAGAGATGGAGAGAGAGTAACACAATCTAACATTACGGCAGAGTGCTTTGTCCCAGAAAGACCCTGCATCCAAATCCATCGTTACTGCAGAATGGCGATTGATTGTAATATTCGTTCCTTGCTGTGTTTTTTTATCACTGTGAAATATACCCCCTATCCAACTCAAGGTCACTTGCATAATATTATATTGCGTTTCTAAATAGAGTAGTTCTATCATCCATTCAGTGCCTTGCTTAAGGCTACACTGTCCCTCACAGGATTAGAACCGGCAAGTTTTGGTTCCGTGGGCAAAAATCTAAACAGTTTTTCACAATAATAAACTAACGACGTGAGTTGTAGTGAACCTCTCCTCCAACCTCAACTCACGCCAAGGTCAGGATGCCGCCATGTTTTGGCCGGACCGAGGGCACTATGCCATGGCCCATGGGTGAACATGACAACTTTTGGGAGCGTCACTTTTTATTGGGTCCCTGGGGAAGAAAATGGCCTGGGGAGTCATAGTTCCTCTAGGTTCCAGTGAAAGGTGGATTAAGCAACGCTCAGTGAGCAGTAGACTCCTCCGGCTCTTAATAAGTAATATCCTGCCTTGGCTGCCAAACCAAGCCCCCTACTGGCTGAGCTCAAATTCTCACGTTCCGTGTCCTCTACAATAGAGCTTTAAGCTCCAGTTATAAGAGCATCATATTACCTGCTCACGCTGTCTCCTCTAGATTAGAGCTTTAAGCTCCAGTTAAAAGAACCTCATACCACTAGCAATCCACTATACCATTACCAGTGGATTTATAGACACATGTATGAGTTGGGATGCTGTTGGGTTTGCTAGAGGGTTTGCTATTGTAATGGTTATGTTGGCATTGAGCAGAGCTTCTTGTGAGCAGACAGAGAGGAATTGTGTCTCAGTCAGTGGTGGGTGTCAGTTTTTGCCAAATGGCATTAGCTTGCACAGAATGTTACCGGCCGATACACTGTGGTTTCGCTGGAGGGGGACCAGCGATTTATTTAGTGGGTTCACTGAGTGCTTCTTCATGGACTTCAGTATCTCTTACACTTCCAGAGGGCTTTTTTGGAGTCCGTTCCTCCCTCTCTCTCTTTCCCTCCCTCCCTCATCCCTCTGTATTCCCTCCCTCCCTCCCTGTCCAGTAAACAAACAGCCAGTGATCAATTAGAGGTTTGTGGGCGGATCTGCTTTCATATGATTAACCAGCTTTGATGTCTAAGTAATTTGTTTACACCTTCCCCGTCCTCTCTCTCCATCTCTCTCTCTCTCCCCCCGCCCACTCTCTCCCTCCCCCCTCTTTCCATCTCACTATCCCCCCGACCCTCTCTCCATCTCACTATCCCCCCCGCCCCGTTGATCCAGCTCACTGTCCCCCCGCCCCTCTTTCCATCTCACTATCCCCCCGCCCCTCTCTCCATCTCACTCTCCCCCCACCCCGTCTATCCATCTCACTGTCCCCCCGCCCCTTCTCTCCATCTCTCTCTTGCCCCCTGCCCCCTCTTTCCATTTCCCTCTCCCCCCGCCCCTCTCCCCCCTCTCTCCATCTCTCTCCCCGAGCCCCCTCTCTCCATCTCTCTCTCTCCTCCCTCTCTCTTCCTTTATGTTGTCAGAGGGGCGTTGGGGCATTGAGGTGGGCGTTGGGGCATTGAGGTGTGCGGTGGGAAGTTTGCTTAGCCTCGGCATTAAGCCTCTGCAGTGGAGACTAAACTGTATTGCATAAAACAGTGTGTGTGTGGTGGTTAAGCATGGACACATCTCAATGGAGTGCTTCTGATTGCACTACGCCTCTCACTGCACCAAAGGGCTTTACTGTAGGCCTTATTCACATGCAGTTAGTGCCCACTGACGATCCATTATAAGAGATCCAAGCATATTGCAGGGGGTGGATGATAGGATTTAGGTGGGCAGTAACTGCAAAGTAAACAATATTACAGCAGTTTAGTCAATACTTTATTATTATCTTCCACAACTGTGGGCGTTATTTGATTTTAAATAAATCAGATCAGTAACCCTCATACTACCAACATATTTTACATACTGTACATAGATTACCAATTGTGTATTTTGACCCCCAAGTAGAAACTTTTGGAAAAAACAACAATCATAGCAAAATATAAACTGAATGATTATAAAAACATCATTAGACATGTAAATAATGTTATCCGATGAAAATATATCTAAACAGACTGTTATTATTGCTAAATTACAATTAATTCATATATTCTGTTAAACAGAAATGTAAAGATTTCCCTTAAATACTGTGCCGCTTACTATCCACATAAGTACTAAAAAGACGATTTACCATAATTTAATTGTAGTATCATTTAAAAAAAAAAAATCTAAATACATATTTTGGCCTCCCGGGTGGCGCAGTGGTCTAGGGCACTGCATCACAGCGCTAGCTGCGCCACCAGAGTCTCTGGGTTCGCGCCCAGGCTCTGTCGCAGCCGGCCGCGACCGGGAGGTCCGTGGGGCGACGCACAATTGGCCTAGCGTCGTCCGGGTTAGGGAGGGTTTGGCCGGTAGGGATATCCTTGTCTCATCGCGCTCCAGCGACTCCTGTGGCGGGCCGGGCGCAGTGCGCGCTAACCAAGGGGGCCAGGTGCACGGTGTTTCCTCCGACACATTGGTGCGGCTGGCTTCCGGGTTGGAGGCGCGCTGTGTTAAGAAGCAGTGCAGCTTGGTTGGGTTGTGCTTCGGAGGACGCATGGCTTTCGACCTTCGTCTCTCCCGAGCCCGTACGGGAGTTGTAGCGATGAGACAAGATAGTAATTACTAGCGAAAAAATACATTTTTTGACAAAATTGACTGCCATTTTAAGGGGCAGTACACCAACATTTAAAATATACTTAATTCTATTGACAAAAAGTGATTCATCCATTGATCCTTAGAGTTTTAATTATTTACTTACACCACAGCCAGCATTAGCATTGCTGCTAGTGAAACAAGTTGCACATATTGAATATTGGATGATATTATAGGAATTCTGGTATTTATATAACATTTCCCGTAGAACAACTATTTTTCAAAGAATATACACCAAAACAGCACTGTGTGTACATTTAGAGGGTAGCTGGTTTCTGTATTACAGTTCTACCAAATATTCATACCACTGACAGAATTTGATGAGCTGTTTTGACTGCAGCCTAGCATATATGTAAGGTCATTTTAACCTAGTTCTAACCAGTTATAACAATAGACGAGTGCATAAGGTGCTCCATCTCTACAGGGGATTTGTCTATCAGGTCAAGATCACTGATACAGGTCCTCCTCTATGTATAAGTTAATATTGTCTCCAGAGAAACCGGGATTCAAATAAATGCTTTTTGAGATTTGCCCTAGAATAACTACTTTTCAGAGAATACACACCAGTACAACTCTCTGTGTAGATTCAGAGTGTATCTTAGTTCTGTATTGCAGTTCTATCAAGTATTTATACCATTGGCAGACCTTGTATACCATTAACAGATTTGTATATGCACAAAAGGTAATTTTGGTTTTGTACAAAGTCATACAATACGTGGGATAGAAAAGTACAATCTTAGGTGAGTACACAGGGAGCAATACCTCTGCTGATGATCTGTCTACCTGGACAATCTCTAGATGATCTGTCTACCTGGACAATCTCTGTAGATGATCTGTCTACCTGGACAATCTCTGTAGATGATCTGTCTACCTGGACAATCTCTGTAGATGATCTGTCTATCTGGACAATCTCTGTAGATGATCTGTCTACCTGGACAATCTCTGTAGATGATCTGTCTACCTGGACAATCTCTGTAGATGATCTGTCTACCTGGACAATCTCTGCTGATGATCTGTCTATCTGGACAATCTCTGTAGATGATCTGTCTATCTGGACAATCTCTGTAGATGATCTGTCTATCTGGACAAGATCACTGATACAGGTCCCCCTACACCGTCTGCTGGTATGGATAACACCTTTGGGCTATGATAAAAAATATGCCTCTGAGGTCAAAATGGCCCCAGTCGGGAGTGTGAGGGTTAAGGTAGCTTGGACTATTATGATATGGTGCTGGTGTGGGCATTGTGTCGGAAGTTACTAAACACTTAAATATTATACAGTACTAATAATCTTAAAAATAATACAATTAAAATATGAAGCGTTGCCAAAACTATAGGCAACTCCGCCACTTTTCAACCTCAAATATGAATTATCTCCAGCACCAGTGTCTACATAATGTGAAAATGGCGCGTGATCTGTGGTAAAAACATAAAATGAAAGGTCCTAAAAAATGCTTCTCTGTGCCATCACAGGGTAGGATTAAAAGTAAGAAAAACAATAATTTTCTAAACCTGCAATGTGTTTCTAGCAAGAGGGAGGGTATTTTCCTACCGTTAATTACAGTATTGTTTCTATAAAACTTAGAAATGTGCCATTTTCACAAATGTAGACATTTGTTTGGTGCTGGAGATAATGAATATGAGGTTGAAAAGTGGCAGAGTTGCCCTTTACTAAGTAAAACCATAATATGTTACAGAACATAACCACACATGAAATGCTAGCCATAGTGTAAGTCTTCTTGATATGGACATCTGCTTTGTAAACTAGATAATGTAATACTGTGTAGTCTAATTTAATAGATGCTTTCAAATGAGATTGTATTTATTCATCTCTCAATTTACAGCACATTAATCTGTGTGTGTCTGTTTCTGTTGCACTGAGGAGAGGGAGAAAATAAGGGAGAGGATATGCACTGGTGTGTGCAGAATTATACTGGGAACGAAAGAGAGGAAAGTAGAAATGCAAAGAAAATTAGGAAAGCAATGCATCAGACCTGTTTGCTTGTTTGCGAACTAACAATGTGATAACAGCAAAAAAATATCTCAGTAGCATTATCCAGTCAGCAAAGAATTCCATCTGCCTCATCCTACCAAAAGAGGCTTGCTTTATCCTTGCAGCCTACAAATCAACCATCTGTCTCTTTCATAATGTTCCTTCAATTCGCAAGTAGCTGAATGTTTCAACCAGAGAAAGAATCTCAGTAAGCGAAACCGCGCCCCTCTGTTTCAGTATCTGTAGTCCATGTATCTGATCCTGTCTGGCCAACGAGAGAATGACATTTAGTATGACAAGCCCGTAGTATTAACCCCCTAAAGTCGATGTCAGGGCCCGCAAGGATATCTAGTTAGCATAATACAAAAATACAATACAATCGGCGAATGCATTCCACTGCATTCGCCGATGTCGCACTTCCGCATCTGCAGTGAAAGGTGACAGAGCTAGAGTGGTGTTTGTCACACCATGAGACATCCTGAAAACCAGTCTTCTCACAGAATCGCCTGTAGCATTAGAACGGTTTGGCCTGCTTTAGCACGCCCACAGGCCTCACAAGACTCGTCTGAAGGTCTCCTGCTACCAATTGAAAAATATTATGGAAGTATACACTACCGTTCAAAAGTTTGGGGTCTCTTAGAAATGTCCTTGTTTTTGAAAGAAAAGCACATTTTTTGTCCATCAAAATAACATCAAATTGATCAGAAATACAGTGTAGACATTGTTAATGTTGTAAATGACTATTGTAGCTGGAAACGGCTGATTTTTTATGGAATATCTACATAGGTGTATAGAGGCCCATTATCAGCAACCATCATTCCGCTGTTCCAATGGGACGTTGTGTTAGCTAATCCAAGTTTATAATTTTAAAAGGCTAATTGATCATTAGAAAACCCTTTTGCAATTATGTTAACACAGCTGAAAACTGCTGTTCTGATTAAAGAAGCAATACAAGTGGCCTTCTTGGAGACTTTTTAGTGCCAAAAATAAGGTGTTAAACACATGTAAAAACAACAACAAATGTTTCCTGATCTTTCTTATATCTCTCAGATATAGGACAGATACTTCAGAACAAACTTCCTTTTTTGGAACTATCTGTTTTTCCGTGTAGTGAATCTGTTATTCAATGCGTTTGTATGGGCTAATAGCAGTAAGGCCAAAACAATAGTTTTATCAATATGTACCTAACTAAGTTAGATGTAGTATAGGCTAACGTTAACTAGCTGTCTCACTATTGCCTATGAAAGGAAGTTAAACAAGCAAGTATGTTAGCAAGGTAGTCTAGGACAACAAATACTAAACGCGCGCACTACTCTGTGACAGGAGTCATAGACCGTTTTGGCAACATGAAAGAGAGGTTGGCATAGCATTCCTCTACAAGTTGGGTGAGTAAACATGTTTTTTCTACTTGCGCACATGTGTGTATACACACACAGGTCTACACACAGAAATCAGCACCATGGACAGCCATATGATATTTAGCTTACGTTAATTACACTAAATCGTTTTTGGTATATTTAAGTTGTCACTGTATTACACTAAGCATAGGTGATTTGATGATGTTGAAATATGGAAGTTGAAATAGTGCTGGAATAGTGGAGGCAGCTCCTGGATTCTTTGCGACTTGCGGTAACTCTCAGTGGTTCTAAATACATAGTTGTTTAGCAGTTTGAAAATGTCTAACACATTGACTTGCTTTACCATGCTGTAGGTCATGTAACTGTTTGTTACATCCAATATTTGTTTTGTGGACTTCACCGGACATATTTTTCTCTCTGGTTTTGCGAGGAAACAAATCAAATCAAATTTTATTTGTTACTTGCGCCGAATACAACAGGTGTTCACCTTACAGTGAAATGCTTACTTACAAGCCCTTAACCAACAATGCAGTTTTAACAAACATAAGTATTTAAAAAGTATTTACTAAATAAACTGATGTAAAATTAAATCATAAACTTAAAAAAGGTAAGGTAATAAAAATAATAAACAATACAAATAAACAAAAGGAGAAATAAATAATATATAATAACAAATAAAAAATGTGATATTGACTTTATTCTGCCACTGTGTGACTGTTGTCACCATGTTGTCAAGTTGGTGTATGAACTAATGAGTTATAAAGAAAACAATGCAATTATCAGAACACAGGTTGTAATATGGCTTTTTTCCTGGATTATCTTTCCCATTGATTTTACCCATGCACCACTACTGCAACATGCCCAATCCTGCTGACAATCTGCTATTGTTGCGTAATCCCAGACAGGCAGACAGACAAACAGGTTGCGTCACAATCGTCTCCTGAATCCCACCTGACACATTCTTGTCACACCTGACAGGTCTAGTGTTCCTAGAGCAGGGCCCTCTGGGGGCTTTATGCCTGTTGATGATGTGTCATGTGTGTGTGTGTGTGTGTGTGTGTGTGTGTGTGTGTGTGTGTGTGTCATGGCACCACATGCCACCTGTCCTGTAACACAGGGATTTAACAGCATTATCCAGCCAGGGACCCTCTGCTCAAGGTGGTATTGATTAGTCGCTGCGCCCCACACACACCACCTCATCAAGCAGAATGTTTCTGTCCTGCTCTTTACAAGAGCCTTGATGTCAACAACTACTTCACACACACACACACACACACACACACACACACACACACACACACACACACACACACACACACACACACACACACACACACACACACACACACACACACACACACACACACACACACACACACACACACACACACACACACACACTCCACTCCTGCGGGACCTCTAGGCTTGACCCCCTCTGGGTCACTGTGTGGGTCTAGTTCTAGCTAGCGCCTGGCTGCTTCAGAGGGACTTGGTGACATTACAATAAAATACAATCTTTATTGGTCCATTATACACTTGATAAAACAGAAATGTGTTAGTTTTTGCTGTCACAGCAGCTCCTAACCTTGCCACACATTAGTATAATAGGGAGAGAGAAGGGATGATCCCTGGAATGTGATGAGATGAGATCTGGGTGGGGGACATGATGGAAGGTCAACTATGGGAAGGTCAACTATGTCTGCCTGGCCTGGTGATGGGGCACTGGGGGAGGGCAATATATAACATTAGGCTAATAACATTGACTCACATAAATGGCCCTTATAGGATGATTTGTTTGATTCAGAAAACGTTCATGTCCTTAAGAGGCAATTCATTTTGTGTCTGGGGTGGGTTTTGGGGTGGGAGCTGGGGGTTGGTGCTATTTAGGTTTGGGGCTGTGGGATAGGACTGGAGCTGCATTAAAATGGCTGTTTAACCACAGCTCATGTTTCACCATGAGCACAATATTTCAAGTTCTCTCTCCAAATGTTTGCTGCTCGTAGATGGCTTCCAATTAAAACAATCACAGTAAATTGAATCCATTGCAGTTCATTACGTTGACATCTGGGATATGACAAACTGGCATTTAGCAGCTCACAGATCGTCACGCCGGAGGGACACGCTGTGTGTGTGTATGTGTGTGTGTGCGCTCTGTCACACTGTGAAAAGTCCATCCCAAAGAAAGACAGCAGTACGCTTCGACCACGAGAGCCTTAAACACAGACATGCAAAACAGTATGGTCAATCATCATCTGTAGATGAAGATGAATGATCCCCTTACCACACCTCCCCTGCTCCCCCAGCAGTTAGGACAATTCCATACAAGATAACTAAGCTTCTCAGGTCTGAACAGATACATATTCATGTTGTTAGGTCCCCTTAAGGACCTGTTACATCATGTAACTTGGGGCCAGAGTTTTCCCCAGTCAAGACAAACTTTGGGCCCTATATGAGCTGTGTCTGCTTATAATATCTACTCTTCTAGTTAGTTTGTCTAAGGGTTAAGATGTATTTATATTTCTGTCTAGCTCCTAACAGGGCATGGCTCTGCTTTGATTCATATGAGAATGATCTAGGGAAGAATTATCCATGTTTCTATTCTGAGTTCATCTGCTTGACTTCACTGCCAGTCAGTCAGTGGAACAGAACAGGGATCATCTCATTGGCTGTCACGGTTCGTTAATCACAACGTTTGATTGATTGGAGGAAAACACATTATGAATAGAGACAATGCTCACTTCCACGTTGCTTTCTAAATGTAATTTAACAAGTCCAATGAGACAGTCTGACTTAGCATGGGGTGGTAGGTAGCCTAGTGGTTAGAGTGTTGGGCCAGTACCTGAAAGGTTGCTGGATCGAATCCCCGAGCTGACAAGGTAAAAATCTGTTGTTCTGCTCCTGAACAAAGCAGTTAACCCACTGTTTCCCGGTAGGCCGTCGTTGCAAATAAGAATTTGTTCTTAAATGACTTGCCTGGTTAAATGAATGTTAAATAAAAAAAATAGCTTGTATGTAACTATTTCTCCTTCTCTCTCCCAGTATCCTGTTTGCTGATATCGTGGGGTTCACCAGTCTGGCGTCCCAGTGTACAGCCCAGGAACTGGTCAAACTACTCAACGAGCTCTTTGGGAAGTTTGATGAGCTGGCCACAGTGAGTCTACAGTTTTCCTGTCCTCCCTCTCTCTGGCTGTCTACTGCTGGACACTTATGGAACTTACTATCATTCTCACTCTGTTCCATAGAATGGCTCCTAGACATGCTGGCATGGTCAAGGTGTTGTTCAGTTGCTATACAGTCACGTGTTCCATCTTTATCTACATGATACCCTAGTGCCTATTGTTGAAGTGCTAACACCAAGTCATGTACTGTGGTAATTTGGAATTTGACACATGGATTTCAGTAATTGCTGCTTTATCAGTGAGGAAGATGTTGAAGGTTTATTCATTACTTATCACAGAACTTGTAGCTAGCTTACAGTTTTTCCAGCTAGCTCTACCTTACTGAAAGCTAAACAGCTTGCTTGGTTTCTTTAATTACCCTCAAGTTGTAGACATGCTGCCCCAAAAGTAAGAGGGAATGTTATCAGAAATCAATTCCTAGATCAGCATGTTTTGCCGCGATCGCTATGTTGTAACATTGGGTCAGCTAAACGCAGCAGCAGCTGATTCAGGAGGCTACTACGAAGACTCGCAGCAGAACAGGCAGCTGCTTCATGAAAACAGATGAAAACGCATAATAATGTTAGCTACTAAAGTGGCTAGCTAGCTAGCTTTTGGTGGAAGCATTCGGCATTGTGTGTGCAGCACAAGGTAGCTCGTTGGTTAGCAGCATCCCATTCGTTTTATATGAAGTGTGACTGGCTCAGCTAGCAAGCTAATGTTGGACAAATTTAAGCTAGCTTTCATGAACATTGTCAATCTTCAGAAAATACTGCTTGTTGAAGCACAAAACTCCTTTGCTAGATAAAAAATGGTGTGACTAAGATTTGGTGTGACTAAGATCTCTCCAAAAACTAGGTTGAAAATAACAAAGGTTAAGACAAGAGGATTCTAATATCCCATAAGGTTTTGCATAAATGAGGAAGAATTCTAAACAGTTGAACCTAATATGCTAGTTAGCTACAGCGCATGGAATCATAACTTGTACTAACCTGGGTATCTTCAACCTAAACCAAAAAACGTAAACATTATAGAGATGTATTGTTTTAGATGGACTGTTTTGAGGCAGAAATGGGGTTCAGCAGACATTGTCACCTAGGTCATATTTTCAACATTTATGACAGCATGTTGTGTCCAAACTATTTTCAATCTATATCATTACCCTTTGCGAGATATGAGACTGATCAATGCAGGCGGAATTGATGCGCTATCTGACGTAAGACAATGCCTTCAACCTACAATTTTCTAATGTTTTCAGTTTGTCTCAGACCAGGGGACTGTCCTTTTGCTACCTGGTCTGTGTAGGCTTTGGTCAGGTTTTGACCCATAGCCATATGGATCGTGTCTGTCTTCATTTAAGGATGTAGGATACAGTCGACTGGCTCTCGCAGCTATCATTACAGCTTAGTAGGATGTCATCAGGAACATCAGGGCCCCATATGATTTTTAATATGATTATACGTGCTCTCATCTGAGAAAGAGATGACAGGACTCTTAATCCATCCCAGATTTACCCCTGACTAAAGCTCCTATGACTCCTCTGTGATAGTCTGAATGAACTGAGTCAAGAGGAGGGGAAAGTGGACTAATACAAGTTATATCTGTCCCAATCTTTCCATCCAGTGTCAAAAGAAATATATTTGCACGGTCCATCTGTCAATATACAGTATTCCATTCTTAGCAACTCTCTTGCTATGTTGGTGCCTTGAAAGTCCATGCAACAAAAAAAAGCCTTTACACTTTAGTACTTCACCTTGTTTTGGCCTATTTAGATTTTTAGATTATCATTGATATTCTTACAATCAGGTAAAATGCAAATGTGGAATAAATTCTAAGATTCAGCTCTCACAACAGGCATCGTTACTGTAGTAGCCTCATCCCTTCTCTTCTACAGGGAATTCCAGACCTTGATATTGGGCTGACACATGTATTTGTTGTGTTAGAGTTAGAGGGTTCAGACCTCCACCCCTTCACACACACCCAGCAGATCATTTCCACACATCTCTCTGTAATCTGGCCCCCATTACTTACACTGTGCACATGCCGGTGCAATCCCTTAATCCACTGGATTACAACCAAACCTTTTTTGCTTTTATAGAACAAAAGTCTGTTTGTTTACATGCATTAAAAACAGAATCGGACAAGACAACTGTAGTTTTTCTAAAGGTGATGAAGGGCAGTCAAGACAGTAAAAGGGAATTCCTAGAAGTCATTGTGACATTGGCAATTTTGTCATTATTCCATATTTGATTTGATATATTACAATGCCTTCAATGCTCTTGGTTTACAGTACTGTATGTCTTAACAGTTATTCAGAAGAGGTCATGGCCAGCCTGTAGGTACAGTACATTGTAAATAAATACATGCATGGTAAAGACAGTCCTACAACCTATACACTAATGCCTCACAAGTCAGAGTAAATGAGAGAGAGAGAGAGGGTCGGAGAGAGAGAGGGGGGAGAGAGAGAGACAGAGAGAGATTATGTACAGTATATAGTAGATGCCGACATGTGCGACCACATTTCAAATCGAGCTTTAAGCTATTTCTCATAAGCTATTGTGTATTGCGTTGCAGCTATCACATTTTCACACTTCCATCTCCCCAGTGGCTGTGTCACACTGACAGTTGTCCCCGCGACTTAAACTCCCTCACCAGAGGTTCCACCCTGTGTCCTGACCCATACCCCCAGTCACTGTGATCCAGGCTGGCAATAAGTGGCTGTGCAAGTGACTCATCCTGCCTTGCCACAGCACACACACATACACACTCACACACACACGCTGTCTCTCCCTATTCCAGACGATGAGCGGGCGATTCCACATGTCCACCAGGCAGCGTCTCAGCGCGCCAGTCCTGCCCATCCCCACACCATCCCTACACCACCTGTCCAACCGTTGGACTTGTTGGCTATCCGCCGTGGTAGTGGGCCAGGAACGCAGCGTTCTCTCCAAATGTTCTGCCTTAAGCAACTCCTCCTCTCTTCTCATCTCTTTCTCTCCTACCGCTCGTCTGTCTTTCTTTTAGTCCTCTCCCCTCCCCCCTCCCTTGTGCTCTCCTCTCCTTCTCCCTAACTTCTCACACTTCTTTCTTTCCCACCCGCATTCTATCTCCCCCTCCTCCCCTCTCTCTCTCTAAGACATGCACATTGCAAATGAGTAATAACTTATTGTTATCAGGCTTGTAAAACATTTAGCCTGCGCTGTGCTTGATCCCACTACCCTTGCGGTCTCAGTCTCTTTGTAACCTGTGCTGTTAACAGACTGAATCACGTTGGCTTCTGTCACAGCTTCTCCTTCACTGCCCACCCTGCGCCTTAGGGTAAACTGATGTTGCTCTGTGATTGTGTCAAAATAAAAGTTAAAAAAAATACCATTGCTCTTAATTTGGTTAACCCATTCTGTCTTAAACTATGGGGTACTCCTTTATTTGAAGGGCACCTAACCTAAATGATGACTTCATAACACATTTGTAACCCATTGGGCCTTTTGTTTTTCCTTAATCATGTGACCTGATTAGGAAGAACTCCAGGTCCTATCATAGCCAATAAGTTGGACTTCATTTTTTTTGTGATCAGGTCTCGTGGTATAGGAAAAACAAAATTAGCATAAGATGATGAAACACATTCCACTTTTTCCTCCATCCCTCTCCTGCTCAGCACTGTTTAAACACTGTTTCTCTCTGTTTAGTTTTTCTCCGTCAAGCTAGAACCTGAAACAATGGTCTCTGTGCAGAAAGAGACACACTCAGTGCTGATTTATACAGCAATATTATGCAATTCATTTGAATGGTTCTGGCTTGTGTGTGTGTGTGTGCACGTGTGTGCGCATGCTTGTGTGTGCGTGTGTATGTGAGCATGTGTGTGTTTTCCTCAGTTTCCATTGTAGTTTCACAGAGCTTTTTATTCCCCCCTCTCTCATCTCTCTCTTTCTCTCATCTCTCCGTTTATCTCTTCCTCTCTCTTCCTCCCTTCTCTTAACGTCTCTTTGCATCTGAGCTCTTAGACCGGCTCACAGCAGCTTGATTCCCTGAACGATGCCTTTCTTCCCCATGCTGTTCCTCTCCCTCTGTTCCCTCTGCTTATTGGTGGGCTTCCATGTTTTGTTGGACGCTTTGATATTTCTCCCTCTGACCTTTTGGATTATTTCAACAAGTCAGAGATCCTTTTTGGTTCGCACGCACGCAGCACGCGCACGCACGCACGCACGCACGCACGCACGCACGCACGCACGCACGCACGCACGCACGCACGCACGCACGCACGCACGCAAACACACACACACACACATTATCATCATTGTGTAAATGAGTGGAGTGTCAGAAAAGCCATTGGACACAGCTGAGCACAGCAGTCCCATGTCACATAGCGTCCTTAGCCTTTTCTCAATAGGGGGTGCTGTTTGCACTTTGTAATAATTTCGTTCCCAAATTAAACTGCCTCGTACTCAATTCTTGCTCGTACAATATGCATATTATTATTACTATTGGATAGAAAACACTCTCTAGTTTCTAAAACCGTTTGAATTATATCTGTGAGTAAAACAGAACTGGACTTAGAGCAATTTTCCTATGCGGATGTGAGAATGCTGAATTCTGCAAGCTGTTCTGAGATCTGTTTATAAATCTGCGTGTCTTCTATTGGCTGAAATGCACTGCATACGTCTTCCCCTGGGTGTCAGCGAATAGTGAGAGTTGAAATGGGGTTGCTAGGCAGAACTGAGAGGTTATAAATGGCCTGGGAACGAAGGGTCCGGTCTTTGTTCACTTCGCTCTGACGCAGGAAGGACATCTGGCTGTGGCTCTAGAACGCTCCGGTTATAGGCCTTAGATATATCCGGCTCTGTTTTTATTCGTTATAGGTGTTAAAGACATCATAATGTTGTTATATTAAACCGAGTTATATCAGTTTATATCGGTATATTGCGATTTTCGGATATTTAATCGTCCTGCGTTTTAGTGAGTCGGACACGTCTTTGCCACATGGCTAATGTTTACTGCTAAATCGAACGTTGAAGAGGACAATCTACAACCAAGCAACGATTCTTTTGGACTAAGGACACCTTGCCCAAGATTCTGATGGAAGCTCATCAAATAGTAAGAAGTATTTATGATGTTAATTCGTTGTTCTGTTGAAAAATGTAGAACAGATATTCTGCCAATGATCTAGGTGCGGTCTCGCTTTAACGCACGCTGTATGTTGTAGTAACGTTAATTTTAAAAATCTAACACAGCGATTGCATTTTAAGAACTAATGTATCTTTCATTTGCTGTCCAACCTGTATTTTTTAGTCAAGTTTATGATTAGTTATCGATTAGATTAGGTGCCTCTCCCAAGATTTCTCCCGACATATTGTTGGCAGCCTGGCTACTTTTCTCATTGTATAACCACGATTTGTGCCGCTAAATATGCACATTTTCGAACAAACTCTATATGTATTGTGTAATATGATGTTATAGGACTGTCATCTGATGAAGTTTTGAGAAGGTTAGTCAAAAATGTAATATCTTTTGCTGGTTTATTCGCTATCGCTAACGTGCATGAATCAATGCTGCTGTGTGGTTGCCTATTGTAGTAAGCTAATATAATGCTATATTGTGTTTTCGCTGTAAAACACTTAGAAAATCTGAAATATTGGCTGGATTCACAAGATCTTTGTCTTTCATTTGCTGTACGCTGTGTATTTTTCAGAAATGTTTTATGATGAGTATTTAGGTAATTCACGTTGCTCTCTGTAGTTATTCTAGTCGCTTTGGTGAGAGTTGTGATGGTGGCTGCAATGGTAAACTATGATTTATACCTGAAATATGCACATTTTTCTAACAAAACATATGCTATACAATAAATATGTTATCAGACTGTCATCTGATGAAGTTGTTTCTTGGTTAGTGGCTATTTATATCTTTATTTGGTCGAATTTGTGATAGCTACCTATGCAGGAAAAAAATGGCGGAGTAAAAAAAGTTGTGTCTTTTGCTAACGTGGTTAGCTAATAGAAATACATATTGTGTCTTCCCTGTAAAACATTTTAAAAATCAGAAATGATGGCTGGATTCACAAGATGTGTATCTTTCATCTGGTGTCTTGGACTTGTGATTTAATGATATTTAGATGCTAGTATTTACTTGTGACGCTATGCTAGGCTATGCTAGTCAGCTTTTTTACTGATGGGGGTGCTCCCGGATCCGGGATTGTGTGGAAGTAGAGGATAAGATATAAGTCTCCAACTTCAGTGATTTTTGCAATTCGTTCCAGTCATTGGCAGCAGAGAACTGGAAGGAAAGGCGACCAAAGGAGGTGTTCGCTTTGGGGATGACCAGTGAAATATACCTGCTGGAGCGTGTGCTACGGGTGGGTGTTGCTATGGTGACCAGTGAGCTGAGATAATGCGGAGCTAAGATAAGGCGGAGTGAGATTAGGTGGTGCGTTTAAAGAGTGTTTAAAGTATGTGTGTGTGTCACCGCATCTCAACCCATTTGAACATTTATGACTTTTTTTAAACATTTTGGCAGTTACCTGTATGTTGTCATTGACACAATGACACAGATCAATATAACACAATATTGATGGGCTAGGGCCATGGCCAGGCCGCCTTGTCTTGATGACATTCTCTACTACGCCCTGTCACCTTGAAGAGGGAGGGGACATGTAACAGTAAGGATCTGGATGTAAATATTAGCCCCATTCACCCCTTAACACCAACAAGAGTCTATATACATGTGTGTGTTCTAAAGTGTGTGTCTGTACACCAAATGATGTCCCCTTCTCTTCTTCTCCCCATCTCTCTCTCTCTCTCTCTGTCTCTCTCTCTCTCTGTCTCTCTCTCTCTCTCTCTCTCTCTCTCTCTCTCTCTCTCTCTCTCTCTCTCTGTCTCTCTGTCTGTCTCTCTCTCTGTCTCTATCTCTCTCTCTCACGCTGTCTGTCTGTCTCTCTATTTCGCTCTCTCTCTCTCCTCTCTGTACATTATGGCTGTATAGATTGCACATGGGTGGTATGGTCACGTGATAGGGCCAGAGTAATCCTGCATGGCTTGGGTTTGAATCAGTCTCCTAAGCCCTAGCTCACTAGGCAGATCAGATGAACTAACACAGGGACAGGAGAAGAGAAGCAGCACAGCACAGAGAGAGGACTGAGAGGAGAGGAGGAGCCTTTCTAAGCACCAGGGCTTTTCTGTCCACAGCTCCAGCCTCTATCTACCCACTAAAGCCTATCTATAGCCAGGCTCTATATATCCCACCACCTGTTATACCCTCACTGTCTTGGCCCTAAGATATCCCCCGACCATGGACGTTATACCCTGGTTTCACCCTAGTTTCAATCTGGTTTTACCCCTGGTGGCTCACGTGATTGTTTGTGATGGTTTATATTAAAAATATGGAGTTTAGGTGTGTTCCCATGTGGGTACATATAGTGGTGTAAGTTTAGGAATCTTTACTAGCAGATTGTTTGCACCTCTCTTTTGGATGGGATGTTCATTTTGCATCTAGCTATATCTGTCTTCCCTATGTCTGTCTTCCCAACTACTGAGGTCATGTAGGTTTATGGATATTTCCTGGTAGGTGGCTTAGCCTATTAGTGCAGTAGCTACACTACATGACCAAAATTATGTGGACACCTGCTCGTCCAACATCTCATTCCAAAGTCATGGGGGTCTGCGGGGATGTGCTTCCAGCCACAAGAGCATTAGTGAGATCGGGCACTGATGTTGGGCGATTAGGCCTGGCTCGCAGTCGGCGTTCCAATTCATCTCAAAGGTGTTCGATGGGGTTGTGGTCAGGGCTCTGTGCAGGCCAGTCAAGTTCTTTCACACCGATCTTGACAAACCATTTCTGTATGGACCTCACTTTGTGCACGGGCGCATTGTCATGATGAAACAGGAAAGGTCCTACCCCAAACTGTTGCCTCAAAGTTGGAAGCACAGAATCGTCTAGAATGTCATTGTATGCTGTCGCGTTAAAATGTCCCTTCACTGGAACTAAGGGGCCTGGCCAAATCATGAAAAACAGCCCCAGACCATTTTTCCTCCTCCACCAAACTTTACAGTTGGCACTATGCATTGGGAAAGGTAGCATTTTCCTGGCATTTGCCAAACCCAGATTCAGTCGTTGGACTGCCAGATGGTGAAGTGTGATTCATCAATCCAGAGAACATGTTTCCACTGCTCCAGAGTCCTATGACTGTAAGGTTTACACCACTCCAGGCGACGCTTGTCATTGTGCATGGTGATCTTAGGCTTGTGTGTGGCTGCTCGGCCATGGAAATCCATTTCATGAAGCTCCGGACAAAAAGTTATTGGGCTGACATTGCTTCCAGAGGCAGTTAGGAACTCACTGGTGAGTGTTGCAACCAAGGAGACGATTTTTACGCGTTACTCGCTTCAGCACTCGGCGGTGCCTTTCTGTGAGCTTGATGAAATGACCTGTTGGAAAGGTGGCATGCTATAACGGTGCCACGTTGAAAGTCGCTGAGCACTTCAGTAAGGTCATTCTACTGCCAATGTTTGTCTATGATTGCATGGCTGTGTGCTTGTGTGCTTTATACACCTGTCAGCAACCGGTGTGGCTGAAATAGCCAAATCCACTTATTTGAAGGGGTGTCCACATACTTTTGTTTATATGGTGTAGCTCTTATGTTGTACAGTAGGAGGATGTTCTCTTTAACACTCTCTGGTCTCTCTGGTCTCTCTCTTTCCAACGACAAATGTGTTCTGGCTCTGGCCCAACCCATCGGTTTCTGGACCAATCAGACAGCCCCGAATGTGTTCGCATTCGCTGAAGGTTCGGGGAGGTACTCAGATCCAGACTCATTGCGGAGAGGAAACTAATGTCAGTGGGTGTGGCGTAGTGTTTAGCCGAAGCAAGGAGTCTGGGTAGCCTGGCAACCATTGAGTGTTAAACTAAGAGAAAATTAATTCTCTCTTCTTTTCTTTTCTTTTTAAGGCTAAGTCCCAAATGGCACCCTATTCCCTATGTAATGCACTTTGTAGGGAATAGGGTGCCATTTGGGATGTAGACGGAGACTTACCTGTTAGTGAGCAGTTGGCACGTACGTTCTTAAAGCAGGTGGCTTAACTCTGTGGCTTGCTCCTTTGGCACAGTGTAATTGCCTAAGCTGTCTATTTGAAATGTGTGTGTAGGGGCCCGATGGAACAGAGGAAGTGAAGTGGAGTCTCAGAAGTTCGAATGAAAATGTATAACCTCTGTTGTTTCTGCAGTCACACAGCTGTAAAGACCTATTGAAATAGCTAGAGGCCTCAAATAGAGCCCAATACACTTGCTCTCCTCTGAAGTTTCAGAGGTTTCAGTACGTGTTCCAAACTATTTTTGTATCTATTTGATTTAGGTTACACTGTTCATTCTACCTAGTTGGGTCTGGGTAGTAAACTGATATTAGTTTTGGGCTTTGGAGGGTTGATGGTGTACATTTTTGTGTTTGTTCTTTCTGTTGTTCGATTCTTTAATCAATACTACTGTCTTCTCAGAAGTGAGGCTACATGTCTCCCATCTCATTGGTTATGATTAGATAGCTAAGACCTAGTTTCGCCTTGACAGGTTATGTGGTCAAGAGACCACTGTAGTCCCTGTGCCCAAGAACGCCAAAGTAACCTGTCTAACTGACTATCGCCTATTGCAGCTCGCATACCGCCCCAACAGATCCACAGATGACGCTATCTCTATTGCACTCCACACTGGCCTCTCCCACCTGGATATGAGGAACACACGTTGTCAGAGGAAGGCCCGAAAAACTGTCAAAGACCCCAGCCACCCAAGCCACGGACTGTTCACTCTGTTACCGCACGGCAAGCGGTACCGGAGCACAAAGTCTTGGAACAAAAGGCTCCTTAACAGTTAACCCAATGAGTCCCACCGTATTGCTGGTGCATTTTGTACTTCTAACCCCTTTTAAACATTGTGTGTTTGAGCTACAGACTTCTGTTGTAGCTCAAACACACAATTTGTCAAGTTCTTCTGCATCCATAGATACCAACCATTAGTATGTGTGATTAACGGGGGCCGAGCTAGAGCGGTGTTTGTCAGGCAAGGGCGCATCCCGAAGGAGAAAAACATGTTTTTCTCTAAGATGCTCACAACAGTTGTTAGAAGGTAAGGGCTTCTTCTAAATAGAAGATTATTGGAAATCCCAGGACATAGTGTCTATAATTCTGTAATAAGCTCACATATTTGTTGTCACAAACTCCAAACTCCACACAGTTAACGCTGACTAGTTGGATATTAATTTCCCAGTGAGCAAAATATTTCTCTAATTACAGAGATCATATAAATTCCTTTTAATCAGGTTTTTGCTATGACTTACCTTTTTTTAATTTACATTTGTCAATAAAACTCATGAATGCAACTGTTTACGTCTAATTATTTTTTGTTATACTGGTTGTCCTGAAAAGAAAATGGTAAAACACTTAATTGTAAGTCGAAATATAAGTCAGATAAATGAAAAGCTGATTTTTGCTAGGATCTCGGGACTGATAGGGTTAATCAAATGTCTACCCGAACTATTTGCATTGATCCTTTTTTGCACTGACTCTATGCACACTCACTGGACTCTACACACACACACACACACACACACACACACACACACACACACACACACACACACACACACACACACACACACACACACTACCTATGCTCATACACACAAAACACACACATACTGTACATATTGACGCAACACATAGTCACATTTTATACACGTTTCACATACGCTGCTGCTACTCTGTTTATTATCTATCCTGATTGCCTAGTCACTTTTACCCTTACCTACACATGTACATATTACCTCAACTACCTCGTACCCCTGCACATTGACTGGGTACCCCTGGTATATAGCCTCGTTATTGTTATCTATTATGCTACTATTTTCTATTTTTATTTGCTAATTGACTTACTTTTTAAGTGCACTGTTGGGAAAGCGCTCGCAAGTAAGCATAACAAAGCGAGTGTAACCTGTAGGTACAATTATGGAAAGTAAAACCATATTTTATAACAAGCTCTCTCAATTCAATTCAAGGGGCTTTGTCTGTCTGTCTGTCTGTCTGTCTGTCTGTCTGTCTGTCTGTCTGTCTGTCTGTCTGTCTGTCTGTCTGTCTGTCTGTCTGTCTGTCTGTCTGTCTGTCTGTCTGTCTGTCTGTCTGTCTGTGTCTCATTCAACACAAATAGACTTGCATGTTAGAAATAGCGCTTCCATTTCCACGTTCTTCTTCCCGTGGCACACTGAGAGATGCATTGCATAGTTTTGAGGCTTTGAGTTTTTTTGTTCACATGCTCTGCTCAGCCCACGATCACATCCCTTCCATGGAGAAACAATGGGAGCTGGGATATTGTATTGCCCCATAGCAGCCCAGCCCCCACCCCTAGTTCAGCTAGCTCACAGTGATGTCTGTCGCTCACAGATCCTTAATGATGGGTTAGACTTCCACCGCACCTTTCATCCCAGAACAGAGCACAGCTTCACATCATGCCAGGCAGCCAGGCAGCCAGGCAGCCAGGCAGGCAGGCAGGCAGGCAGGCAGGCAGCCAGCCAGGCAGGCAGCCAGGCAGGCAGGCAGGCAGGCAGGCGGTGTGACTCACCAACAAACGTCTACAACACTGATCATATGATATGATGGAGTGGGGACTCTTGTGGTTCTGCACTTAGAAGCATTTCCTTATTTAAGTTGGAATTGTACTGTACAGTACATTTTGCAATAAACTGTATGTTCACGTTAGTGTGTACTTTACACACAGTAGTCTACAGTATACTACATTGATGATACTTGTTGGAGTGGGGACTGTTTTTATCTGTTTTCATTTAATTACATTTGATATCAAATCAAATGTTATTTGTCACATGCGCCGAATACAACAGGCATTACACCTTACAGTGAAATGCTTCCTTACAAGCCCTTAACCAACAACGCCGTTTTTAAAAAACACCTAAAAAAAGTTAAAAATATATAAGAATTGTGTGCTGTGCAGAACATGATGCAATATACTGTATGTTCACATTAGTGTGTACATCACGCACAGTAGCCTACCGAATGTGCAGTACCCCTTTAAATTAAGTACAACTCATAAAGGCTTTATATAGGATACATAAAGGATTCATAAGCACTACATAAATGCTTCACAAATCATCTATGAGCATATGGGATACTCTACAAATCGTGCATAAAGCGTGACATGAAATCAAATTGTATTTGTATATCACGTTGATACAACACATGCATTTCAAGGTTCTTAACAAATCAAATCAAAGGCATAAGGACGTAACAATTCTAACTGTAGGATGAATTGCAAAATGTGACATATGTATGTTTATAGACCATTTATAGATTATGACATATGTATGTTTATAGACCATTTATAGAGTATGACATATGCTTATAGATGATTTGTGAAGCATATATGTGGTGCTTATGAAGCCTTTATGTATGCTATATAAAGCCTTTATAAGTTGTACTCTGTTTAAAGTGGGACCGGATAGGTCATAGTGTATTTGCACATTGTGCATATTGTATATGGATGCACAAGACCCAATTCAGATGCACAGATTTTCATACAGTATGTTAACATACAGTATGTTCCCTGAATGGCTTGCAGTGGTTCTCAATCCTGGTCCTGGGGACCCAAATGGGTGCACGTTTTAGTTTTTTCCCAAGCACTACACACCTGATTCAAATCCTCAAAGCCTGATGATGAGTTGATCATTTGAATTAGCTGTGTAGTGCTTGGGAAAAAACTAAACGCGCACCCCTTTGGGTCCCCAGGACCAGGATTGAGAACCACTGGCTTAGGGGAATGGATATTAGATAGGGAGGGGTTGAATATGAGATAGAGGGCACCAGGCAATCTAACATCGTAGGTCTGGCATACTGCTCTGAATATTAGAAAGCTTATGTGTATACACAGTGGCCAGTTTATTAGGTACACCCACCTAGTACCGGATCGGAACCCCCTTTGCCTCCAGAACAGCCGGAATTCTTTGGTGCATGGAAACGTTGCTCAATTGGTTTTAATTGAGCAACCATTACACCACTGCCACCAGCCTGTACCGTTGACACCAGGCAGGATGGGGCTATTGACTCATGCTGCTTACGCCAAATCCCGACTTTGCCATCTGCATGACGCAACAGGAACCGGGATTTGTCGGACCAGGCAATGTTTTTCCACTCCTCAATTGTCCAGTGTTGGTGATCGCTTGCACACCGGAGCCGCTTCTTGTTTGTAGCTGATAGTAGTGGAACCCGGTGTTGTCGTCTGCTGCAATAGCCCATCCGTGACAAGGATTGACGAGTTGTGCGTTCAGAGATGTCGTTCTGCACACCACTGTTGTACCTCTCCGTTATTTGCCTGTTTGTGGCCCGCCTGTTAGCTTACATGATTCTTGCAATTCTCCTTCAACCTCTCATCAACGAGCTGTTTTCGTCCAAAGGATGTCCTGGATGTTTTTTGTTTGACGCACCATTCTCGGTAAAAGCTAGACACTGTCATGTGTGAAAAACCCAGGAGGCCGGCCATTTCTGAGATACTGGAACCGGCGCGCCTGGCACTGACAATCATACTACGCTCAAAGTTGCTTAAGTCACTCGTTTTGCCCATTACAACATTCAATCGAACAGTAACTGAATGCCTCGATGCCTGTCTGCCTGTTTTATATAGCACTCTTTCTCTACTCTCTCTCACTCTCTCTCTCTCTCTCCCTCTACCCCGTCTCTGTCTCTGATTGACAGGAGAACCACTGTAGGCGTATAAAGATCTTGGGAGACTGTTACTACTGTGTGTCAGGTCTGACCCAGCCCAAGACTGACCACGCTCACTGCTGCGTGGAGATGGGCCTGGACATGATCGACACCATCACGTGAGTCTATAGGTTTCTGGTAAACACTCACTCAGTCATTGCTAGCACCTTGGAGCGTAGCGCTGCGGCATTTGTCTCTCCATGACGTCCTGTTCTTGGCCAGGTCCCAGGCTGATGTGATGTTATGTCCCAGGTTGTATAGGTCGTCCATGGTTAACACATCACCTGTCTGCTAAATGAACTGGTGTAGCCCACAGACATTTGGCATAGCCAGATCAGGACCTAACACAAGGACAACTCAGAGTATGCTATTCTGTTCTTCTGAAATAGAGTACATTTTCTTCATATCATGCTTCTTTAGACCTGTCTAAAATAAATAATGGAGTTATTGTGAAGGTGTAGGCTATCTTACGTGGGTTTATTAGACTTTAAAAATGTAGCTGTTCCAGAGGTCTGCATCAGTGTCTTGTAGGCTGTGTGTGGAAGCCAGGGGGATGCTAAATGTGTTTACATAATTAACGGTCAATTACCATGAGACCAACATTTTGTGACTGCCACAGCCCTAGGTACAGACACATTGAGTTGTGATGGACACCATATCACATAGCTCTTTATGGCTCTGTGGAATGAGCCTGCTGCATGGCTTTCAGCCATTATATTGATTCATTTGGTTTGACCAGGGATAAAGGCCCAACTGAAGACTGGGGATATTTTGCTATTCTATTCTTCTCATCTAAACCACAGTGGTTCAAGTGAGTCCAGGCTGAAGGATTCCTTAGTGGGATTGTCAATGGCTGCTATGAATACATGCCAAGACTGCAGATAGAGTTGAGAGTGGAATCTCATTTGAGGGCGCGGGAATGGAAATGTATTTGGATGCTTCCTTATGAAGCGTGAAAGTGTTTGTCTCATTTGCATGTCCTGCACAATTTGGAGAAAGAAGAAAGAGCTCAACACTTCAAAAAGCTTTATCCCATCCCGTGTTAAATGCATGGCCATGGACTTGGTCTTATATGGCTCTATGTGCACAAGGCCACACAGGATGTCAGTATTCATAAACAGACAATATAGGACTATACACAGACACATAGAGCTACAATGCACAATGAAAACACATGCCTTTTTATGTTAACGCTAGATTCATATGCATGTTCATTTATATTCCTATTGGTGACCAGTGTAGCATTTTTCCCTGTTTATTTTTGAGTCTAAAGATTGCTCTTAAATCTCACCCTGCTCCCTCCATACGGGTGGAATTTTCCTCTGTCTGCACTCTTACATTATTTTAAAAAAGTTTTAAAAAATTTAGTATCCGGAGTAGCAACCATTTTGTCCTTCTGGCTTATCTCCCCAGAACATGTGCACTTTTTCCCCCAGAGAGAGAGAGAGAGAGGGAGGGAGGGAGGGAGGGAGGGAGGGAGGGAGGGAGGGAGGGAGGTTAGAACTCAGCTGCCTGGCCTTTCTATATTATTAGGTGAAGAGGAGCAGCACCATTTATCATGGAAGAATAACATTTGTGGAATTTATGACATTGCCTGCTAAGGCAATAAATTATTTGTATACAGGAATGCTATAGTACACACAAACATCTACTCGTATGCACACACTCACACACACATGCATGCAGGCACACTTAGGGACTTGGCACTTGGCTGGCAGGCAGGTACACACGCACGTACGCAGGCATACACATATACACACACAATCACACACACATACACACAGTATCAATGTTTTAATATTGTAATGACTCTCCTCATGCACCTGCAGGTCGGTAGCGGAGGCCACCGAGGTGAATCTGAACATGCGCGTGGGTCTCCACACGGGCCGGGTTCTGTGTGGGGTCCTGGGACTGAGGAAGTGGCAGTATGACGTATGGTCCAACGATGTCACACTGGCCAACGTGATGGAGGCAGGGGGACTGCCTGGGTTAGTACCAGTTACCACCATGCCAAAATCTACTGTCCCAACTTCACACACAACAACTTCACACACAACACAGGCTGTGAGCTGCGCCTCTGGAGCAATTAGGGGTTAAGGGCCTTGCTCTAAAGCACAACGACAGTAGGTAGCACCACATGAGGCTGACTGTTTGTGTTTCTCCTTCTCCACCAGGAAGGTCCACATCACCAAGGCGACCCTGGACTCCCTGAATGGAGACTATGAGGTTGAACCAGGCAACGGTCATGAGAGAAATGCCTTCCTCCTCAAACACCAGATCGAGACCTTCTTCATTGTGCCAACTCACCGACGGAAGGTGTGTTTGTGTCTGCATACGTGTGTGTGTGTGTGTGTGTGTGGTGTGTGTGTGTGTGTGTGTGTGTGTGTGTGTGTGTGTGTGTGTGTGTGTGTGTGTGTGTGTGTGTGTGTGTGTGTGTGTGTGTACAGTATGTGAGATCTTCTGCATGGGAGTGTGTATGTGTGTGTAGGATTAGAGGTGTTTGTATGTGTGTGTGGGGATGAGTGTTTATGTGTGTTTACATTATGAAAAAAGTAAAAATAGACACATTTTAGGACACAGATCTCATTTGGTCTTATAGTAGTTAACTTAGGTTCAGTGATGACATCTGTGGAACATGAAGTAAGCCTACTAGCTAGCAGTAGTCTAGCCATTAGGATTCCTGGTTTTTACCCAGGCAGCCCGGGTTCAACTCCCGGTATGGGAACTCACACTTTGGGCAGCAGGTAGCCTAGTGGTTAGAGCATTGGGCCAGTAACCGAAAGGTCGATAGTTGGAATCCCTGATCCGACAAGTTGAAACATCTGTCGATTTGCCCTTGAGCAAGGCACTTAACCCTAATTGCTCTAGAGTCGCCATTGATAATGGCTGACCCTGGCCGTGACCACACTGTCTGAGGGTGTCTCAGGCGGAGTTGGGATATGCAAAAAACATATTTCTAATTCACACATACGTATCAATTGTACATGTGTGAAATTTGAAAAATATAAGCACCCACCAAATTATTACTAAATGATTATACTAGCATTCTTAGTTGGACTAGGAAACACAGTATGGGACATAACCTTGGGCATACTTGAACATTTTCTTGGATATACAGTACTCGACATAACATTGGATATACTTGGAAATACATACATGAACTGCACATAACCTTGGCATACTGTACATGGACAGATGCAGTGAGACTGCCAGAAGTTAGGATAGATAATCAATTTTAAGTCCAGATTTAAAAAAGACTTAACCTCTCATTAGCCTGCATTTTCATCTCAATAGGTCTGGAAAGACAGTACTTTAGTGCTGTAGTAATGTAGGCCTACATGTTCCATATGCCGTGTGTATATTAGAAAGTGTTACGTACGTTTTCATTGAGTTGTCACTCCCTCACGTTGGTAGGGTTTTTCAGATGAGATGGGTTCCCTTACAGTCTCGCTGATGTTCTGTAAGTGCTGTTATTGTGTAGTGGAAACATCTAGGAGCAACAACGGCTCAGCCGCGAAGTGGTAGGCCACACAAGCTCACAGAACGGGACCACCGAGTGCTGAAGCACGTAAAGATTGTCTGTTCTCGGTGACAACACTCACTACGGAGTTCCAAACTGCCTCTGTAAGCAACGTCAGCACAAGACTGTTCGTCGGGATCTATCTATCTCCTCTCCTGCTATCTCCTTCTCCTACCCTACCCTCGTCTTGCAGACTTTATTAGGTCTGGAGAGAGGATCTGACTTCCTGATGCCTGACGCCTGTGTATTTATTATATGCTGCTTGGCTATTCTAATGGTACACTGTAAAGAAATGAACACAGTCTGGTGAGGTGCTGAGTGCTGACTAGCGGAAGATAAATGAAACAGTCAAGGCTCTTCAGCCGAAACGTTGGCTAATAAATCTACAAGGAAGGAGAGATGAGTGCACAACTTTTCTTTAGCAATTGTGCACTGTTATCCACCAGGTTTCACATGATGTAAAAGTGTATGTATGTGGATCCTTACATGAACCTTTACAGCAGTGTCATAGTGTCTCAGAGGGCCGTCCAACCACCCTGTCTTCTTCTACTCTCCTCCTCTGTGAGTGGTGGGACCCTTGACTAAGGTTGTGGCCCAAATGACTCTCAATGAAGTCCACCACTTTTCAACAAGTGCACTAAATAGGAAATAGGGTGCCATTTAAGACACAGCTTTGGTTAATCCTCTTAATAGACACACCGACAGCTCTACTTCATCTAAGAGAAGAGAGAGAAGAGACACAGTTGTGTGTTTGTGTTTGTGTACTGTAATCTGGGTTGAAACCATATCTACTGAAGTGTATCTCCTGTATCATAGTGTGTATCTTAACACCTGCTCTCACTGCTTGTTTGTTGACAGATATTCCCAGGATTGATTCTCTCGGATATAAAACCTGCCAAAAAGATGAAGTTTAAGACGGTGTGCTACTTGCTGGTGCAGCTCATGCACTGTAGGAAGATGTTCAAGGCAGAGATACCCTTCTCAAACGCCATGAACTGTGAGGATGGTGACAAGGTAAGGGCTTTGTGTGTGTTTGGGGGTGTGTGTGTTATGTAAGGGAGTGTAGAGACAGAGAAGTTGTATGTGTGTGTATACATGAAATGTGTTTTTGTGTGTGTACATGCATGTGTGTGTGTTGTGTTAGGGAATGTAGAAACAGGGAGAGGCGTTGTATGCGCACGTGTGTACGTCTGTGCACATGTGTGCGTGCGTGCGTGCAAGTGTGTGTGAGCGTACGTGTGTTTGTGCGTGCAAGTGTGTGTGTCCTCGATGAGGAGTCCCAGCCACCTAGACTTAGTTGACCTTCATCAGCTTACTTTCAAATCCTGTGGTAATCTGGCTAAGTGTCAGTGTGTTTACTTGACCTGCTATTCTTGTGAAGAAATCCTGAGGTCTGGCTACAGTTCAACTCTGGCTCAGGGTATTTAAATGCAGATGCTCAGGGTATTTAAATGCAGATGCTCAGGGTATTGAAATGCAGATGCTCAGGTCTGTGTGGGTGTGTGTGGAAAAAGGAGGTGTAGGATAAGAACCAAATGAATATTGCACTTTCAGATAAAAGCATGAAACTTGGTACACTCACCTACCTCTATGTGGTTACACTTATGTAATATGTCATAGAGCTGTGACTATGTAAAGTTCATGCAATCATCTCTAACAGTTTGAAACTGTTTCCATTTCCTTCGTGATAACCCTGGATGAAAACATGTAGACATAGACAAGACAATACACAGGAGAGGAAAAGGACAAAGTGTAAATATACTCGACACAGAATGAAAGATTAGGATTCAGGCCACACACACACTCTCTCCAGGTTGTTGGAAATGACACAGACTCTGGGAGAGAAATAGAGAGAGAGAGATAGAGGGTGACGGGAGAGGAGGAAGGAGAGAAAGGATGAGTGCGCTCAGAGCAGGCGTGGGTGTGTGATGTGATGACTGTCCTATGCTCCCCAGACCATCTCCAAACGATTGGGTCATATGCAGAAGTTCACATTCTGTGGGGAATATATTACAGTGGGAGATAGAGAGGAAGATAGAGAGACACATAGAGAGAGAGAGAGACAAAGCAAGAGAGAGAGTGGGAGATAGAGGGAGAAACTGAAGAGAGAGACTAGAGAGAGAGAAAGACGGTAGAGGAAAGGGGTGAGAGACAAGCTTTTAACATAGACATATAAATACTCATTAGCATAATGAATGCACACACACCTCCGAAACAACCAACAAAAAGCGAGAGGTGTTAAAGGATGAAGGATGATGAGGATGAAGTCAATGGGGTGTGTGTTAACCTTCCACAACATTCGTCATTCACTCTGTGGCCCCCCTGTCCCCATTATGAAGCCACTCTCTCCAGCCTCTCCTTGCCTAGTCACTGGCTCTCACACTGTGATACTGATGTCTGTACAGCTCAATGGCTTTCTGCCTTCATCCAGGAAGACTCACTCAGGCTACGTCACAAATGGCACCCTATTCCCTATATAGTGCACTACGAAGGGAATAGGGTGCCATCTGGGATGTATCCTCCTTCTCTCTGGTGTTAAAACTTCTTCTGGCTGCAAGCCCGACGTCGGTACACTTATGACAACAGCCAGCTCAAGTGCAGGGCGCGAAATTCAAAATATATTTGTTTTAAATATTTAACTTTCCTTCTTGTCAATAGGGGGGCGCCATTTTGACTTTGTAAAAATTCGTTCCCAAATTAAACTGCCTCGTACTCAATTCTTGCTCGTACAATATGCATATTATTATTACTATTGGATAGAAAACACTCTCTAGTTTCTAAAACCGTTTGAATTATTTCTCTGAGTGAAACAGAACTCATTCTGTAGCACACTTCCTGTCAAGGAGTGAGATTTCTGAAATCGAGGTCTCTGTTCTAGGGTCAGTTTATAAATTCCCATGTAAGCTATGGGGCTACATGCACTGCATACGCCTTCCTCTAGATGTCAATAAGCGGTGAGAATTTGAATGGAGTGGATTGCACCATCTGGGGCACTATAAAAGCCCGTGGAACGGAAGGTCCGACCTTTTCAACGGGGCGCCTGGCGCAGGAGGGACATCACAATGGCGTCCTGAAAAGCTTTCGTTTTAGCAGTTCTATATCTCCGGCTCTGATTTAATTTGATTTTTGTCTTAAAAACTTCATAAGGTAGTTAATTTAAACCGACTTATAGCAGTTTATATCAGTTTATTGCGATTTTCTGGAATTTCTTTGTGACGCGCTATCACGAGTTGGACACCTCTCCTGCACATAGCTAGCGTTAGCTGCTAATTCTACAGGAGAAGAGGACATCTTTCAACCAAAAGACGATTGTTCTGGAGAAAGGACACCTTGCCCAAGATTCTGATGGAAGCTCGTCAAATAGTAAGAAGTCTTTATGCTGTAAATTCGTATTTATGTTGACAAATGTTAAACAATAATTCCGCCATGAATTTCGGTGCGGTCTCGCTTTAGCGCACGCTGTATGCGCAGTAACGTTAATTTTAAAAATCTAACACAGCGGTTGCATTAACAAGTCCAATACAGCATATGAAAGGTACACATCTTGTGAATCCAGCCAACATGTCCGATTTTTAAAATGTTTTACAGCGAAAACAGCACATATATTTATGTTAGCTCACCACCAAATACAAAAAAGGACAGTCATTTTTCACAGCACAGGTAGCATGCACAAAGCCAACCTAACTAACCAAGAACCAACCAAACTAACCAAGAAACAACTTCATCAGATGACAGTCTTATAACATGTTATACAATAAATCTATGTTTTGTTCGAAAATGTGCATATTTAGAGCTGAAATCAGTGGTTACACATTGTGCTAAGGTAGCATCTTTTTCCCAGAACGTCCGGATATTTTTCTGACTCTCACATATTCTGACCAAATAACTATTCATAAACATTACTAAAAAATACATGTTGTATAGGAAATGATAGATACACTAGTTCTTAATGCAATCGCAGTGTTAGAATTCTAAAAATAACTTCATTACGACATAAGGCTTACGTTATGGCGAGCGAGTGCCCAAAACCTGGGCGCAAAACTAATAGTACACAGTTCGACAGATATATGAAATAGCATCATAAAATGGGTCCTACTTTTGATGAGCTTCCATCAGAATGTTGTACAAGAGGTCCTTTGTCAAGAACAATCGTTGTTTGGATTTAGAACGTCCTTTTTCCCTCTTGAATTAGCAAGCGCACTAGCAAAGTGGCGCGAAGCTCTCCTTCCTGAACAAAGGCACACAACGCAACACGCCTAACGTCCCGAATAAATTTCAATAATCTAATAAAACTATATTGAAAAAACATACTTTACGATGATATTGTCACATGTATCAAATAAAATCAAAGCCGGAGATAGTAGTCGCCTATAACGACAGCTTTACAGAAGGCAATTCCAGGTCCATCCTCGCGCTTTCCAGAAAACAGGAAATGGGTGACACGTCATTCCAAGAGGATTTATTCAGCCTCAGACCAAGATAAACACTCCATTTCTTCTCTCACTGCCTCTTGACATCTAGGGGAAGGTGTATGACGTGCATGTATACTAATACGTATCATGCCCATTTATAGGCAGGACCTAGAACAGAGCCTCGATTTCAGACTTTCCACTTCCTGGTCAGGAAGTTTGTGCCAAATGAGTTCTGTTTTACTCACAGATATAATTCAAACGGTTTTAGAAACTAGAGAGTGTTTTCTATCCAATAGTAGTAATAATAATATGCATATTGTACGAGCAAGAATTGAGTACGAGGCCGTTTGAAATGGGCACCTTTTATCAGAGCTACTCAATACTGCCCCTGCAGCCAGAAGAAGTTAAATCACTGCTTCTGCGCTGCTGCCCCACATAGCGTACTGTACAATAATGATATTTACTTCCTATGGACACTTAAGAAAAGGGTGTTTATTTGGGTCAGAGAATTAATGTTAGCTGTCGAGGGAATAATGAATGTTAACTGTAGAGGGAATAATGAATGTTAACTGTAGAAGAAATACTGAATGTTAACTGTAGAAGAAATACTGAATGTTAACTGTAGAAGAAATACTGAATGTTAACTGTAGAGGGAATACTGAATGTTAACTGTAGAGGGAATACAGAATGTTAACTGTAGAGGGAATACCGAATGTTAACTGTAGAGGGAATACCGAATGTTAACTGTAGAGGGAATACCGAATGTTAACTGTAGAGGGAACAATGAATGTTAACTGTAGAGGGAATAATGAATGTTAACTGTAGAGGGAATAATGAATGTTAACTGTAGAGGGAACAATGAATGTTAACTGTAGAAGGAATACTGAATGTTAACTGTAGAATGAATAATGAATGTTAACTGTAGAGGGAATAATGAATGTTAACTGTAGAGGGAATAATGAATGTTAACTGTAGAGGGAATAATGCATGTTAACTGTAGAGGGAACAATGAATGTTAACTGTAGAGGGAATAATGAATGTTAACTGTAGAGGGAATACTGAATGTTAACTGTAGAGGGAATAATGAATGCTAACTGTAGAGGGAACAATGAATGTTAACTGTAGAGGGAATAATGAATGTTAACTGTAGAGGGAATAATGAATGTTAACTGTAGAGGGAATAATGAATGTTAACTGTAGAGGGAATAATGATTGTTAACTGTAGAGGGAATAATGATTGTTAACTGTAGAGGGAATAATGAATGTTAACTGTAGTTGGGAATACTGAATGTTAACTGTAGAGGGAATACAGAATGTTAACTGTAGAAGGAATAATGAATGTTAACTGTAGAGGGAATAATGAATGTTAACTGTAGAAGAAATACTGAATGTTAACTGTAGAAGAAATACTGAATGTTAACTGTAGAGGGAATACTGAATGTTAACTGTAGAGGGAATACCGATTGTTAACTGTAGAGGGAATACCGATTGTTAACTGTAGAGGGAATACTGAATGTTAACTGTAGAGGGAATACTGAATGTTAACTGTAGAGGGAATACTGAATGTTAACTGTAGAGGGAATACTGAATGTTAACTGTAGAGGGAATAATGAATGTTAACTGTAGAGGGAATAATGAATGTTAACTGTAGAGGCAATAATGAATGTTAACTGTAGAAGGAATACTGAATGTTAACTGTAGAGGGAATACTGAATGTTAACTGTAGAAGGAATATTGAATGTTAACTGTAGAGGGAATAATAAATGTTAACTGTAGAGGGAATAATGAATGTTAACTGTAGAGGGAACAATGAATGTTAACTGAAGAAGGAATACTGAATGTTAACTGTAGAATGAATAATGAATGTTAACTGTAGAGGGAATAATGAATGTTAACTGTAGAGGGAATAATGAATGTTAACTGTAGAGGGAATAATTAATGTTAACTGTAGAGGGAATAATGCATGTTAACTGTAGAAGGAATACTGAATGTTAACTGTAGAGGGAATACATAATGTTAACTGTAGAGGGAATACTGAATGTTAACTGTAGAGGGAATAATGAATATTAACTGTAGAGGGAATACTGAATGTTAACTGTAGAGGGAATAATGAATGCTAACTGTAGAGGGAACAATGAATGTTAACTGTAGAGGGAATAATGAATGTTAACTGTAGAGGGAATAATGAATGCTAACTGTAGAGGGAATAATGAATGTTAACTGTAGAGGGAATAATGAATGCTAACTGTAGAGGGAATACTGAATGTTAACTGTAGAGGGAATACTGAATGTTAACTGTAGAGGGAATAATGCATGTTAACTGTAGAGGGAATACTGAATGTTAACTGTAGAGGGAATAATGAATGCTAACTGTAGAGGGAACAATGAATGTTAACTGTAGAGGGAATAATGAATGCTAACTGTAGAGGGAATAATGAATGTTAACTGTAGAGGGAATAATGACTGTTAACTGTAGAGGGAATTCCGAATGTTAACTGTAGAGGGAATAATGAATGTTAACTGAACTGTAGAGGGAACAATGAATGTTAACTGAACTGTAGAGGGAACAATGAATGTTAACTGGAGAGGGAACAATGAATGTTAACTGGATAGGGAATAATGAATGTTAACTGGAGAGGGAATAATGGATTTTTTGTTTGTTGTGTGAAGATAAGCATTTATTAAGTTGATGTCAGTTATTGACAAATGTGAAGTCAAGTCAACCACAATGATTGATTTAGTTTCATTGCCCTTTTTGAATACAATTAGAACAAATCTCTTCTTACTCCAATGTCAATATTGTTGTTGAATGGTTTGTGATATACAGTACGTGCTAAATAGGGTTGTCACAATACCAGTATTGCGATACTCATAAGTATCGTGGCAAGGAAACAAAACATGAGATAGATTTAATTTCTTGAGTAAAAATGCCCTAATGTTTGAAACAAACATTATTATGTTGTCATCCAGAGTCTTAAAAAAAAAAAAAAACTATAGCACAGAATATTTTACTTAAAGTAGGTTTTTAAGGTCCAAAGACTTTCTTCTGCTTTGTGTTTTCTTTTTTGGCATGGAAAATCAAATATTGCGATATTGCGATACTGGTATCGTCACAACCCTACCTACATGCAGTTAGATTTAAACTTTCTCTACCCCGCAGTGATCCTCAACAATAGACAGTAAAAGCCCTGTAGTATTTTTCCTCCAAGCTCCATTGTTTTGAACAGCTGGTATCAAACCCTCTGAACGTAGTTAAGTCAGGACTCCGTTTCCCACAATGCTGTGCCACAGCGGAGGGCCCTGCGGACGGCTCCAGATAAACTGCGGAACCGGACTTCGGTGTCAGCTAACGTGACCCAGGCCAGCCCGGGCACGCGGGTCAACCGCTACATTGGTCGTCTGATCGAGGCGAGGCAGACAGAGTCGGACACAGCTGACCTCAACTTCCTTACACTCATGTACAAGTGCTCTGAGCGCGAGCAGAGGGTGAGTTACTGTACTGCACTTACAACATACATGTACACACACACAACTGCAAACTCTGCAACATAAGGAATAAAATTACTTTTGAATCGGACTCTTTCATAGACATTGCATCCATGTCTGCTTTATTAATTGTTTTGCATATATCTGAGACATCCCTCTCTCTGGTTTCTCTGACAGTACCACCAGCTACACGATGAGTACTTCTCCAGCGCTGTAGTCCTCTCTCTAATCCTAGCTGCCTTGTTCGGCCTTGTCTACTTTCTCATCATCCCACAGTATGTATTAGATTATTAGAGGTGTCATCCTACCACAGTATGCATTAGATTATTAGAGGATATCATCCTACCACAGTATGTATTAGATTATTAGAGGATATCATCCTACCACAGTATGCATTAGATTATTAGAGGATATCATCCTAACACAGTTTGTATTAGATTATTAGAGGATATCATCCTACCACAGTATGTATTAGATGATTATAGGATATCATCCTACCACAGTATGTATTAGATTATTAGAGGATATATCCTACCACAGTATGCATTAAATTATTAGAGGATATCATCCTACCACAGTATGTATTAGATTATTAGAGGATATCATCCTACCACAGTATGTATTAGATTATTAGAGGATATCATCCTACCACAGTATGTATTAGGTTATTAGAGGTGTCATCCTACCACAGTATGTATTAGGTTATTAGAGGATATCATCCTACCACAGTATGTATTAGGTTATTAGAGGTGTCATCCTACCACAGTATGTATTAGATTATTAGAGGTGTCATCTTACCACAGTATGTATTAGGTTATTAGAGGATATCATCCTACCACAGTATGTATTAGATTATTAGAGGTGTCATCCTACCACAGTATGTATTAGGTTATTAGAGGATATCATCCTACCACAGTATGTATTCGATTATTAGAGGATATCATCCTACCAGTATGTATTAGGTTATTAGAGGATATCTGACAGCAACTCATTCTGTAGCTCTCTCTCTCTCTCTCTCTCTCTCTCTCTCTCTCTCTCTCTCTCTCTCTCTCTCTCTCGGTCTCTCTCTGTCTCTCTCTCTCTCGGTCTCGGTCTCGGTCTCTCTCTCTCTCTCTCTCTCTCTCTCTCTCTCTTTCACTTTCTCCCTCTATCTCTCTCTTTCATTTTACTATATGATGTCTGACAGCAACACACGCTCTCTGTAGCTCTCTCTGTAGCTCTCTCTGTAGCTCTCTGCAGCTCTCTCTGTATCTCTTTCTGTATCTCTCAATGCAGCTCTCTCTGCTGCTCCCTCTGCAGCTCTCTCTGCAGCTCTCTCTGCAGCTCTCTCTGTGTCTCTCTCTGTAGCTCTCTGCAGCTCTCTCTGTATCTCTTTCTGTATCTCTCAATGCAGCTCTCTCTGCTGCTCCCTCTGCAGCTCTCTCTG